>NC_089587.1:104176962-104509845 GCF_019320115.1 Miscanthus floridulus | reverse complement strand
TTGCATCCATCAACGAGCATCATGTTTCGTATCCCGCATCATGTTAAACATGGCATTGTTACTACGTGTAGTGAACGAAGGTGAACACATGGTAGTTAATCAAGTTGCAGAGGAGGTTACTCCGTCTATTGAGGTTGGATCTGATACTTGTGGAACATCGTAGGAACCTAACTTTTCTGTCAACGAAGGCAAGTCCCGGATGCATTTAACCCTACCTTGTGTTTTACAAATTTTATCGCTTTTGCTTTTATATACTGCATTAAGTGATTAGGAGTCAAGTGGAAACCTAATTGGTGCATTACCAACCTTGTTTTTCCATATCTACCTTGATTACCTATTTTATTCGTAAATGTCTAGTTATGCTTAGTCATGCTTAGTCAGGTGATTACCTGTCACCTGTGAGTTTCAAATGGATCTTTGGTTACTTATGTTATCATGAGATATGAGAATGTGAAGTAATAAATCTAGACCGGCGGACTCGGTGTGTGAGAGCCACAAGACATGGAGGTCTTGTGAACGGCTTATTTCCGCCTGTCTCGATTAAGGTCTGTCCATTGTTGAATTGCATGAGATGAGACTTTGTAGTACTAACCACATACTCTGGTAAGCCTTAACTCAGCTATTCTATTACGAGAATGGCTACTCGCGCACTAGGAGTGGAGAGATGGCGAGAGTAGCGTGTACCCACATGGCCATGGGCCATATTGGTGGAGTACTGTATTCTCAGGTGGCGTGGACCCATTCTTGTTTTAGAGGATCTGAGTGTAGGTTGATATATGTAAGTCGGGGACTTGCATATGTCGTGTGGTTTGGAATCCCCAGCTGGGTTCATAATCGATTCGAATCGTCATTGCTCCTCCATTATGGAGACTCAACTCACTGTTCATCATCGTAGTTTAATAACTGGAACTTGAGTAAGGTTTGAGAAAGAGATTGATATGAAGTTCATGATCTCATTACGGATCATGGTAGATTCATATGTGGTACTTATAAAGTTTTACATGTTGAAGTAAAGAATTTTGTTAAAGAGCTTTTACGCAAAAGAACTTTGATTATTGCTAAAGCCATACCTTGAATCCCTGAGCCTGCATTCCTAAGTCTTCTTAGTTTTTATTTCGGTTAAGTCTTGTTGAGTACTTTTGTACTCAGGGTTCGTTGACCCTTGTTGTAGGTGAGCCTCATGAGCAGGTCTGTTTTGGACCTTGCTACATGACTATTGTTCATGTCGATGACGATAAGTGAATGTGTGATCCTTGGGCAGGATGTTTATTTTATATGTTATGTTTATGTTAATTATGCCACTCCACTACTACTATGGTTTGTAATAATTACTGAACTTAGTTTGTAAGGTTTGAAACAACTGGTTTGTAAACTATGTTATCGTAAGACTTTCACTATTTTACTCTGATGTATATATTTGAATAAATGTTGTAATACTGCAATGACTCTGTATTGTGATCCTGCTCGGTAATCGTGGATGATTCGGGGTTCCCCGAGGACATCCGATAGACTTCTTAAGTACCAGGAACATATGCATAGTTGTCAAAGGTCATTAGACAGTGACAAGTGCATGTGGGTCCTATAATTTAGGAGGTTCTGCCACACCTGGACACCCGGGATAGGGGAGTAATAGGTTGGTTCTGCTTGTGCCTAGGGTACAAGCGGGGCATATGTTTTCAAGGTACCCAGCTAGGGGCATTAATTCATGAATCGCTGAGAAATCCGGTATGACTTGTCTGTGGTTTAGCCTCATAGTAAGAACTGAAAGATGGAAGATGGAAAAAGCAAATCTGATTGCTTACCACCTGCTTGAAAGTAACATAGGTGCTTACATTAGAATGGTTAGTTGATGAACCAATGCGGCTATTAATAAAAATCAAATATAAGGACGCATGCTTAGTAATGCTTCCTGCAAATGCAATAAACCCACAAGCCAGATAGCCTTGCATATCCTTGGAGTCTTTTTCTTTTCTCCTGTCAGGTAAGTCTTGCTGAGTACAATTAAGTACTCAGGGTTTTATTCCCCCTGTTGCAGGTGATAGGTGGATGCTAGAGCTGACTCTTATGTGTGGATTCCTCCTGGTGGGCTCAGCAAGGATTCCTTTACGCTACGATCGTAGTTGTACTTTATAACCCTCACCAAATACTTTTATAAATGAAAGCTTCATAATCTGTTGTCATAGTTTCTATATCAATACTTCATCATGTCATTAATAGATGTTTATTTCCGTTGTAACTCTGTTCACATGTTTATATTCTGCTGTTCAATTAAATTGTTTATAACTCTGATAATATGATCACACTCTGCTATTATAATAATAAATGTTATACTCTAATGTTGTATTAAAAGTGATGTAAGAAATGGTTATGAATGATGTAAGCTTTATTCTCTCATTTGTGATCCTGATGGCAAAAATGTGGATTTTCGGGTTCTCCCCAGGGGTGTGCCCGTCGGAACCGAGTAATTTAGTGTTCTCCCTTGGGTGCTTAGTGTCTAATGGAAGATGAGCACTCCCGGGAGGCATTAGATTAGGCGGTTCTGCCACAATAACTTTGTTTTTTATTCTCTCTTTTTCGCACCTACCCGTTTGAACCATGGGCTGCAACCTTAAGAACCCAGGCGAGGCCCGCGAGGCTCAACTACTTGTAACCGTAGGTCGTGGTGGGGTGTGATCGGTCGAAATGTTTAAAGCAAAGTTATGTAAGTCAATTAAAGGAACGGACTTCCCTTTTGTTCGGGTGGAAAAGTATTTACCATAAGATAGTAAAAAAGATAGGTGGTATCGCACCCTTGTGGAGCCCCCAAGCGACCCGGGGTGGGAGTGTTTAGGTTGGGGTGTTTATAGGAGCAAACATTGAGTGAAAGAAAGTGGTAAGACCGAATTTTTAGGGGAAGAAACAACGTAACTGTTCGATGTTCCAAGTGTTGGGGAGAACGTCGTTGTTGTCGTTCTTCAGTCGGTAGGCGCCTGGTCGGATCACTTTGGTCACCGTATAGGATCCTTCCTAGGGCAGAGAGAGTTTATGCTTCTCCTTGGTCGATTGGGTCCTTCGAAGCACAAGGTCTTCGACCTCAAGGATTCTCCCTCTGATTTTCCTCTCATGTTACCTATGGAGAGTCTGTTGATAGCAAGCAGAGTGGATGACGGTTGTCTCATGGGCCTCCTCGAGTAGGTCGACTGCATCTTGCTGAGCCTCCATGGCTCGGTCATGGTCGAAGGCCTTCACTCTTGGGGCACCGTGGTCAAGGTCGGAGGTCAACACTACCTCAACTCCATAGGCTCAGAAGAAGGGTGTGAACCTTGTGGATCGGTTTGGTGTTGTTCTCAGACTCTAGAGGATTGCGAGGACCTCTACAACCCATCATCCGATGTACTTGTTCAGTCGGTCGAAGATGTGTGGCTTGAGTCCTTGGAGGACCATGCCATTAGCCCGCTCGACCTGACCATTAGTATGTGGATGTCCGACCAAGGCCTAGTCGATCCTGATGCCATATCCATCACTGAAGTCTAGGAACTTCTTCCCAGTGAAGTTAGTTCTATGGTCAGTGATGATACAGATAGGAACGCCAAACCGGTAGATGATGTCGAGGAAGAATTTGACCGCCTCTTTCGAGCGGATGTTGGTGATGGGCTTGGCCTCGATCCACTTGGTGAACTTGTCGACTGCTATGAGTAGGTGAGTGAAGCCACTCGGGCCCTTTTTGAGGGGTCCTACCATGTTGAGGCCCCAAACCACGAACGACCAGGTGATGGGGATAGTTTGGAGCTCTTATGCTAGCAAATGAGTTTGTCGAGCGTAGAACTGGCGTCCTTCACACCTGCAGACGACCTCCTCTGCATCTTGTAGTGCAGTGGGCTAGTAAAAACCTTGGCAAAAGGCTTTTTCGACCAGCGACCTTAGGTCTGCGTGATGTCCGCTGATTCTGGCATGGACCTCGAGGAGGAGCTGCTTGCCTTGGTCAGTAGGGACGCACTTCATGAGTACTCTAGACGAACTCCATTTGTAGGGTTCATTTCCAATCACGACGAATGTCTTGGCACATCGAGTGATCCATCACGCTTCAGTCCTTTTAGGTGGGAGAACCTCCTTGAGGAGGTAGGCGAGTAGCGGTGCTCACCAGTCGGCTTGATCGAGTGCCTTCACAGCGACATCAGCGGGCGACATCATCATGGAGGCACTGAGGTTGGAGCCCCCAAGCACTGGGTCAGCATCAGGGTGTGTCTAGATCAGACCTTCTAGGATGCAAGCAGATGGTTCATGAAGGTCATTGATGAAGACCCCGTCCGGAGATGGAGCCTGCCTGGCAGCCAATTTTGCGAGAAAATCAGCGGCCTCATTGTCCTTTTAGGGGACAAGGTGTAGCTTGATCCCCTAGAATTTGTCCTCGAGCTCGGGCACCTCCTGGTAGTATGCTGCCATGAGGGGGCTTTTGCAGGAGGACTCCTTCATGAGTTGGTCGACGACCAACTCCAGGTCACCACAAACATAGAGTCACATAGCGCCGAGCTCGATGGCGATGCGTAGGACATTGATGAGGGCCACGTATTCCGTGGTGTTGTTTGAGGCCAAAAAGTGGAGGCAGATTGCATCGCGGAGCCTACTCCCGTCTAGGGAGATCAGAACCACTTTAGCCCTCGAGCTAGGCCCCATTATGGACCCATCGAAGTACATCGTCTAGTACTCATGGGTGATGTTCAGGGTCAGAAGCAAGACCTCTGTCGATTCAGCAACAAAGTCCATAAGAGCCTGAGATTTAATAGCGGTACAGGGAATGTATCTGATGTCGTGGCCCATTAGTTCGAGTGCCCACATGGAGATTCGCCCTGTGGCATTGTAGTTGCGAATGATGTCTCCGAGTGGGTATGAAGTGACGACCGAGACTTCATGGTCGGTGAAGTAGTGCAGGAGCTTCTGGGTCGCCATCAGCATGGTGTATAGGAGATTTTGCATCTAGGGGTACCAAACCTTGGGGTCAGTGAGTACCTCCTCAATGAAGTATATGGGTCATTGGACCTTAAGGTGTTGTCCTAGCTCCTCCCTTTCGATGACAAGGGCGGTGCTTACCACGTGGTTGCTTGCCACGATGTAGAGGAGGAGGGGTTCTCCTTGTTTGGGAGCGACGAGGATTGGGGCCAACGTCAGTGATGCTTTGAGGCTCTCCAAAGCCTACCATGCTTCCTTAGTCTAGACAAACGTGTTTGTCCTTTTGAGTAGCTTGTAGAGGGGCATCCCCCGTTCACCGAGCCAGGAGATGAATCGGCTTAGGGCGGCCAAACAGTCGGTGAGCCTCTGTATGCCCTTGATGTTGCGTATAGGGCCCATGTTGGAGATGGCCAAGATTTTTTTGGGGTTGGCCTCGATGCTATGTTCGGACATGATATATCCAAGTAGCTTCCCCTTCGAAACCCCAAAAACACATTTTTCGAGATTCAATTTGATGTTGAACCTTCAGAGATTCATGAATGTCATGGCCAAATTCTTGATCAAGTCACAAGCTTGAGCCGTTTTGACCACTATGTCATCAACATAGACGGCGATTGTTGGTTTTGGCCGCTCGGCTTGATCAGGCTGTTCGAGCAAGTCAATTTGATAGGCGAAGCATTGCTGCATGCACCTTTGGTAGGTGGCACCAGTGTTCTTTAGACCAAAAGGCATGGTCACATAATAGTACAAACCATATGGGGTGATGAATGAGGTTGCGAGCTGGTCGGACTCTTTCATCGCGATCTAGTGATAGCCTGAGTAGGCATCCAGAAAGGAGAGGATCTCACATCCTGAGGTGGAGTTGACTATCTAGTCTATGCGTGGTAGAGGAAAGTGGTCCTTCGGACATGCCTTGTTGAGGCTAGTATAATCAATGCACATCCTCCATTTCCCGGTCTTCTTTTTAACAAGAATAGGATTGACAAGCCAGTCAGAGTGGAATACCTCTCTAATGAATCCGGTTGCTAAGAGTTTGGTGACCTCCTCGCCTATGGCCCTACGCCTCTCATCATTGAAGTGGCACATGCGTTGCTTGGTGGGTTTCGAGCCAAGGACAAGGCGTAGTGCATGCTCAACGACCTCCCACGGTATGCCTAGCATGTTGGAAGGTTTCCATGCGAAGACATCATGATTGGCGCGCAAAAAGTTGGCTAGCTTGCATTCCTATTTGGCCAGGAGCTGGGTCCCAATCCGCATCGTCTTGGTTGAGTCAGTGGGGTGGATTCCCACCTCATTGGTCTCTTTGAGCGGGCAGAAGGCAGCTGAGGAGGTTGGCTTGTTGTAGTCCAGGACTGCTAGGGTCAACAACTCCCCGAGCCATGGGAGCTCGGATGAGTTGATGACGGTAGTGGTGAGCTTGTAATGCTCGCGGTCACACATGAAGGCATGCGAGAAGGTGCTACCCATAGTGATGATGCCATTCAGTCCTGGCATCTTCAACTTTAGGTAGGTGTAGTTGGAGACCGCCATGAACTTGGCGTAGCATGGCCTCCCCAAGATGGCGTGGTAAGACCCTGGGAATTCCACCACCTTGAAGGTAAGCACCTCCGAGCAAAAGTTGGCTCGGTCGCCAAATGTGACAGGTAGGTCGATCTGCCTGAGCGAGTACACCTATGCTCTTGAGATCACATTGTGGAAGGGAGATCTCACCGGACGAAGCTTCAACCATTGGATGCGCATGGCGTTGAGGGTGTCGACGTAGAGGATGTTGAGGCTGTTGCCTCCGTCCATTAGCATCTTGGTGAGGTGCTTCTTGCGGACGATGGGGTCGATGATGAGCAGGTAGCACCCTAGTCTAGCGACGTGGGAAGGGTGGTCCCTCTGATTGAAAGTGATTAGAGATTCTAACCAGTGAAGGAAGGAGGGGATGGCTGTTTTGGTGACACACGCCTCTCTATAGCGCACTTTGTGCTGGCGCTTGGAGTAGATGACATTAGACCCCCCAAAGATCATGATGCATTCCTCGGGGTCGGGAAAGTCATCCCCATCCTTGCCCACCACACCTCCTTTCTTGGCTACTGCCTCCTTGCCCTTTCCTTCTTTTGGCCCACTGGCCTATCGTAGGAAGAGCTTGAGGAGCTTATAGTCCTTGACGAGGTAGGCATGGTTGATGTAGGGGCTATCCATGAGCTTGTTGAAGTGGTCAGGCAGACCCTGCTGGGGCTGCTTGCCCACACGATCAGCTGCGGCGACCAACGCGGAGTTGGCCTATCAACACTGATCCTTCTTGTTCTTCTTGCCTCTCTACATGGAGGGGCCCTTATCTTGGTCCTCGTGCTTGGCCTTGCCCTTGTCTTGGCCTCCATTGAAGACTGCTCCAACCACCTCCTCACCGGAGGCGTGGTTCGTGGTGACGTTGAGCAGGTCACGGGTGGTCTAGGGATTCAGGTAGCCAAGCTTGTGGATAAGGTACTCACAGGTTGTCCTAGAGAGGAATGCGCTGATGACATCCATGTTGAAGACATCAGGAAGGGAGTTGCATTATTTTAAGAACCTACGGATGTAATCTCATAGGGACTCATTGGGCTCCTATTGCTAGCTCTTGAGGTCCCAAGAGTTCCTAGGGCTGACATACGTCCCCTAGAAATTTCCAATGAAGATCCTCTTGAGGTCCACCTAGTTGCGGATGCTTTTGTGTGGGAGGAATTTGAGTCATGCTCGAACATGTTCCCCCATGCAGATGGGGAGGTACTAAATGATGAAGTGGTCATCATCCACTCCTTTGGCTCGGCAGGTGAGCCAAAAGTCCTCGAGCCATATACTGGGGTTTGTCTCCCCGGTATACTTGGTGACGTTGGTAGGTGGTTGGAAGCACGGTGGGAACGGCGCTCTCTGGATGCGTCAGCCAAAAGCCCGTGGTCCCGGACCATCCGGGCTAGGATTCCGGTCGTCCAGTCAGCATCCACGCCTAGGGTGCATCTCGTTGGTCCCCTCGATGGTTTAGTCAGAGCCCATGCTGCCTGCTCTCACTGTCGCCTGATGGACATCATCATCATGCTAGGTCTGACACCGATTGTTGACAATGCTGCGAGCATCTCGGTTTAGCCCGAGGCATTCGCGCACAGGTGGTCGGTGTAGAGTAGGCACCGGGTCAGGCCGTGGTGTAGCTGCGTCCTCCTATTCCATGCCCGGTGACTATAGTAGTGAGCAAATGGAGCAATGGGTCTAGTGCGTCCCCGCTCCCTGGTGGGGAGAGAGGCCACGATGTGGAGCTCTCCACCTGTTGAATGGTGGCAGTCTCCACTAGTGCTCGGAGGTTTTGGTGGACCGTCTACTCCTGTGGGTCGACAGGCTTAGGAAGGCCGCGTAGAAGCATCACCGCCACAACGATGTTCTAACCAACCTAAGCAAACTATGGGGGATATTCCCCCCATCGATGATGTTGCGCTGAACCTGGCGGGCGTGACCCTGGGCATCGCTAGCTGGGTTACGCACATGGGGCGCATCATGGTGTGCCGAGCACGCCGGCGCAGGTGGTGGCTGGTTCTGCTACCTTTGTCGTAGCTCCTTCCCATGCTCCTAGACACATGCGAGGGCATCCGCATGAGGGTCTGGAAGGGTGTGGGTCTATAGAGACTTCGCCACCACCAATAGCTGTCCTGAAGCATCCTCCATACCGCACTCCTAGGACAGAGGGTGGCTGGGTGCCACAACATCACCGATGCTGGAGTCATCGCTCTCAACATCTTCATTCATGAGGTCATGGAAAGAGGTAGGAGCGTAGCTCGCCATCCCCATGAATTCAGATGTGAGAGGGGGCGGCGCCAGCATCCTTTAGAGCCCCTGGGCAAACATGTCCATGGGGGACGCAAGGGCGTAGGGGAACCGGTCGCATGGCGGTCATGGCAGGGACAACGGGGTCCCTTTGGAGAATCAGCTAAAGATAATAAATAGTGAGTAAATAACAAAGCATATGTTACTCATAGTTGGGTTTAAGCCCTGCGTGGGCTCGGAGCAAAGCGTAGGCGCCTCGTCGTTGAATTCACCGAGTGTCCTAGAGCTGACGGAGGGCGCCCCTCCGACGGGCGTCGGAACAAGTGCCTCCTCGCGGAGGTGAAGCACGCCGAGTCGGTCGGTGATGAAGTCTAGGCTTCTGAAGAGGAAGGCCTAGGATGGCTCAAAGATGGATGGAACCCACATCCCAATAGGTGAGAGTGTAGGAAACTCTAGCGAGCCAAAGCGAGTCGTATCGCTTGAGCCCGCCATGGCAAAAATGGCAGAAAGGTGGGCCATCCGATGACCAAAAGCGTGAACATAAGGCATCTTCCCCATGGATGGCGCCAACTGTCTGTGCAAAAAGTGACCAACATGTAAATATTTGTAGTTTTGCCATACGTTGTGATCGGATGTGGCCTAACACTCAATGACACAGAGTTTATACTGGTTCAGACAATGTGCCCTACGTATAGTCTGAGTCAGTCAGAGAATTTATTCCTGAGCCCCAAGTGCTTAAAGTTTACTGTGGGGTTACAAACAAGAGGGAGTAAGATGGGGGTGCAAGAGGTCCGGTCGAACTCTAGATCAAAAGGCCGAGAGAGACGGGAGCTCCTACGTGCGCTAAGTATTTGAGCGTGTGCTCTGTTGAGATCGTTCGAATCGTAGGTTGTTCGATCCACTGGTGGTTGAATCCTCTGAATGTCCTTTGGAGAGAGCGCATCACCTTTTATAGATGAAGGGGATGGCCTTACAAGAGAGAGTGAGAGTGAGAGAGAGTGTGTGTATGTGTGCTACCTAGTCCTGTTGCCCATGCCATCGGGTACAAGGCAGTTTGTCGGTGCCCACAACACTGTTGATGTCCGAATGCATGTGGTAAGCTTCATCGTGATCTTCTGGTATGGCCAATGTCGGTGCCTACCATACTGTAGGGTAAATGTCGGCACCCACAACACTATTGGTGTTCTGACATGTCTGGAAGGTTGCGGTGCATCCTTCTGACACGGACTAACAGTACTATTCTACAGTGCACAGGGTATGGTCCTTGATATTGCGGTTGACTAGAGCGCCCTACCTTACTTGCTCTGTCCGTTTCCTAGGTCTTCACCGAGCGGGCATCCCCAGTCGGTCGTTCCCCAATCGGCTCTGGCCTCCCGATCGAAGAAGGGCTGTAAGCAGAGGTTAGGTGTATTCCTGGTTGGGGAAGCGAGTCAGAGTCAGAGGTGAGCTGGCCAGGCCATCTAGTCGAAGAGGCGGGTCGGAGTCGGAAGCAAGCGTCGTTCCTCCTTGGTAGGCCTTTCGATCGGAGAGGCGGGCTGGAGTTGGAAGCGAACGTCTATCCTCCTTAGCCAGGCCTTCCGGTCGGAGAGGCAGGCCAAAGTCAGAAGCGAGCTAGGATCGCCCTTCTGGCCTATTGTTAGGTTTTTTGGGCTAGCCCAAGAGTTGTGCGTCGTTCACAATGTCGTCTGCTGAGCCGAGCTTTTGCTAGGAAGTAGGTCCCTGAGGGACCCCAGGTTTATGAACCCAACAAATAGCATAAACAGTAATCATTAGTGAGCATCTTTATCATCTGTACCATCAGTGTCCATCATCCATTCCATAAGGGTCCAAGGCCGCTCATGACCATGAGCATGACTGTTATAACAGTTTTACACTCTGCAGGTGTTGTACACTTTCACTATGAGTCGTGATTTACCCTTTCGCCCAAGGTAGCTAATCTCTTGACCCACTTTCAAGGAAGGTCGATAGGGTTCACTATGAAGCCTTTCAAAGGTTCGTCTAACAAGTTAGGGCCATTAGATTCACTCGGCAAACAGATATAGAGCCCCCCTTCCTGATAGCACAATGACATGCAACCTATACACAAGGCGACAGAGGCCGCACTATACCCGATTCAGCAAGCCATTCTTATGCCAATAAAGGTAACCTCTAACAAGCTAGAAAAGGTCCTCATACTAAGCTAAAGCCAGAGCCATGCATCCCTCATAGTTGTACTGTAAGTCTCGAAAGTTCGCTTACAGATACGTCCTTAGGGAGAGGAATCTAGAGCACCATAAAAACAGCCCAATGCTCTAGCCCCCTTGTTTCATGTTGTTAAAAACATTTTTTAGTGTTTATTGCATAATCCATTAGTCAAGTTACAAGATCATGTCTTTAGTTTGAGTACTAGCATCATACTATCCAATGCAATACCCCATAGGTGACAAGAAATCCAAGATATCAAGTAGCTAGGAAATTTTACTACGGTTGCCAAGGTAGACATATGCATATGATTAAAATGATATTAAGGTGAATAGGACAACAAGGATGATCCTATGCTATACTTGCCTTAGACTCTAATCTTCTTCTAGTCCAAGCCTTCAATGAATTACTTCTCAATTCACCACATATAGCTCACCGATTGGACATGATCATAAAGCACCACACAAGCATCCATGCAATCATACACGAAGCAAACAATAGAACTAAATCAGAATAGTACACTAAACATACGAAGCAACAAGTGAAAATGTTTTAAAGATGTTCTACACGTTACTATGAACACACAGACGCGAAAAGCACTCTAATCAGAGCTATAACGGAGAAGTTATGAATTAAAAAAATATTTCCTTTAATAAAATAATAGATTAAATCTAACCTCAAATTTCAAAAGTTGAAACATACTTAACAATAGTATGAACACATGATTACGCAATTACGAATCTAACACAACTTGAACAGATCAAATCGAAGTTAAAACGTAGAAGTTATAGCCTAAAGAAAATAGTGGCAAAACTATAAATAGATGAAAATATATTTTGGACCTAACAAAGGGAATCTATGCTTTCAGAATAGGCAAACGTATTTTGAAAATACACTTTGGACCACGGGTTTAGACATAAAAAATTACAGGGGCTCTTTAACAAAATTGCAGGGACGACGGGTTCTAAACTAGAAAAGGGTAGGGGCCCTTTTGAAATTCTGTCGGCTGAAGGGGTATCGTGTGATACCGGCCATTGGATCTAATACAGACGGTCTAGATTACAGTAGAGAGAGAGAACGAGGGTGAGAGGCTGCCGGCGACGAGCTTTGGCGGCGGCGCCATGGTCGGCGGCGAGCGGTGCAGGTGGAAAACGGCCTATAGGCCATGGTTTGACTCGGGAAAGATACAGAGAGCAAGAGGAGGCCAAGGCGAACTTACCACGGCAAAAAAACGCGAGCGTGGAGCGGATGGAGACGGCGCGTGGTGCTCGGCGACGAATGGCGAGACACGGCTAGGGTTTTGTGGTGACTCGGCGAGGGCTGCTGCTAGCTCGAAGATGAAATAGAGAGGCGGCGGGGTCGGCTGCTATTTATGGTGGGGAATTACTTGGGAGACACGACAAAAGAAGGAGGCATAGGCGGAGTAGACTTCCATGGCGCGGCGGAGTCCTAGTCGACTACGCGCGGGAGGAAGACGATGCGAGGTCAGAGAAGCATCTGATGGCTGGGGCCCACGTGTCGGCGACCGAAAGAGCGGAAGAGAGGGGCGCGATGCTGCTGGGCCTCGGTTGTTGTGGTTGGGCTGCCTGTAGGAGAGAGGAGGGGATGGGCCGCGCGAGAGCGGGAAGGCGAAGCAGGCCTTCAGGCCAAAGCTAAGAGAGAGGGAAGCGGGCCTGCGCGGAGTGGGCCGCGGGGTGAGGGAAAGGAAGCAGGTCGGGCCGGTGGAGAGAGAGAGAGAAGAGTTTTTCTTTTTCTTTCTTTTTCTAAGTTCTATTTTCAAATCCATTTTCAAAAACATTTTAAGTAAATTTGAATTTGGGTCAAACCGCTCATCACAATAAACAAAATGCAATGGCATGAATGCACAAAAATGTTGCTAAACCTTATAATGAATTTTAATCTAACAAAGTTTTTTCCTAGGTTTAAATGCTCACAAAATACCAAATTAAATCAAATTTGCCTATTTTAAAATCTTACAAATTTTAGGGTGTTACAGTCAGGGGAGACCTGCACCACCGTAGTCCCCCACTAGGTAGGCGGTGGCCGTCGGCTACCCTGTGTTTCAGGATTTTTTCAGACATGTTGCCAGCCTATGTTTCAAGTATTTCAGTTGTTTCAGACGTATGTTTCAAGTGTTTCATCTGGATGTTGCATATGTTGCTATGCCTATACACACATGTTTCAAGTGTTTTATCTGTTTCAGACATATGTTGCAAATGTTTTATAGGAATGTTTCATATGTTGCAATGGCTATGTTGTAAATGTATGTTCCAAATGTTTCATCTGTTTCAGACGTATGTTGCCGTTATTTCATCTAGTGTTACAAAAGTAGATCTAGACACAGGGTTGTCGAGCGAGGAAGAGAGAGCTAGCACAGGAGCCATGGCGGCGTCGGCTGGTAAGCCAGCAGCAGCGCTCCACTAGAGGACGCGCAGGGTCACGTCCGTGTAGGCGTACGCGGCTCATTCCCCTACGACATGCTGCCTCCGCTGCCCCACCGGAGGTCCTAGAGCAGAAGCTCGTGGCACAGTGCAAGGAGACGCAGAAGCTGGCTGTGGAGAACGTTCGGCTTGCTGTGAGCCACGCCGCAGGTGACACGGGTGCGGCAAGGATGGGACGCGGGTGACGCGAGCACGGTGGACGCGTGCGTGCGAACGAGAGCTGCGTCTAGACGCGGACCTAAGGCCAGACGTACGGGCGCTAGCCTTGCAGCCGTCAGTCCCTCCACCGGGACGTGGGTCCATCTGGTGAAGGGTATCGGTGGCTATGCTTGGCTGTTGGCTGGAATAGATTAGCCAAGTTGTACATCATGTCACTTGTCACCTACACAAAGTAATTTCCTAATCCTAATCTAATTAACGTGCAAAATTAGGGTTTTCATCCGAATTAAATAAAGCTGTCGGCATGCAGTTTTGTGCTGTGCGTGCGTCGTCAAATCGTCATCATGCACGTAACGTTACGTACTACGGTACGTCAAGCGACAAACAGGATATGGACAAAGCGTGCAGTGATGCAGATGAGATGATTTAATGGATGCCCACTGCACAAATCTTTGCTTGAGAAGCGATTGCACTGTGCATGCATATATGACGGTGATTGGTATATTGCCTGAGACGGTCATGGATCACCAATCATGCTACATTGCAGGCACTGGATGTTGGATGTTCCGATCGTGACCTTGCCTAGAATCAATCAAGATACTGTTTCACATGATATTGTTCCTTAGACGCGGACATTGGGTAAAGATAGGTGCAAAACTTTGTATTTACAACTTGGGGCATTTGGAGTGGTAAAAGCCCCCAAGAGTTAAAGTAGGGCCTGCATAAGCTAAGGCGTGTCTTTGTCGGGAGGTGTTTGGTTGCCCCTCCTAAATTTTAGTTGTTGTCCTATCGGATGTTTTTGGATACATGTATGGAGTATTAAATATAGGCTAATTACAAAACTAATTACATAGTTTGCGACTAATTTGCGAGACAAATCTTTTGAGCCTAATTAATCCATGATTTGATAATGTTTTGCTACCGTAAACATGTGCTAATGACGGATTAGTTAGGCTTAAAAAATTCGTCTCGTGGAGTACTGACGGATTATGTAATTTTTTTATTAGTATCCAAATACCCCATGCAACATCTTCCCGACACACCTCCTAAATTTTAATAGCCGGATCAAACACACCCTTACTATGTTTATTAAGGCCGGCACCAGTAAAAAAAGAAAATCATCCACTGTTTCCCACCTCTCCGTTCACTTCAACTCCGTCTCTCTGACGCCATCATCCTCTGCTTCCAACCGCCGCCCCCATTATCAACGAACGCTGTGGCCCATGCATGCTTTGCTCGATTCAATGTCCATTTGTAGCGAATTTGTGGCCCATGCATGGTTTTTTCTACAATGGCACTCCTCGATGCTTGTTCTTCCTCCAATCTTCTCTATCCTGCTTCAAACACCGTTTATAGGCCACGCTGTGGATAGTCTAAGTAAACATTTGGTGGATTTTTTTTTTCTGTTTTCCCATATTGTTAGCCCTTCTCTACTCACAAGGGTCCAGTCCACGTCCAAATCAAAACCTCATGATCATTACTTCCCTGTTGCTGTCAATGAAATAGGTACAATCAGCCATGTTCCTGTTTGATTCTAAACCCATCCGCTGTTGCGTGGAGCAGACCAGATTCCAATGCTGATCCATCCATTCCGATCCATGCAATGCAGTGGGCAGTGGCAGCAGTGTGGCGGTGGGACGAGACGACCAGGCACGCTGAGGCTGCTGATTGTGGGAGCAGGAGGAGCACTGTGCCTGTCGTCCGTCCTAACGTACTACTGCCAGGGGCCATCATCATTCATGCAATGCAAGGGTACTACTGGACGGACAGACGCAAAAGCAAAGCACATGCTATGATTGTGGAATCCCATTCTCATTGACAAAGAAGTGAGCCACGCAAATACCGTGGTTAGACAAGCTACATTGACTTAATATGCTCTTGTCTCTCTCTTTTTTCTTAAAAAAAAGTAGAAAACTCTGCATTCTACAACATGAGCAGGGTGTTATGTAAGATTAATTGTTAGTCACCACAAAGAGACTAATAGGCCATGCTCGTCATCTGTTCGCTGCAAGGCCTAATCAAGCTCTTCCATGTCGCATCATATCTATAGCTAACCCATGTCTTTGTTAATGCCGTTTCTCCTATGTCCTTCCAAATATTCCCGGCCGTCAGTGGCGCGGCAGAGCTTGAAGTAAATCAAGACGACGGTCCCAGCATTACTAATCCATAAAGTAAATTCAACTATTGGCAGGGGGCACGACACCGTATCCTTTGGCCTGCACATAGCTCTCCAGTGCTGGCCGGCAAGTACAACACAAGAGGTTGTTCTAAAAATTGAACTACTACTCAGATACTCCATACATTCCAAATTATAAAATATTTTGGATTTTCGAGATTTATAGTTTTTTTGCTACGTATTTAGATATATATTATGTCTAGATACATAATAAAATCTATGAATTTAAAAATGTCAAAATATCTTATAATTTGGGACAGACGAAGTATGTTTGTATCCTTCTATACCTATTTGCTCCCATGACGTTCCTGCTGATGATTCATGATATTGTCAATGCAATTGTCATGTCTCCACTGGGATCACGGCTCCATAATATGCAATACGTAGATCGTGCTTTGCTTTTGTCATGTGCATAACACAACAACGTGTACTGTGTTTGTTGTTTTCAATTAATTAACACTCACTGTTGTTTATATGGATCAACGCGTTGCTACTCATCAAAGAAGAGGCAAGGACTTGGGGTTTGGCTGGCGCAAAGTTTTCGACTGATTGTGGGCGTATAGTTTTCTCTCCTATGTATAACTAGAAGAACACCCCACGCGTTGTTGCGGAAACTACTGATTTGAAATAAAATTTAACTATTCATATCATTCTTAGGAAGAGATTAACTATTATAAACTAATGTTAGTGGATAGCGTGACACGCTGATGTAGACAACCAAATGTATGTTAGTGGATGATGTGTCTCGCTGACGTGGATATCATAACTGCTTGCTAGTGAGCTTTAATTGTAAATGATAGTGGACTGTTGAGGTGGACACCTTGCATGCAAGTGATAGTGGACTGTTGAGGTGGACACCTTCCATGTCAAGAAAAATTGCTAGTAGGATTTTGCTTTATAAGAGTATATGATATGTTGTTTTTTTGCCTCGTTTTGTCCATGTAGGTGGCCTCCCAGGCTGCCCACTTGTAATTCCCTTCTATATTATTAATCGAAATGGTGCACGTATAGTCTCGTACCCGTACCCGTTCGTTCCTAAAGAAATTGTAGTGGTAACCTAAGTATCTCTCTTTCTCACCATCGTGTTCTAGTCTCATGCTTCTTCAATTGGAATAGCTAGCGTCCGGACGTCCAGCGCGAGGCCCACGTCCGGACGCCGCTCCCCATGCCCCGCACTTGCTCCATTCCGCACGCCCTACCCGCTCAGATTCTGCGCTCGAACGACTCGCCCCCACCCACGTCGCCCGAACATCACCAGCATCGAGAAGATAAGGAGGCACGAGGCGAGGCAGCAGAAGGCAAGGAGAGAGATGCAACACCCGATCTACTTTCAAAACATCCAAATGAAATGTTTGCAACATACGTTCGCAAACAGTTGAAACACTTGCAACATCCGTCTGAAACACTTGTAAAAACACCTGAAAACGCTTGAAAAAGCCATTGCAAAATATATGCAATATCTAGATAAAACACATGCAACATAAGTGTGAAACACTTGCAACATACGTCTAGAAAAACAACTAAAACATTGGGAACAAAAGCTTGCAACATACGTGCACAACCATTACAACATATGCAACATCCCGATCTAATTTTACAACATCCACATGAAACACTTGCAATATCCAGATGAAACATCTGAAACACTTGAAACATACTTTTACAACATACGTTTCTAGCACGCAATGTCACCTTGCTGCTTGGACGAATCACGGAGCTTGACGCCGCTGCGGCGCATGGAGCTCGCCGGTGCACCTCTGGACAAGGACCTGCTTGGTGGCTGAAAGGTCCTTGTTTTGTTTTGGTAATTGAGTGATAACCTTAGGTGGACTAATATGTATTTGAGTGAGATACACAGATGATTAGTTCATAGGTACATGTGTGTGAGCAATACATGCCATGGAGGTTAGATGGCTTGAACTTGGTGCAAAGCTCACACATGTGATGAAGGAGCTCATTGCATACGAGACATGACATGGGGTCATATGACTGTTGGTATTTATTAACTTGTCACTTGTTTTAATAGCCACCTATTAATTACCTACATCTCCTAACATTATTTTACTAGGTTATCATCCCTAGTGATGGTGCCAGAGATGCTTGTTGGTGCTGCCTAGCATCACTACTAGAATGATACTAAGTAGTTCTTTATCATCTTATGTGACTAGAAAGAATATATAGATATGAATGAAAAAGGATCTGCAAGCGCATAGATAATATATCATTGTAGCACTTCACCTGAGAGTATTTCAGGTATCGTTATTTATATTTTTACCACAGGGAAGGTCTAGCATCGACATGTAACTGATAACTTATACTATTGATGGAGAAGTAAACCATAACCAATGTTCTACTCATAACAGGGGTAAGTCATAGGATAAGAGATATATGATAAGTATTGACCAATGATAATGACAAATCACTCAGAGTACTCCTTTCTATGGCATTAGCATGGTCAGGTAAAATATTAGAGGAATAATTCCTAAGTCATTCTTAATTACAAGTCAAAGCATACATTGATTAGTGCAATTACACCTAGTAATCATGGCTAAGATCATCTTTATATCTACACATAAGGGATATTACTAGGGAAGAGTAAGAACAGAGTTTATCTTCCTTCGTAATCAGATCCTACGTGCTACCTACATCGGGGAGTGGACTACAAAGGACTCAACGGGAGTGTCACGTCCACGATCTACCACATGACCTAGAATATAGGGTGTATTCGTAGGTAAACAATGTATAAGCACCACACTTATACAATGTCGACCACCCACCCATTGTACCTTAGAGTGAGCGCTATACGCACTTATGCATGAACATGATGATAATCCAACTATACTAAGCATATAATCAAAGTAGACGATGAACATTATAATGAAGAACATAAATGAGATGAATACTGATATTGTCATAACAATTGTAGCTAGCATATAAAAGTAATGAAGATACAAAAGATAGGGTGTACAAAGATTATACCAAACCATGCTCTTGACACGACGAGGAATCCAAGCGAAGCCTTCTTGCCTCCCTCTAGACCTAGCCTAACTAGCTATGCCCTAGAATATGGTGGAGCTCTATGGATGATTAGGGTTTCTATCTTCTCAAATGACTTGATGCCTTAGGGGGTGGTAGGGGCTTGTATATATAGGCCAGAGCGTCCAACATGAGCTCTTGGATCAAACCAACTTAAAGGACGGAGTAGATGCAACCTAGAAGGCGGTGGAGAACCAACATTGTGACGAGGCTAATAGGTGGGCCCTAGGGGGCCAAGCGGCCTCTAGGTGGGGCCAGCTGGCCCCACCTAGCGGTGTCTTGGCTCCCGCTTTGGTGTGGAGTCCTCTTGAGTCTTCTAGAGCCTTCTAGTGTCCGTTTCGCGGCGGATAAGCGCAATTAATTCTAACATCTAGGTCCACCTGGATGGTTTTCTGAATAAACCCTGCAGAAATCACAAATTCACCAAAACTCGTGGAATTTATTAGTTTTGACCCCTAGACCTTGGTTGGTGATCATATTTATGCCCTTATGCATGTTATATTGATGGTTTATGATGGTTGATAACTACCATCAATAGTGACCAAGGTGGAGAAGATCAAGATGAGGCTTGACTCGACGGACCAGTTGCAAGTGTGAAGGGCAAGTTGAGTGATGACTTGACGCCGATGGACCAAAGCAACGGTGAAGAGCAAGTGAGGTCAAGATCAATGAACCAATACAGTCATGTGATGATATGAAGTGGGTCATATTATTTGGTGATTGGTTGGTGCATGTGTTGCATCAACAATGGAGGAGATGGAATGGAATGTGCAAGGCAAAGGTATAACCTAGGGCATTTCATTTCACCGATCAAAGGTTGTGTAGAGAAGTGCATGACCTAGTTTATAATAGATGGCCGTACTATCAAGAGGGATAAACTTGTTTGCATATTGGTCATCTAGTGCCACTCGAGTGATCTAACTTTGCATACGTGTTAGGATCGAGTGGCGTGGTGAATTGAGTGATTAACTCCTTTAAAATGTTTGTAAAAAGCTAACACACATTCATATGGTGGTGTACACTTGGTGGTGTTGGCACATTTGCAAAGGAGAAGTTGTTGGATTTGATTTGGATCAATTTGGAGGAGTTCAGGGTGAAAATAGAGGAGGTGCAGCTCAGTCGGTAATTCCCTTTGCTAAGCAAGAATTTCTTGTTGATGAATAGTGGAAGGGTACATGCTTGCATGCATGTCAGCAAGGTGTCAGTGAGAGAGAATTGAGCTCAACCGGTAATTCTCCTTTCTCAACAAGAATTTCTTGTTGAGATTTTGTGTGAGAGAGAGAGTGACCAAACGCACTGGCCACCACGTCCGGTTGTTGACGAACAGAGTTGGAGCTGTAGCTAGAGGCAATCGGACTCAGTGCAGGGGCGCGTTAGGTCAATGACCTCAGTGTCCGATCATGTGTTCCCAAGGATGTGTGGCTCGGCTTGGCTATTGGACTCTAGAGGTGTTCCTCGTCTAGGCTCTGTCGGAACATGATTCACAGCGTCCGGTCATGTCTTGGTGTCGTTCAGGTTTTCAACAGAAAGGGTCATGACTCCAAGGCCAGTCTGATCATGTTTTGATGTCTCTGGATCATCTCTGGACTTTGACCGGATGCTGTCTCGTGGTGAGTCCGGTCGTCCGAAGAGTGAGTCCGGTCGAGTGACTAACAGAGCGCGCGGACGAGTTAGCCATTGGCGGCAATGGCTAGTTTCAAACATAGGGACGCGTGGCAGCCTTGGTGTGACCGGACGCTAGCGACCTATGCGTCTGGTCAGTAGTAAAGGCGCGTCCGGTCAGCGTGTTTTCAACGCAGTGAAGGGGTAATGGCTCTATTTGTTCGTGGGGTTATAAATAGAGCCATTGGCCGGCCTTGGGCAGTTAGCTGAGCACCCTTAAGCCTTGGTGGCTTGTGTCGGTGTGCTTGGAGAGTGCTTGGGAGCCCTCTAACTCACATTTGCTTGATAGTGTTCATACGATTGAGTGTGAGTGTGATTCTAGTGCGATTGCATCATGATGTTGCATCGAGTGGCACTAGTGTAACACCTCTGGTGTTACGAGCTTGCTTAGCACCAAGATTAAGGCCTAAGAGAATTTATCAAGGCAGGTTGCTTAGGTGTTAGAGTTAAAACTCACATTAAGGTGCTAATGAAAATCCCGACAAGGAACTAGACGGGTAGATTTAATCGCTTGGCACAAAAAATATTTTTTATAAACAAAAATAAAATATAACTTGTATTTAGAACTTAAATAAAAAAATTGAAGTACAAGCCGAGTAGATGAAAATGCAACTTGGGTTTTGGAAAACAAATGTTGTTGACTAGGATTTTTATCAGATCAAAAACCGAATTGGAAATTAAAACTAGCCCTTTTCGTTGAATCGGCAAAAGATTTGAAGTTGTGTTGAAAGTACACTTTTTGGCGATTTATAAAATGCAAAATAGTTAAATAACACCCTGATGTTTTGGTTCTGTTGTTTGGTACAAAGTGTGTGCTATGCCATGAAATGGTGGTTGGTGAAGTTTGGTAAAGTTTTGACCGTTTAAAAAAATTCAACCAAATTCAACTCAAGGCCAATTTTCAAGTTTGAAAATAGTGTGATAATGCTAAATTGGAATTTAAACTCTGATTAAAATTCTTAAACACTAGTGCCATGTTTTTATTTAGTAATTTGCAACATGGCGAGTACTCGAGAACGATGTAGGTCGGGGTGGAAATGGGTGTCACGGCGCCCTCGTAGAAATTGCCTAACTTCATTAGAACACGCTGTGAATCCAATCTGGCGCTCGTTCACGAACCAACGTTCAGCATCATTCGCGACCTCTCATCTCACCTACCTTGTCTGCTCTGTTTGGTGCTGCTGCCGCACTGAACGAGCACAGTAGGCGCCATGTGTGCATGCTCCCTCCCATCCTTTCTTGGGAGCGCCAGAAAGAAAGATGGCCGAGCCCGCTTCTTTAACTAGTCCACATCGCAGGGGCGTTAGAAGGGGAGCACGTGGCCCTGCTCCCACCTAGCTCAGTGTCATTACACCGACATGACCATGCCGAGCAGGCTGGGCCACGTCCAAGCTGTTGCTGCCACGTGCCCTCGTACCACCCGGTTGGCACCTTCCCTGGGCTGCCCTCTGGCTATCTCTTTGGCACCGAGCGAGCCCAACTGTCTTTGCCATAGTCAGGCTGCTAAAGCTGTTTCCGTCATCGCCAGTCACCATGACCATCCCTCCCTCTCCTCCATATTCATCGAGCACAATGCATCTCCATCCAATTCCTTTTAGATAGGAGTGCTTTAGGTTCCTAGCTTGCTCATAAATGAGATCATGGTGGGAATCGTCCACCAAAGAGCGCACCCAAAGCATCGCCGTCACCGCTGGCCACCATGGGCACCACACCAAGCTTGGCCATGAACCCCTCCTATCCCTTCCCTTTTTCTTTGATCTTCTTGGTGTTATTGCTCTGCGATGATGCCTCGGACTCACCTACGAAACAGGTTCGCCGGAGCTCCAGTGGTTTGCCAAAACGACAATGACACCACCGTCGTGCCAACTCAGATCTGCCCCGCACATGGCCAACCATCTTACCAAGCCCCATGGCCTCGTCCAGCCCTTCCTTTTAGCTTGTGGTGTGTCATTATTCCTTCCTTGACTCCCCGTTTAACCTCTACCATAGCCATCTCGCCGAAGCGCGCGTGCCATTGCCACCATCCATGTCTACATGCGGGCAGACATGCCCTACATGCCGTCATGGGCTGTCGCGGTCCTACGTGGTCGCGTGAACCCTGTGGTGGCCCTGCGCCCCTAGCGGCCACCCCTCTGTCGCCGCCGTGCCCTCCCCGGTCATTCTTGGCTGCCGTCGGATCGTCCCCGCCTTGGTGCTCTACTCTGGTGATGCTCGAGGACTGGGGAATGGTGAAGATAGGAAAATGTAGGGGCTAAATCGCATAGATGGTGAGGCATATACATAGTGTTAATAGTTGGAACATGATTTAAAAATAGAAAGGGGCCCTTTTTGCAAAATTGTAGCGCACAAATGGGCCTCCCCTCTGGGTCGGCCTGCTCCCGCGCGTGGGCTAGGTGCTCACCTGCGCCTGGGCTCATCCGCGTGGGCCAGCCGTTTACGACTACTGGGCTGCCACCTGCCTGCTTAGACCACTCACGCCACGCCGCGTGGGGCCACGCTCGCGCATGCGGGCCGAGCCTGACCGCTTAGGCCTTGTCTTTTTGTGTTGTTTTTGTTTTGTTAATTCAGTGCTCTTCAAAAATTGATAATAAAATATAGAAAAATCACAAAAATGTCAAACCAATTTTGTTAGTCTCCTAAAATCATGATCTATCTGATAGTGTATTTTGTTCGCATAGGTTTTGCATGTTTTTAGGGTGCTCTAATTATTTTAACACGCTTAATATTGTTAAGACATAAACTTGTAGGAAGTTCCGTGATAAATCGATGATAGTGTTGACTCTAAAAATTTTACAATAAATTACTAATATTATTAGCTACTCACTATAATTTTTGTAGCTCCAGAATAATTAGTTTGCTAGATAGATAATGATGCCCTATTTCGAATAAAGATTAAATCAATAGAATAAAATAAAGAAACAACTTAGATTTGTATAACTAAAATACTTGTTGGGGAATGGCATCTTTCTCGATGATGTTGATACATAGATTAGTACATAGTCATTAGCGCCAGCTTGTTAGTTCGTAGTATGTAACCTGTGTTAAGAGTTGTTGTTGCCTTGTTAACTAACTGTTGCATCATCTCTGCATCGCATTGCATACCATAATAGGGACGATGATGGATCGTGGAATCAACTAGAGTAGCAGAAAAGATGGCACTAGGGATCAGGACACAAAGATGGAATACTAACTTTTGGTTATATGTTACCCAGGCAAGCCCCTGGTGCATAACCCCTACTTTTCTGCACTTTAAATTATATTTGTGCATTAAGTTTTAAGAAATTGAATGAAACCCACTTGCATATATATATCTTTATCCTATGAGTCTTACTAGTATTACAGGATCATGTAGATTGCTATGCTATAGGACTCTGATAAAAGTCGAGTGATTGCCTGTCACTCACGAGAGATAGGAAATATATTATTGTTGTACTATATTACTATCACTTGGAATATATATATGAATGATAAATGGAGACCGGGCAGGGATATGGTTTGGGTATTGGTGGGTGTAAGAGGTTGTGACCTACGGCCAATGGGGCATAGCTTGGTTACACTGTTTTCCCTATCTGTGTCGGTTAAGGACCGGTCGTTGTATTGGACTCTAGGCAAGTCACAGACTTATTATCCTAAACACATACTTATGTGTGGGTGTGGGAAGACTTGTTACTCTCTTGTCATGGGTTCTGGCTCTTTCCAAACTGACTTTTAGGGTGGTTTTCGGGTGGAGGTCCAAGCATCGCTCTGAGTCCGGGACTCAGGAGAGGGGGCTTGGAGTCCAAATTTGGATGGGGACCTAGACCCCATGATAGGAGGGTAGTGGGTTGGTCCTGCTTGTGCTCGGGGTACAAACAGGATGTGTATTTTAGGGTACCTAGCTGGGCACATTGATTCACGAATCGCCGATGATCCGGTACAACTTGTCTGCAATCTAGCACCATAGTAAGAACTGGAAGATGAAAGATGGTAAAATGATTCTAATTGCTTACCACATGCTTGAAAGTAGCACAGGTGCTTACATAGAATGGTTAGTTAATGAACTAATGCTGATAGCTAATAAAGTTGAATATAAGGATGCACGCTTAGTAATGCTTCCTGCAGATGCAATAAACCCACAAGCCAGATAGCCTTGCATATCCTTGGAGTCTTTTCTTTCCTCCTATCGGGTAAGTCTTGCTGAGTGCAATTGAGTACTTAGGATTTTATTTCCCCCTGTTTCAGGTGACAGGCGGATGCTAGAGCGGACCCTTGTGTGTGGATTCCTCCTGGTGGGCTCAGAGAGGATTCCTTTACGCTGCGATCATAGTCTTCATTTATAACTCTCACTAAATGTTTTTATAAATGAAAGTTTGATAAATCATTGTTGTAGTCTATATATCAATGCTTCATCATGTCATGAATAGATATTTATATTCTGCTGTTAAATTAAATTGTTCATAACTCTGGTAACATGATCATATTCTGCTATTATCAACAGTAAATGTTATACTCTAATGTTGCATAAAAAGTGATGTAAGAAATGATTTAAGAATGTTGTAAGCTTTATTCTCTCATTTGTGATCCTGAAGGAAAAATGTGGATTTTTTTGTTCTCCCTAGGGGTGTGCTTGATGGAACCACGCAATTTGGTGTCCTCTCTTGAGTACTTAGTGTCTAATGGAAGACGAGTACTCCTGAAAGACATTAGATTAGGCGGTTCTACCACAACTAGGTGATCGAGTTGTAAGCCGGTGGTGCTTGTTACTCTTGGAGGTTGCCACCTCCTAGATGGCTTGGTGGCTTATGGCTCCGTCGAAGCACGCAAGAAGATTGTGCGGTGCTCTGGAGAAGGATTGTGAGGGATATTGTGCTCGCCCCATGGGGATCATGAAGAGCAACTCTAGTAGAGTGTGTCATTGAGATACCCTCACTTGTGGGTAGGTTCTTGCGGTGCCCAACGTGTGGGCTTGGCGGGTGATGCCAATTAGCCGACGAACCACCAAGTCAGCGATCGGCACAACGGGGACTAGCGTGTTGGCAAACACGTGAACCTCGGGAGAAAAATTACCATGTCAACCTTGTTCTTCCCGTTGGTTTGCATTCCCCGTACACAAGCTTGTATTTACTTTTTATACATTGTGCTTGTGTAGTTTCTCTTGTAATTAGTTAGCTTGTGTAGCTTGCTAGTTACCTTCTTGCTTGTGTAGCATAGAAGTAGCTCCCTTGCGTGACTAATTTGGTTTGAATAACCTTGTTAGTTACATTGCTTAGTTTGTGTAGCTAAGTAATTTGCGCTCTCTAATTTGTCATTAGTTGCCTTGTTATTGAGCATTGCTAGTGAGTTTAGGAGCTTTGTCCTTTTGCTTACTAGTTGTGTAGGAGCTCCCCTGTGCTTGAAGTACTAGTGACATAGGTTTGTGTGACCTTGCTCCTAGAATTGGTTAGGTGAGCTCTAGCTAGGACAACACCTTAGTTGCTTGTTTAGGATCTTTTCAAGGTGCTTGATAAATTAGATAGAGGGGTGTAGTCTTGACTAGACCATTAGTTTTAATTCTACTTTTGTTATGGTTAGTCGACGCAATTAATTTTAGAAAAGACTATTCACCCTCCCTCTAGTTCGCCTTCTTGACCCTACACGTGATATCAGAGCTAGGTCTCTCATTTTTTGTCTTCACCGACCCGAGAGGATGGTGACTTATGAGCTAGATGTTGAGTGTCCACAAATTTTTGATGGCACACACTTTGCATGGTGGAAAAATTGGATGACTTACAATTTTAAGTTTATTTGCCCTCAAATCTGATGGATCGTAGATGTGGGTTTTTCTCATGCGATTGATAGAAAGAAATGCCTACATCTCGATTGCCAAGCTACTGATATTTTCTATCAATCTATGAAAGACAACATATTTGGTGAGATCATGGACATGGAGTTTGCCCATGAGATTTTGATTTATCTCAATGAGGAATATGGGGCGGTCACCGATGATGATGATCATGAGCCTAAGGAGGCACATGAGGATGTTGAGCATAGCCACAATTCGGTGATTGTGGAATATCGTTCCACCTCATGGTCAAGTGATGATGATGAAAGATCTACCACAAGTTCACTTGACAAGGTGAATGATGATGCCACAAGTGATGCAAATGATGATGCTACTCCATGCACACTTGATGGTGATGATGATGGTTCATGCTCGGGCTATGAGAGTGATGCTTCTACAAGCTCCCCAACATCACCACATTGCTTCATGTCATAAGGTGACGCGAAGGTATCAAATGCTAATGTTGTTGATCATGTTGATTCATATGATGAGCTTGTTAGTAGACTTGCTAGCATGACCATGTCTTTAGAAAATGAGAAAGCTAAAACAATAAAATTGGAAAACAAAACCTCATTTCTAAAGAACTCATGTGAAGAACATAAGCACTTACTTGATGTTCTTAAATATTCACATGGTGAGCTAAAATTGACTCATGAGAAACTTCTTGTATCTCATGAAGAATTATTAGAACAACATGCTTCTCTCATTAAGGCTTTTTCAAAGAAACTAAAAAAGAATGAGAACTCATCACATGAGTCAAGTGATCAATCGCAACATGTGACTAACTCTTGTGATGTAGGAAAAAAGCATGTATCCACCTCTTATGATGATTTATTAGATATGCCATGTTCTTCACATATAGATGCTTGTTCTATTTCTATGTCTTGTGAGACTAACATTTTAAAGGAGAACAATGAGCTCAAAAGAGAAGTGAAGAATTTGAGCAACAAGTTAGAGAGGTGCTACAACACCAAAATCACCTTTGAGCATATGTTGAGCAACAAAAGAAGCTATGGTGATATGAGTGGCATTGGATTCAACAAGAGCATGATGAAGGGGGAAAGAAAAAGAGAAAGAAAGATGAAGAAGCAAGAACAAAAGAGGTTATCTCATTTCATGTGCTTCAAATGCCATGAAGTGGGACATCTTACAAATGGTTGTCCCAATGAAGAGAAGCTCAAGTTGAAGAAACAAAAAGAGAGGCTAAAGCATGTCAAATGCTTCAAGTGCTGCACATGGGGTCACCTTACCTCTATGTGTCCAACCAAGCAATTGGTGAAGCAACAAGTGGAGCCTCAATCAAAGCCACAAGTTGAGCAAGAAACGCCCCAAGAGAAAATCAAGATCAACCATGAAGATGGTGGTGACTTGATGGAGAAGAAGAAGAAAACTAGAAGGGGGGGAGGGGGGAAGCAAGAGAAAGAGCAATGCGTCCAAGGATGAATCAAGACGCAAAAAAAGTGAGCAAGAACAAAGAAGAGAAGATGAAGAAAGTTGCTCACATCAAATGCCACAGTTGTGATGAATTGGGCCACCTAGATTCAGGTTGTCTAAACAAGCTTGAGAAGAAGGCTTAAGCAAACAAGAAGAAGCAAGGCAATGAGAAGCACCACTTGATCAAGGAAGAGAAGGCTCAATTAAAAAGAAAGTGCTACTCATACTGGGAAAGGGGACACATGGCCAACTCATGTCCCCTAGGTAATACTCCTAAGCTTATCTCAATTAATGATGATTCTATACTTAGGAAGGATGGTAATGGTACCTCATTGGTGGCTATTGCAAAACATCCCGCTATTCATACTAAGGCAATGCCTAAGTATGTTGCTCCTAACTTGAGAGGACCCAAATTAGTTTGGGTACCATCAAAAAGTGGATGATTGTGTATAGGTACCATTGGCATTGGAGACTTGGTTCAAGTGAAATTCAATTTGTTGATTATATGATTGAGCCAAGTATTAAAAAGCAATAATCATTACCCCAATGCCATGATAAGTTAGTGAAGTCCAAGTGCTATCAACATACAAGTGCATTGTGTCAAGTTATTGGTGATTTATTGGAATAATTGATGGTTTGCAATTATTTGAGTTAGATGATCATGAGCGAACCAATGTATATCTCTTGTTGATCATTTCATTTGGGTGCATATGAGTTGGTTGAATTGGAAATATATGCATATGTTGCTTGCTATGAGATGATTGAATAGATAAATTAATTAGTAATCAAGTTTGGATTGATTTGAGTTGGATAAGTTTATGAGATGACTTTTAGTAAGTGGATTGAATGGATATATATCTTTTGAAAGTATTCAAACAAGTTGATTTCACGTTTGATTCAATTTGAAGAAGTATAGCTCAATTGGTTGAAATCTATCCTATAATTGAAAAACTGAGCTAGCTGTGATCAAGTCTGAGTTTATGTGATCAAATCTATTTGGATTCTCTTGAAATTTATCATGCATGCTCTAGACTTATGATATAAGATGATATACAAATTTTATGAGAATTGGATAGGAGATGCTTCAGTTTTGGAGTAGATCTTGTCAGCTATAGTGCATTAGTTTTCAGCATATAGCAGTGGTGGAAGAATTGAAATCCGGTAGCAATCTAGAAGTCAAATAAAGCTCAAATTTTTACATCTGCTAGATGACTTAGTGAAGCACATCTCCACCAAATTTCATGGTATTTGGATCTGTACATTGGTAGTTATGGATTTATCTTTGAAGGGTACAGAATCTGTCAGAAAAGTGACAAATGTTGGATTGATCTAGAGTCACTTTAATTGAAAGGTCCTCAAATTAAAAACATGTTTATAAGTGGTTGAGGTACCTAAGTTTGGTTTTGAATTGATCTAGAAACATGATAAGTAATGAGTACAAGGTCATTTGATTGTGGAGTGTATGTGACACACATTTAGTACTCAAATTAGAAGATCAAGATCAAACTCAAGATGAAGATGAGGTTTGAGTTCTAGTGACTATTGAAGATCATTTGGTAGAAAGAAAAGGACTTAAATAAGTAGAAAGAAAAGGACTTAAAGAAGGATTCAAGGATATTCATCAAGTTAGGTCCATGGATCAATCAAACAAAGTCATTTCAAGTGAGTATCAAGAATGGTTCTTTGGAGAGATGTCACTTCTTCCTAGTGTAGGAGCGTGCCACCTTTTGTAGGTAAACCAAGTGTGGTGCTTGGAAGGCTAAAATGGAAGTGGTGATCCAAGGGACATTTGAGATGCTTAGTAGAAGCAATCAAAATGATTGATCAAGAAAAGCAAGCAACACCCAAAAGAGAGCTAGTCATGATATTTCAAGTGGTATTCTCACATTGATGCTCACATGCAAGCAAAGATGAAATGAAAAAGTAAGCCAACCACAACAAGAAAGTTCACTTGATCATTAGTGGCTTTCATATCATATGGGTGAAGAATGAACTTCTCTATTGATGATTGGTCTTCACCAAACTTATAATTGGACTTCATATTGCTATTGGAGTAATAAATTTGAATCTATGTGACTATCCTCTACTCCAAGATAGCAAAGGTATCATTGTAATATGCATGATCATTTTCATCCCTTACTAGTATGTGGTTAAGTGCATACAGTACATGCTTATTAGGATCATGCATAACAAATGAGACGTTTAAATTCATAACATACCACTATTGCTTGAACGGTTAATTGATCTAGTGGTATGAGTATGAGTTTGTTCATGAGCTAGTGAACCCAAGTACTTTATTTAAATTTGGATTGCCAACAAGTGACAAGTACAACCTTGATAAGATAACCGCTTAATGTGTGTGAAGAAGCTTAGAGAGGGGTCAAACCGGACTTGGAAACTTAGGCAAATCAATTTAGTTCAAATCATACTAGATGCTCATGACAATGACAAGAGTACAAGCACATGACAATGACAAGAGTACAAGCACAAGACAACAATGCAAATGGATATCTAGTTTAGTTGTTTCAAGTGGTATCTAGACTCAAATAATTCTTCAAGAAGTATTTACAAGTGGTGTCTAGATCAACTTACAAGTGATATCTTACAAGTGGCACTCATGAAGATAGCAAATGTTCAAGAAATGGTCAAAATTGACAAATCCAACGGTTCCATGGTAGCAAATTCTTTCAAATAGTATCACATTTCTACATGTGGTATTAACTATACAAGATGGTGGTTCCACAAGTGATCCTCAACCCTAAGTGATCATCAAATGAAGATTGCATCACTCACCTACAAGAGCTCAAGTTTATCAAGTGAATGACCCATGCTATGACATAGGGGGAGGTGCCCCACCAATTGGTATCAAGATCAAAGATCCTATATGTGGTATCTCAAGAGCCATACATGTAGTGTCATTCCAATATTTGGAAATATCCATAAAAATGCAAGATTCAAGCCTCAACCATCTACCCAATGCAAGCCTTTGCATCAATGAGAAGCACATCTTTTATGGAAATTGATGACAAAGGGGGAGAGATTGTACAAAGATATAAAAGCTTGAGGGAGAGATTGAGATGAAGAAGTAGAAGTTGGACATGGACATGGACAAAGAGAGAGCAACATTGAAGAATGTGAGGGGATCAAAATTCATGGACAAGAGAAGCATACAAGTAGGGGGAGCAAGCTCATGAACTTGTTTGATTGCATTTAATATGTGCATATTCATATGCTTGCTTGCATTGCATGTTTTTAAATTTGATATGCATGCTTATGTGTTGTATGCTAGTTGTAGAACTTGAATGATGATTTGATAACTAGCATGCATAAAATGGTAGCTAGACTTGTATTTCTACACGTGGTACTAGAACCTTGTTTATAATATTGATCTCATGGGGTCTCTAGTGTTTATGTTGTCTAGCTACTCATGGTGCTAAGGATGGTGTTAAAAGTGCAACTCCAATTGGCATCATGCTTCAAAGGTTTATTCTATACAACTTAGCATCATTTGGTAGTAATTACTCTCCCATAATTCCAATCTATGCATATGTGCGAACTTCAAACCAAACACTCTAGCACATATGTAGGGGGAGCTAATACTATCAATTAGGGTTTGTGGTACCTGTCCAAAATCATTTACACATCATAAAATTGCTTGGGCAAGCAACATGAATCTAAAAGAGCTTAATTTCCATATCTTTATAGAGTTGTCATCAATTACCAAAAAGGAGGAGATTAAAAGGTCCTTGTTTTATTTTGGTAATTGAGTAACAACCTTAGGTGGACTAATATGTGTTTGAGTGAGATCACATGTGATTAGTCCACATGTACATGTGTGTGAGCAATACATGCCATTGAGGTTAGATGGCTTGAACTTGGTGCAAAGCTCACACATATGATGAAGGAGCGCATTGCATATGAGACATGACATGGAGTCATGTGACCAAGGTGGAGAAGATCAAGATGAGGCTTGGCTTGATGGACCGGTTGCAAGTGTGAAGGGCAAGTTGAGTGATGACTTGGTGCCGATGGACCGAAGCAACGATGAAGAGCAAGTGAGGTCAAGATCGATGAACCGATACGGTCACGTGATGATATGAAGTGGGTCATATTATTTGGTGATTGGTTGGTGCATGTGTTGACAATGGAGGAGATGGAATGGAATGTGCAAGGCAAAGGTATAACCTAGGGCATTTCATTTCACCGATCAAAGGTTGTGTAGAGAAGTGCAGGACCGGGTTTAGGATAGATGGCCGTACTATCAAGAGGAGTAAACTTATTTGCACATCGGTCATCTAGTGCCACTCGAGTGATCTAACTTTGAATATGTGTTAGGATCGAGTGGCATGGTGAATTGAGTGATTAACTCCTTTAAAATGTTTGTAAAAAGCTAACACACATTCACATGGTGGTGGACACTTGGTGGTGTTGGCACATTTGCAGAGGAGAAGTTGTTGGATTTGATTTGGATCAATTTGGAGGAGTTCAGGGTGAAAATAGAGGAGGTCCAGCTCAGCCAGCAATTCCCTTTGCTAAGCAAGAATTTCTTGTTGATGAATAGTGGAAGGGTACATGCTTGCATGCGTGTCAGCAAGGTGTCAGTGAGAGAGAATTGAGCTCAACCGACAATTCTCCTTTCTTAGCAAGAATTTCTTGTTGAGATTTTGTGTGTGAGAGAGAGTGACCGAATGCACTGGCCACCGCGTCCGGTCATTGATGAACAAAGTTGGAGTAGTAGCTAGAGGCGATCGGACTCTATGCAGGGGCGCGTCAGGTCGATGGCCTCAGCGTCCAGTCATGTGTTCTAGAGGATGCGTGGCTCAGCATGGCTATCGGACTCTGGAGGTGTTCCTCGACCGGACTTTGTCGAAACACTGTTCATAGCGTCCAGTCATGTCTTGGTGTCGCTTGGGTTTTCACCAGAAAAGGACATGACTCCGGGGCGAGTCTGGTCATGTCTGATCGGGCGTGTTCGGTCGCGTTTTGACGTCTCTAGATCGTCTCTGGACTTGACCGGATGCTGGCTCATGGTGAGTCCGGTCATCCGAAGAGTGAGTCCAGTCAAGTGACTAACAGAGCATGCGGACGAGTTAGCCATTGGCGGCAATGGCTAGTTTCAAACGTAGGGACGCGTGGCAGCCTTGGTGTGACCGGACACTGGTGACATGCGCGTTCGGTCAGTAGTAAAGGCGCATTCGGTCAGCACATTTTCAACACAGTAAAGGGGTAACGGCTCTATTTGTTTGTGGGGTTATAAATAGAGCCATTGGCCAGCCTTGGGCTATTGGCTGAGCACCCTTTAGCCTTGGTGCCTTGTGTAGGTGTGCTTGGGGAGTGCTTGGAAGCCCTCTAACTCACATACGCTTGATAGTGTTCATACGATTGAGTGTGAGTGCGATTCTAGTGCGATTGCATCATGAGGTTACATCGAGTAACACTAGGTGATCGAGTTGCAAGCCTGTGGTGCTTGTTACTCTTAAAGGTTGCCACCTCCTAGACGGCTTGGTGGCTTGTGGCTCCGTCGAAGCACGCAAGAAGATTGTGCGGTGCTCCGGAGAAGGATTGTGAGGGGTATTGTGCTCGCCCCGTGGGTATCGCGAAGAGCAACTCTAGTAGAGCGTGTCATTGAGCTACCCTCACTTGTGGGTAGGTTCTTGCGGTGCCCAACGTGTGGGCTTGGCGGGTGATGCCAATTAGCCGCCGAACCACCAAGTCAGCGATCGACACAACGGGGACTAGCGTGTTGGCAAACACATGAACCTCGGGAGAAAAATCACCTTTGTTCTTCCCGTTGGTTTGCATTCCCCGTACACAAGCTTGTCTTTACTTTTTATACATTGTGCTTGTGTAGTTTCTCTTGTAATTAGTTAGCTTGTGTAGCTTGCTAGTTACCTTCTTGCTTGTGTAGCATAGAAGTAGCTCCCTTGCATGACTAATTTAGTTTGAGTAATCTTGTTAGCCGCATTGCTTAGTTTGTGTAGCTAAGTAATTTGCGCTCTCTAATTTGACATTAGTTGCCTTGTTATTGAGCATTGCTAGTGAGTTTAGGAGCTTTGTCCTTTTGCTTACTAGTTGTGTAGGAGCTCCCCCGTGCTTGAAGTACTAGTGGCATAGGTTTGTGTGACCCTAGACTTGATTAGGTGAGCTCTAGCTAGCCCGGCACCTTAGTTGCTTGTTTAGGATCTTTTCAAGGTGCTTGATAATTTAGATTGAAGGGTGTAGTCTTGGCAGACCGTTAGTTTTAATTCCGCTTTTGTTACGGTTAGTTGACATGATTAATTTTAGAAAGGACTATTCACCCCCCTCTAGTCCACCATCTCGACCCTACAACGGCCTGGGTGAGCACCAGCGCGAGGCGCGCGAGCACACCTGGGCGAGCACCTGCTCCGTGGCCTGGGCCAGCGCACCCTAGGCGTGGCAGAGGATGGGCTTTGCACGGCGGGGGACGGATGCACTGCGGGGGATGGGCTTGGCCTGGTAGGGTCAATGCCCGAGTGCTGCGCCTCGCAGACGATTGCGCGCCGCGCCTGGCTGGGCCAACGGCCGAGCGCTTGAGGCAGCATGCGAGCAAATAGGAGCAAGTGAGTGGATAGGAACAATCACGTGGACGACGAGCTGATTTTTTATCTAGAAATGAAGGAGCGGGAAGTCTTGGGCTAGCGTCGCGTGGTCCACCGACGGTGCATCTGGCCGTCCAGACGCCAGCTTCCTAGCATTAGGGTTCTTCAATATGTCCCTCATCAAGCGCTAAAGAGTTCTGCACTATGTAGCTCCACCTTGTGACACTGTTCATTTGCACTCTCTTGGTTCCAATTATAAAGCTTTTTAAATTTGTTGTAAATCAAACTTCTCCACCATAGACCAAGCTCATAGAAAAAAAATCACAAACATCTACAATATCAAATTAAAATTCATTAGATACACCATAAAATATATTTTGATAATGTATTTATTTCATAATATAGATGTTAATATATATGGTGTTTTTATTTATAAATGTCATAATAATAAGATAATATACTCTCTGTCCAAAAAGAACGGAAATCTCCAGAGGCGGAACCAACAACTTTGATTTAGGGGGCCGGACAAACATAATGACACATCGTATGTGTGATAAATATGTACATAAGTGTACATTTCAACATATTTTTCTATGCTTCTACATATGTAATTAGTGTTCATAACAAAAAAATCACAACATTATGATAAAATACATGTTAAAATGAGCTAAATATGCTTTGTATTGTATTATTAATAAGGGTATTAAAAAAATTCACTGTTTTTTTTTTTTTTGGAGGGGGGCACGGCCCCCACTGGCCCCTGGTTCCGTCTCTGGAAATCTCGTCTCTGAGAAGTCAAATAATCCTATATCTGATTAGGTATATAGAAAATAGTATCCACATTTATATCTTTAGATAGTTTTATTATGAAAATATATTTCATGGTTTAATCTAATGATACTTATTAGTTAGTAGTTTTTATATATTTGATTAAATTTAAACTTGTTTGACTCAAAGCTTGATTTTTATTCTTTTTCTAGACAGGGAAGAGATGGTTTGATTTGATCGAGCTCGAGCTCGAGCTCAAGTTGTAGCAATACAGATCGCTACAGTTTGGTTGGCTCAAGCTCAAGGAGACCGGTGAGTAATATGATTGCAGAAACTTTTTTAAATTTAATTAGATTTGTAGTAAAACTTATCAATTTTGTATCTCCTAATATAATATTCTGTTATTATTGTAAAATTTTTACCACACATCATGAATATCAGTATTTTTTATATATTTAACTCCTTAGAAAACGAGACATGCGCTTACTTTATTTTGGTAGCAACTCGATCGACAGGAGTGCTCAGCAATCTGGCAGGGAAATGAACCCCAGCTCTGCTCTTTTGTTGTTGCGTGTTTGCATCCGCTGTTATGATTCAGCCTCTGCTACAGCAATTTGTGGCAGCTTGGCTTGGCCAGACAACCTGGCAACGACAGGTCGACAGCAAGCAAGCAAAGCGGAAGCTAGGCGTGGAGGTGTACTGGTGGAGTAGCAGTGTAGGAGTAGCGCTCACGTCGCCACTTGCACAGCGCTGCAGCTGCAGCTGAAGTTGAAACAAGAGAATGCAGCGCATGCCATGCCACCTTTCTGCAGACCAGAGTCAGCCCAGTCCTCGTCTGCATCTCTCCAAAAGAATCAAACTGCTGCTCCTGCAGCAGCAAGCCAGCAACAACGAGAAAGATCTCCCTCCGTCTGGATTATCTGCTCCTAGGTCCCTAAATAACTGTTGTTATGGTTGTCGTAATTTTAACTTGATTTATAAAAAAATACGTGCAACATTTGTATTTCAAATGAATTTAATAAAAACTAGATTTAAAGATTTTTCCAACAATACTAATTATATACCATAAATATTAATATTTTTTAATATATATTGTTAAAGATATTTCACGGGGAGCGAAAACAACAGATATTTAGAGACAGAGGGAGTATTGCGTAGGAGTACGGAGTAATGGATTATGGGATTATAAGACTTCAAGTGATATAAATGTCGGTGCGAAATGTGGTCAATAAGTAAATATTTATAGTTTTGTTGTGCGCTGTGATCGGATGTGGCCTAGCATGCGATAACACAGGATTTATACTGGTTTGAGCAACATGCCCTACATTCAGTTTCAGTCTGTCGGTGACTTTATTTCTGAGCCCAGGTGCTCGAAGTTTGTTGTGGGGTTACAAACGAGTAATAAATAGGAAGAGGGTGTTAGAGGCCCGATCAGACTCTGAACCGAGTGGAAGAGAGTGACGGGTGCTCAAACGTGCGCTAAGTATTGGAGCGTATGCTCTGTGTGTCCGAACTTATCAGCTGTTGAGAGCGTGTAGATTGTGTAGCTATCGAGATCTAAAGTTGTTGAGTTGTTTTGCTCCTTCTAGATCTGTTGAGCCATTTAGCTGTCGTCCTTTTAGGAGAGAACGCATTCCCTTTTATAGGTGAAGGGGATGACCTTACAAGTTAAACACGGAAAGAGAGACAATGTGTACGTGTGCTACCTAGTCTTGTTGCCCACACCGTCGGATACGGCACGCCATCGCCACCCTACTGTTCATGACCTGCTGTATCTGACAGGCTACACAGTGTTCGACCACCTTACTGTTCATGACCTGGCAGGCTGCACAGTATTCGCCAGGGACGGCAAACGACGGCGCCCACAATACTATTTGTGTTCTGACGTGTCTGGAAGGCTATACAGTGTCCGTCTGACATGGCCTAGCGGCACCGCCCTGCAGGTGCGCAGGGCATGACATGGTATGGTCCTCGGTATTGCGGTTGACTTGAGCGTCTTACTTAATTTGCTCCGCCTGCTCCCTGGGCCCACATTGAGCAGACGTCCTGGTCGGTCGTTCCCAGTTGGCCCCTGAAAGGTCCTTGTGTGGTTTTGGTAATTGAGTGACAACCTAGGTGGACTAATTGTGTTTATGTGAGATACACAGGTGATTAGTCCACATGTACATATGTGTGAGCAACATATGCCATGAAGGTGAAAATGGCTTGGAGATGTTGTAAAGCTCACACATATGATGATGATGGAGCTCATTGCATATGAGACATGACATTGAGTCATGTGATCAAGGTGGAGAAGATCAAGACAAGACTTGGCTTGATGGATCGGTTGCAAGCGTGAAGGGAAAGTCGGAGGCTTTGGAGCGATGGACCGCGTGGCGGTGAAGCTTGAGCAAGACTTGGCATCGATGGACGAAGGCAACGGTGAAAAGCAAGTGATGTCAAGATCGATGAACCAATATGATCACATGATGATATGAAGTGGATCATATCATTGTTGATCATGTTGGTGCATGTGTTGCATCGACATTGGAGGAGATAGAATGGAATGCGCAAGGCAAAGGTATAACCTAGGGCATTTCATTTCACCGGTCATGGGTGTGTAGAGAAGTTTATGACGGGTTTAGGATAGATGGCCATACTATCAAGAGGGGCAAACTTATTTGCATATCGGTCATCTAGTGCCACTCGAGTGATCTAACTTTGCATCGTTACTAGGATTGAGTGGCGTGGCAAGTTGAGTGGCTAATCCTTTGGAAAAATGTTTGTGAAAATGCTAACACACATACACATGGTGGTGTACACTTAGTGGTGTTGGCACATTTCCAAAGGAGATGAAGTTGGAGTTGATGTGGATCAACTCGACGATGGAACGGAGGTGAGAAGGGTTAGGAACTCCACCGGCGCCCTATACATAAAAGATAGGGTCCCACAGTGTGGATCGAACTCTGGTCACGCAGTGACCGGACGCTGGGTTGCAGCGTCCGGTCAGTGGTGGCAGGCAGCGTGTAGCGTCGGTCAATCGACCGGACGCTGGCTCTAGAAGTGACCGGACGCTGGATGTATGCATTTGGTCAGGCTGACGTATGATGATGTAGGCTGAGCAGAGAAACTGGAGAGTGACCGGACATTGGGGCTGCGTCCGATCACGACCGACTAGACGCGTCCGGTCGGGGTCGGTACCTTACTGTAAACGACCAGACGCTGAGGGTCCAACGTCCTGTCAGTTGAAGCTGCTGCGTCTGGTCAGAAGATGACCGTTGAGATCAGAAGAATGCCATTGAACGCAGGTAACATGTGGCTGTCATCGGGCGATCGGACGCTGAGGTCCAGCGTCCGGTCAACACGACCAGAGCGTCCGGTTGTCCCGATAGTTGCCTAGTGAAAGGGTAATGGCTAATTTAGCCCTTGGGGCTATAAATAGAAGTGGCCTTCAGCCATGGCTAGTGTTGAGCACACTAGAGCCTTGGTGGCTTGTGTAGTAGTGCTTGGGAGCCCTCCATCTCACATATACTTGATAGTGATCATTCGATTGTGTGAGAGAGCGATTCTAGTGCAATTGCATCGTGAGGTTGCATCGAGTGGCACTAGGTGATCGAGCTGCAAGCCGGTGGTGCTTGTTACTCTTGGAGGTTGCCACCTCCTAGACGGCTTGGTGGTGGTCTCCGTTGAAGCCCACAAGAAGCTTGTGCGGTGCTCCAGAGAAGAGCTTTGTGAGGGGCATTGTGCTCGCCCCATGGGAGCCGCGAAGAGCAACTCTAGTTGAGCGTGTCATTGAGCTACCCTCACTTTTGGGGTAGGTTCTTGTGGTGCCCGACGTGCGGGCTTGGCGGTTGATGCCAATTAGCTGTCGAACCACCAAGTGAGCGATCGACACAACGGGGACGTAGCGTGTTGGCAAACACGTGAACCTCGGGAGAAAAATCACCGTGTCAACCTTGTTCTTCCCGTTGGTTTGCATCCTCATTACACAAGCTTGTAATTACTTTCATATGCATTGTGCTTGTGTAGTTGCTCTTGTAATTAGTTAGCTTGTGTAGCTTACTAGTTATCTTCTTGCTTGTGTAGCATAGAAGTAGCTCCCTTGCGTGGCTAATTTGGTTTGTGTAACCTTGTTAGTCGCATTGCTTAGTTTGTGTAGCTAAGTAATTGCGCTCTCTAATTTGGTATTGGTTGCCTTGTTATTGAGCATTATTAGTGAGCATTAGGTGGCTTTGTGCTTTTGCTTAATAGCATGTGTAGGAGCTCCCTTGTTGCTTAATTAGTATCTTTGGAAGGTGCTAGAGAACATAGATAGAGGGGTGTAGTCTTGGCTAGACCGATAGTTCTAATTCCGCACTTGTTTCGGTTAGCCGACGCGATTAATTTTAGAAAGGACTATTCACCCCCCTCTAGTCCGCCATCTTGACCCTACAAGTGGTATCGGAGCCCGGTCTCATTTGTGGTCTTCACCGACCCGAGAGGATGGCGAACTTTGGGCTAGAAGTTGTTTGTGACACACACATTTTTGATGGCACACACTATGCACGGTGGAAACGTCATATGCTTGATCATTTCCATGAATTGGGTCCCAAGGCATGGTGGATCATTGTTGTTGGTTTTTCTCGTGATGCCTTGGATAAGGATAACCTCACCCAAGCGCAAGAGGATTGCTTACAACTTGATCATCGTGCTCTTTATTATCTAACGTGTGCTATACATGATGATATTTTTAGACGTGTGTGGGACTTGGAGAGTGCTCATGATATGTGGCTAGCACTCCAAGCCTTTTATGGTGACTCCTCCACATGGGATGATGGTAAATTCAAGAAGGAGGATGAACCAAAGAAGGAGGCACATGAGTGTGTTGAGCATAACCACAATTTGGTGATTGTGCAAGATTGCTCCATCTCATGGTCAAGTGATGATGATGATGATGATCGATCTACCACAAGTTCACTTGACAAGGTTGATGATGATGCCACAAGTGTTGCAAGTGATGATGCTACCCCATGCACACTTGATGGTGATGATGGTTCATGCTCAAGCCTTGATGAAGATGCTACTACAAGCTCTCCAACTACATCACCACATTGCTTCATGTCAAAGGTGACACCAAGGTAACAAATGATAATGTGGTTGATCATGTTGATTCATATGATGAGCTTGTTAGTAGACTTGCTAGCATGACCATGTCTTTAGAAAATGAGAAAACTAAAACATTGAAATTAGAAAATGAAAACTCATTTCTAAAGAACTCTTGTGAAGAACATAAGAAATTACTTGATGCTTATAAATCTTCACATGATGAGCTAAAATTGAATCATGAGACACTACTTATATCTCATGATGAATTATTAGAACAACATGCTTCTCTCATTAAAATGTTTACAAAGAAACTTAAAAATAATGAGAGCTCATCACTTGGATCAAATGATAAATCACAAATTGTTGCTAACCCTTGTGATGTAGGCAAGAAGCATGTATCCACCTCTTGTGATGATTTATTAGATATGCCATGCTCTTCACATATAGATGCTTGTTCTACTTCTATGTCTTGTGAGACTAACCTTTTGAAGGAGAACAATGATCTCAATGAACAAGTAAAGAAATTGAGCAACAAGTTAGAGAGGTGCTACAACTCAAAAGTCACCTTTGAGCACATGTTGAAGACTCAAAGAAACTATGGTGACAAGTGTGGTCTCAGCTTCAAGAAGAAGATGACAAAGGGCGAAAGAAAGAGAGAGAGAAAGATGAAGAAGCTACAACAAAGAAAGCTCTCTCATACCATGTGATACTAGTGTCATGAAGCGGGACACCTTACAAATGGTTGCCCTAACATTGAGAAGCTCAAGAATATAAAAGAAGAAGAGAGGCTAAAGCATGTCAAGTGCTTCAAGTGCCGCACTTGGGGTCATCTTACCTCAATGTGTCCAACCAAGCAATTGGTGAAGCAACAAGTGAAGCCTCAACCAAAGCCACAAGTTGAGCAAGAGAAAACACCCCAAGTTCAAATCAAGATCAACCATGAAGATGGTGGTGATTTGATGATAAAGAAGAAGAAAACAAAAAGGGGTGGAAAGGCAAACATCCAATGCAAACTCAAGATGCCAAGATGATGAGCAAGAATGAAGATGAGAAGAAAGATCATACTCACATCAAGTGCTTCAAGTGTGGAAGTATGGGACACTTTGCCTCTAAGTGTCCTACCAAGCTTGAGAAGAAGGGTCAAGCAATCCATGAGAGGCAAGGCAATGAGAAGCACCACATGAGCAAAGAAGAGAAGGCTCAAGCAAAGAGAAAGTGCTACTCATATCGGGAAAGGGGACACATAGCACATTCATGTCCCCTAGGTGACATTTCTAAGCCTATTTCAATTGTTGATAATAATGTGCTTAGAAAGGATGGTAATGGTACCTCTATGGTTGCTATTGCAAAACATCCCGCTACTCATACTAAGGCGTTGCCTAAGTATGTTGCTCCTAACTTGAGAGGACCCAAACTTGTTTGGGTACCATCAAAAAGTGGATGATTGATTGTAGGTACCATCAGCATTGGAGACTAGATTCAACTGATTTCATATTGATCATCATATGTTGAGTCAAGATATCAAGCCTAGTGCACATCCAAACCCAATGCCAAGTGAAAATTGAGTGAAGTCCAAAGTGCTATCAACATACAAGTGCTATAATTCAAGTTGTTGGTAATTCATTGGATATATTTGATGACTTGCAAATAATTGAGTTGAAGCTTGCTAGTTGGATGATCATAAGCTAACCAAGGTATATCTCTTATTGATCATTTTATTTGGGTGCATATGAGTTGATTGAATTGGATAAATATGAAATATTGCTTGCTATGAGATGATTGAACGAATAATTGATTTGTAGTCAAGTTTGGATTGATTTGTGTTGGATAAGTTAATAAGATGACATTTATTAAGTGGATTGAATGGATTTATATCTTGTGAAAGTATTCAAACGAGTTAGTTTCAAGTTTGATTCATATTTGATGAAGTATAGCTCAAGTGATTGAAATCTGTCCTATAATTGAGAATCTGAGCGAGCTGTGATCTTAGCCATATTTGAGTAATCAACACTTATTGGATTGGCATAAAAATTGGTGTACATGCTCTAGACTTATGGTATAATATTCTGTACAATTTTCATGAGGATTGGATAAGAAATGCTTCGGTTTTGGAGTGGATCTTGTCAGCTATAGTGCAGCTGATTTCAGCATGTAGCAGTGGTGGAAGAATTGAAATCTAGTAGCAATTTAGAAGTCAAATGGATCTCAAATTTTTACAGCTACTAGATAACTTAGTAATGCACACCTCCACCAAATTTCGTGGTATTTGGATTAGTACTTTGGGATATATGCATTTTTCTTTGAAGAGTACAGAATCTGCCAGAAAAGTGACAAATGTTGGGTTGCTCTAGAGTCACTTTAATTGAAAGGTCCTCAAGTTGAAAATATGTTTATAAGTAATTGAGATACCTAAGTTTGGTTTTGAGATGATCTAGAAGCATGACAAGCAAAGAGTACAAGGTCATTTGATTGTGGAGTGTACTTTGCACACCTTCGGTACTCAAATTGGAAGATCAAGATTAAACTCAAGATGATGTTGAAGTTTAAGTTCTAGTGACTATTAGAAATTATTTGGTAGAAAGAAAAAGGATTTAAACAAGAAGAAAGAAAAGGACTTAAAGATGGAATCAAGGTTACTCACCAAGTTAAGTCCATCACTTGGATCAATCAATCAAGTCATTTCAAGTGAGTATCAAGAATGATTCTTGGAGAGAGGTCACTTCTCCCTAGTGTAGGGGCTTGCCGCCTATGTGTAGGTGAACCAAGTGTGATACTTGGAAGGCTAACATGGAAGTGGTGATCTGAGAAATGTTTGAGATACTTAGTTGAAGCAATCAAAAGGATTGATCAAGAAAAGCAAGCAACACCCAAAAGAGAGCTAGTCATGATATTTCAAGTGGTATTCCTAATAGTTCTCTCATGCAAGCAAAGATCAAAATATAAAGCAAGCCAACCACAACAAGAAAGTGCACTTGATCATAAGTGGTATTCATTTCATATGGGTGAAGAGTGGAATTCAAAATGGTATCTATTGGTCTTCACCAAGCTTATAATTGGACTTCACATTGCTATTGGAGTAATTAATTGGAATCTATGTGACTATCCTCTACTCCAACATAGCAAAGGTATCATTGTAATGTGCATGATCATTTCATCTCTTACTAGTATGCGGTTAGTGCATATAGTTCATACTTTATAGGATCATGCATAACAAATGAAATATTTAAATTCATAACCTACCACTATTGCTTGAATTATTACTTGATCTAGTGGTTAGTATGTGAATTTGTTCATGAGCTAGTGATCCCAAGTACTTGATCTAATTTGGATTGCTAACAAGTGACAAGTACAACATTGGCAAGATAACCCTTGCAAGAGGTGTGAAGAAGCTTCTCATTGGTTCAAACCGTACTTGGAAGCTTAGGCAAATCAATTTAGTTGAAGTCAATCATAAAAGCTCATGATAGTGATAAGAGTACAAGCACAAGACAACAATGCAAATGGATATCTAGTTTGTTTGTTTCAAATGGTATCTAGACTCAAAGTATTTTATCAAGAATCTACAAATGATGTCTAGATCAACTCACAAGTGATATCCTATAAGTGGTACTCATGAAGATAGCAAATGTTCAAGAAATGGTTTTTATTGAAAAATCCAGCAAGTGGTTCCATACTAGAAGATTCTTTCAAGTGGTATTCACTCCATACAAGTGGTACACATCTACACGTGGTATCAATCATGCAAGATGATGGTTCCACAAGTGATCCTCAACTTTAAGTGATCATCAAATGAAGAATGCATCCCTCACCTACAAGAGCTCAAGTGTATCGAATGGGTGACCCATGCTATCACATAGGAGGAGGTGTCACACAAATTGATATCAAGATAAAAAATCTTATGTGTGGTATCTCAAGAAGCCCTATACAAGTTACAAGTGGTGTCATTCCAACAATCAAGTGATGTCCATAAAAAATGCAAGATTCAAGCCTCAACCATCAACCCCAAATACATACCTTTGCATCAATGAGAAACACACCTTTTATGGAAATTGATGACAAAGGGGGAGAGATTGTATAAAGATATGAAAGCCTTTATAGGGGGGAGAGATAAATTGTGTAAGGGGAGAGATAAGATATGAAAGCTTAGCAAGTTGGACATGAATATGGACAAAGAGGGAGCAACATTGGAGAAAAGAGATGGATCAAAATTCTTAGACAAGAGAAGCACACAAGTAGGGGGAGCAAGCTCATGAACTTTGATTGATTGCATTTGATATGTGCATATTCATGTGCTTGCTTGCATTGCATAAGTTCTTAAATTCAATATGCATGCTTGTGTGTTGTATGCTAGTTATAGAACTTGAATGATGATTTGATAACTAGCATGCTTAGGATGATAGCTAGACACTTGGTATGTTTTATAAAGTAATGCTAGTACCATGCTTTTAAAGTTGATCTCATGAGGTATCTAGTGATTCTATTTCCAAGTGATATCTAGCTAACCATGGTGCTAAGAATGAACTTAAAGGTGCAACTCCGATTGGTACACGCTTCAAAGGTTTATTCCAGACACCTTAGCATCATTTAGTAGTAATTACTCTCCCACAATTTTAATCTATGTATATGTGCGAGCTTCAAATCAAACATTCTAGCACATATGTAGGGGGAGCTAATACTACCATCTCGGGTTTGTGGTACTTGTCCAAAATCATTTTCACATGGTAAAATTGCTTGGGCAAGCAACATGAATCCAAAAGAGCTTAATTTCCATATCTTTGTAGAGTTGTCATCAATTACCAAAAAAGGGGGAGATTGAAAGGTCCTTGTGTGGTTTTGGTAATTGAGTGACAACCTAGGTGAACTAATTATGTTTATGTGAGATACACAGGTGATTAGTCCACAGGTACATATGTGTGAGCAACATATGCCATGAAGGTGAAAATGGCTTGGAGATGTTGCAAAGCTCACACATGTGATGATGAAGGAGCTCATTGCACATGAGACATGACATTGAGTCATGTGATCAAGGTGGAGAAGACCAAGACAAGACTTGGCTTGATGGATCGGTTGCAAGCGTGAAGGGCAAGTTGGAGGCTTTGGAGCGATGGACCGCGTGGCGGTGAAGCTTGAGCAAGACTTGGCGCCAATGGACGAAGGCAACGGTGAAAAGCAAGTGATGTCAAGATCGATGAACCAATATAATCACATGATGATATGAAGTGGATCATATCATTGTTGATCATGTTGGTGCATGTGTTGCATCGACATTGGAGGAGATGGAATGGAATGCGCAAGGCAAAGGTATAACCTAGGGCATTTCATTTCACCAATCATGGGTGTTTAGAGAAGTTGATGACGGGTTTAGGAAATATGGCCGTACTATCAAGAGGGGCAAACTTGTTTGCATATTGGCCATCTAGTGCCACTCGAGTGATCTAACTTTGCATCATTACTAGGATTGAGTGGCATGGCAAGTTGAGTGGCTAATCCTTTGGAAAAATGTTTGTGAAAATGCTAACACACATACACATGGTGGTGTACACTTGGTGGTGTTGGCACATTTCCAAAGGAGATGAAGTTGGAGTTGATGTGGATCAACTCGACGATGGAACGGAGGTGAGAAGGGTTAGGAACTCCACCGGCGGAGTGTCCGCCCGTAGAGTGCGGATAGTCCGACGGTGCCACCGACGCCCTATACATAAAAGACAGGGTCCCACAGTGTGGACCGGACTCTAGTCATGCAGTGACCGGACGCTGGGTTGCAGCGTCTGGTCAGTGGTGGCAGGCAGTGTGCAGCGTCGGTCAATCGACCGGACGCTGGCTCTAGAAGTGACCGGACACTAGCTGTATGTGTCTGGTCAGGCTGATGTATGATGATGCAGGCTGAGCAGAGAAACTAGAGTGACCGGACGCTGGGCTACTGTGGCAGAAAATCCTAAATTATCGGACCCACATGCACCTGTCACTGTCCAACGACCTCTGACGACTATGCATATGTTCAAGGTAACTTAAGAAGACTATCAGGTGTCCTTGGGGAACCCCGAATCATCCACGATTTTCGAGCAGGATCACATTATAGAGTCATTGCAGTATTACAACAGTTTATTCAAATAGATACATCAGAGTAAAATAGCGGAAGTCTTACAATAACTTAGTTTACAAACCAGTTGTTTTTAAACCTTACAAACTAAGTTCGATAAATATTACAAACCAAAGTAGTGGAGTGGCATTATAACATAATACAAACACACAAATAGATTGCCCTGCCCAAGGGCCACGCATTTACTTATCGTCATCGACCTGAACCACAGTCATGCAGCACGGTCCAAAGCAGACCTGCTCATGAGCCTCACCTGCAACAAGGGTCAACGAACCATGAGTACAAAAGTACTCAACAAGACTTAACCGAAATAGAAACTGATAGAACTCAGGAATGCAGGCTCAGAGATTCAAGGTATGGCTTTAGCAATAATCAAAGTTCTTTTGCGTAAAAGCTTTTTAACAAAATTCTTTATATCAACATTTTTATCTTCGATGAGATCATATACAAAGCTGACATGATCCATAATGAGATCATGAAACTTCATATCCAACACTTTCTCAAACCTTACTCAAGTTCCAGTTATTAAACTACGATGATGAACAGAGAGTTGAGTCTCCATAACCGAGGAGCAATGATGATTCGAACTAATTATAACCCAGCTAGGAATTCCAGACCACACGACATATGCAGGTCCCTGACCTACATATATCAACCTGCCCCCAGATCCTCTAAAACAAGAACAGGTCCGCGCCACCCGAGAATACAGTACTCCACCAATCTAGCCCATTGCCACATGGGTACACGCTATTCCCTCCATCTCTCCATTCCCAGTGCGCGAGTAGCCATTCTCGTAATAGAATCGCCAAGTTAAGGCTTACCGAAGTATGTGGTTAGTACTACAAAGTCTCATCTCACACAGTTCAACAATGGACGGGCCTTAATCAACACAGACGGAAAGGACCCGCTCACAAGACCTCCATGTCTTGTGGCTCCCCTACACTGAGTCCGCCCGGTCTAGATTTATTACTTCACATGCTCATATCTCATGATAACATAAATAACCAAAGATCCATTTAAAACTCGCATGTGACAGGTAATCACCCGACTAAGCATGACTAAGCATAACTAGGTATTTACGAATTAAAACTGGTATCAAGGTAGATATGGAAAAACAAGGTCAGTAATGCACCAATTAGGTTTCCACTTGACTCCTAATCACTTAATGCAGTATATAAAAGCAAAAGCAATAAAATTTATAAAACACAAGGTAGGGTTAAATGCATCCGGGGCTTGCCTTCATTGACGGGAAAAGTTAGGATCCGGAGTCGTTCCACAATTATCCAACCCGACCTCAACAGGCGGATCAACTTCTTCCACAACTTGATTAACTACCATGTGCTCACCTTCGTTCACTACACGTAGTAACAATGCCATGTTTAACATGATGCGAGATATAAAACATGATGCTCGATGATGGATGCAAAATTAACAACTTGAATACAACTTTCCTTCGCGGTACAGTTACAAGTCAAACTAACTAAACCTTTTTCGTAACACTTACTTCAATTGCCAAGGATCATTACCAACTAATGCCCCAAGGTCATCACTCAATCCAAAATTCAAACCAGACCTAAATCATCAAAGGTTACTATTTGCTTTTATGAATTAATTATTTAATTAATAATTATGAAATAAATAAACTTGTTCCAATTGACCTCAAAATTTTTGTAAAAGTTCATCTCATGATAACTAAGTGGCAAAACAAGTTTCATAATTTTTGGATAAATAAATAAGCCTAGAAAAATCATGGAAACTCATTTATTAATTAATTGAGCAATTTTTATCACCTTAAAAAAGTACTGCAAAACAACATTTCATATTTTTCTTCAATAATATACATCACAGAGAAGTCACACAAAAATTTTAATAATTTTTGGAGCTCCAAATAAATCTACACAAAAATAACAAAAACATACACTATTCATTCATCTCTAAAAATTGGAAAATTCATTTTGAACTCACGGTCACTGACATCGGGTCCCACCTGTCATCCCTAACCTCCCGCGTTTGACCACGATGACAACACGCTGACCGGCGATAACTCACCGACGGTGAGACCAACGGCGACGGCAAAGACACCAACACGATCACCAAGACTAGGCGCACCTACTGATGTCTCTACTTGCACTGATTATGACTCCATACCATCTCAACGCCGGCCATGGCGAACACGGCCAAGTGGTTGTACTACGCCAGCGAAACAAGGCCGGTAGAGATCAAATAGAGCGCTTGGGAAGGATCAGCAGCTCACCCCGAACGTGATGGAGCAAAGAGCGAGACTGGAGGAGCCACGGAGATGCTGGTCGACGGTCACAGCGGCCACAGCAGAGCAACGGTCGTCGGTGGCGGCGCTCCAGCGACTGCGGTGGTCAAAATGAGCAATCAACAAGATATTAAGCACCATGACATCGAGACGAAGCTAGAGCAACCAAACATAAGGACAGAGGTGCACCGTGGAGCTCTGGCCACGGCGACGCGCTTGCGACGGTGGTGCTGCCGGTCGTGAGGAAGAAAGACGGCGAGCGGCGATTCCCAATGAAATCAAGTGACCACAGTTAGTTGGCTAGGTTTGCAAGGATGAGACAGAGCTAAGACTGGCTTAGCTGTGATGGTGGAGGCACTTCAGCGACAACAAGGGCTCGCCGGAGTTGAGTAGCGGCGACGGGAAAAGCAGAGCAATGAAAACGGTGAAGATGACGGCGACGCAGGTCTTATAACGCAGCTCATAAGCGCAAGGAAGCCACGCAGGAGCCTTTCCCATGGCAGCGCAAAGCCAAGGGCGGCCACAGGAGCGACTGGAAGCCAGGAGAAGGTCGCCGGCAATGTAGCAAGAGCGGCGAGCACTGTTCACCTAAATTACAGAATTGCCATTCATCCAAATTTCCAAATTACTCTGAAATTTGCATAACAACCCAAAAATCTCCAAAAATAAAAGTTGTTCAAAATCAAAAGTTCTACAACTTTGCTTTTATAACCATCCCCTAATTCAGTCTACATTTTGAAATGCAAATTTGAATTCAAAATTGGGACATTTAAGGAATCTCGCCTTTTTAAATTACTTCAAATTTTTCAAAACAACTTTGAAAACTCCAAAAACCAACTTTGTACAACTCAACAAACTCTACACTTTTGCTTTAAGGCTCAACCCCAAAATGTACTTTGATTTTGAATTAGGTTTTTTGGGGTAAAACAATTCACTGGAAATCAGGGTTTTCGGAAATTCAAATCCAAACAAAACTTTGAACTTGAATCAAATTATACAATTCAACACATACAACATAAAGGTAAGCTTGTTTTAGTGTATGCATATCAAAATTTTTCACTAACACATGAATGATGTGCTATGCATATGATGACATGGCATGTTTTAGTTATTAAACACCCGAGGTGTTACAACTGCGTCCGATCACGACCGACCGAACATGTTCGGTTGGGGTCGGTACCTTACTGTAAATGACCGGATGCTGAGGGTCCAGCGCCCGGTCAGTTGAAGCTGTTGTGTCTGGTCAGAAGATGACCGTTGAGATCAGAAGAATGCCATTGAACGCAGGTGACACGTGGCTATCATCGGGCAACCGGATGCTGAGGTCCAACATCCGGTCAACACGACCGGAGTGTCCGGTCGACCCGACAGTTGCCCAGTGAAGGGGTAACGGTTAGTTTAGCCCTTGGGGCTATAAGTAGAAGTGGCCTTCGGCCATGGCTGGTGTTGAGCACACTAGAGCCTTGGTGGCTTGTGTAGTAGTGCTTGGGAGCCCTCCATCTCACATATACTTGATAGTGATCATTCGATTGTGTGAGAGAGCGATTCTAGTGCGATTGCATCATGAGGTTGCATCGAGTGGCACTAGGTGATCGAGTTGCAAGCTGGTGGTGCTTGTTACTCTTGGAGGTTGCCACCTCCTAGACGGCTTGGTGGTGGTCTCTGTTGAAGCCCACAAGGAGCTTGTGCATTGCTCCGGAGAAGTGCTTTGTGAGGGGCATTGTGCTCGCCCCGCGGGAGCCACGAAGAGCAACTCTAGTTGAGCGTGTCATTGAGCTACCCTCACTTTCGGGGTAGGTTCTTGTGGTGCCCGACGTGCGGGCTTGGCGGGTGATGCCAATTAGCCGCCGAACCACCAAGTGAGCGGTCGACACAACGGGGACGTAGCGTGTTGGCAAACACGTGAACCTCGGGAGAAAAATCACCGTGTCAACCTTGTTTTTCCCGTTGGTTTGCATCCTTGTTACACAAGCTTGTAATTACTTTCATATACATTGTGCTTGTGTAGTTGCTCTTGTAATTAGTTAGCTTGTGTAGCTTACTAGTTATCTTCTTGCTTGTGTAGCATATAAGTAGCTCCCTTACGTGGCTAATTTGGTTTGTGTAACCTTGTTAGTTGCATTGCTTAGTTTGTGTAGCTAAATAATTGCGCTCTCTAATTTGGCATTAGTTGCCTTGTTATTGAGCATTGTTAGTGAGCATTAGGTGGCTTTGTGCTTTTGCTTACTAGCATGTGTAGGAGCTCCCTTGTTGCTTAATTAGTATCTTTCGAAGGTGCTAGAGAACATAGATAGAGGGGTGTAGTCTTGGCTAGATCGATAGTTCTAATTCCGCACTTGTTTCGGTTAGCCGACGCGATTAATTTTAGAAAGGACTATTCACCCCCCCCTCTAGTCCGCCATCTCGACCCTATAGCCCGACCGTGTTGGTCAGGAAGGAGAGGCGATTAAAGGTCCGACATATCCCCGGTCGAAGGAACAGGGTCGGAGTCGAACTGTGATCCCACCACGGCCAGACCTTCCGGTTGGGGCTCCGACTAGGTCTCCTGGCCGGAGGTGCCAGTCGGGGACCGGATCATGGTCTTAGCCTGTCATTGTGTATCTGGGCCGGCCTAGGCGCGCGTTGTCACTGTGCTGTCTACTGGGCCAAGTATTATAAGGAAGGGGGGTCCATTGGTGACCCCGGGTTTATAAACCTGACAATAAGACTTTGGCCTTGTTGCCTGTTTGGATTCTTCTGGACTGTGGAAGCTATCTTGAACAGTTTAGATTGTAAAATCTGAGTTTGGAAACATTGGAACCATAGATTCTAAAATCCAGGGTTGGTCAACTTTTTAAATTAAAATATCCATAATACCCTCGTTCTTTAGCAAGGGTAAATGCAAAGAAACTTCGGGACACAAAATGTGAAGGGAATAATTGTGTTTTCAGATTTGGAAGTTGGAAAAAGCTAAGTTGCATCAGCTTATGAGATTATAAAATTTGAAGCTCTCTGAATTTTAGAATCAGTTTAAAAGCTAGGCCTCCTTGGATCCCTAGCTTGACTTTGGAAGCCATCTTCCATAATCTGCTAGAAACCAAACCAGGCATTTAAAAATCCACCTTACTATCTTTCTCATTTGATCTGGTACATTTTTCTAAAGAATTCTAAAAATCTTTAACCTATTCAAATGATGCATAAGACCCTATTTGGATCCATTGACTATTAGTAGTTAGCTAGCTAATAGCTTATAGCTAATGTTAGCTAGCTATTATCCAGAGGTGGTTAGATCCATTTGCAAATAGATAGATGAGTTGATAATTTTTTTCTACAGTCTCTTATCTTCACATCTCCCAACTTGCCATCGCCACCTTGGCCCCAACCTCTCTCGTGACTGAGGAGTGAGAGTTGCCCTTGTTGTCGACGCAAGAGTATGTTCAGCTGGTATTAAAGCCGGGTGATAAGCCGGCTGAAGCTGTTTTATTGTGAGAGAAAAATACTGTAGATTCTAGCTGATAAGCCAGCTGATAAGTTCAAGCGAACAGAATGGGTGAGGCTTGTCGCAGTCGGAAGGCTAGAGGAAGGCGTAGGTGGCAAGGTGTCCTCGCGTGAGTTTTATCTTTGATCTCTCGATGCGTGCGGACGCTGAGAGTGGATAAGGTGAGAAAGACATGAGCAAAAACATCTTTTTGCATACTATTAGCTAGATTAGAGCAGGTATTGAGAAACCACTAGCTACATACCCAGATAATAGTTAGCTGGTCTATTAATCAAACCAAGCTTATTGGATCCACTCTCTGCTATTTTTAGCAGACACTTCTTGACTGTTAGCTAGCTAGATCCAAAATGGCCCTAGGTTAAGAACACTTTTCCTAAAAGGCATGCGTCTGAAATCTGTCTTTGGTTCAGCCGATGACGTGATCCTTTGATCTTGCTTCAAGATTGGTACATCATTGTGTCAATTCAGATCATAATTTTGTAGTTATCCTATTATAGAAAGAATTATTTATTGTTAATTATCTTTCTATCAATTCAGATTATAATTTTGTAATTGTCTTACTATACAATGAATTGTTTATTGTTAGTTGTCTATGTGTCAATTTAGACCCATTAGATCTTCATTTGATGGCTCACAGCAGTTGCCTAAATAGATGTTATTGTCTTACTGCAAATTTATTAGCCAGCATGCTAAAGAACTGTCTGTTCATTTCTGGAATGCCTGGATTGCCGTACAGCTGGGGTGAAGTTATTGGGTATTCTGGTCTACCGGCAAACGAGAGGTGTGCAATGATAATTGTCTGTGTTTCGAGTAAGCACCTGCTAGTAAATTTGTATATTGCGCGTCTGAAAGCTCTAGTTTGGTTTTGGTGAATTGATGAAACCCTAAGTGCTAACCTAGTTTATCAAGTGATCATGAGATAGGTAGCACATTCCAAGTGGTGAAACAAATGAAGATCATGACATGATGATGGCGATGCCATGGTGATGATCAAGTGCTTGGACTTGAAAAGAAGAAAGAGAAAAACAAAAGGCTCAAGGCAAAGGTATAAGTGGTAGGAGCGATTTTGTTTTGGTGATCAAGACACTTAGTGAGTGTGATCATACTTAGGATCGATAGCCATACTATTAAGAGGGGTGAAACTCGTATCGAAATGCGGTTATCAAAGTGCCACTAGATGCTCTAACTCATTGCATATGCATTTAGGATCTAGTGGAGTGCTAACACCCTTGAAAATGTTTGTGAAAATATGCTAACACATGTGCACAAGGTGATACACTTGGTGGTTGGCACATTTGAGCAAGGGTGAAGAATAAAGAGTTGAAAAGGAGTTAATCGCGTTGGTCACAGAGTGATCGGACGCGTCCGGTATGGTGACTAGACACGTCCGGTATTAACGATGAACTCAGCGATCGGACGCGTCCGGTCGCCACACCGGACTCATCCAGTGTGAATCAGCTAAGTCATTGTTTGGTGAAACAGTTGATTGGACGCTGGCAGCGTCCGGTCCGGAGTGATCGGACGCGTCTGGTCGACTGTGGGTGCTTACTAGACTCGACCAGACGCTAAGGCTCAGTGTCTGGTCAGTTTCTAATAGACGCATCCGGTCGGCCCTAGGTACTCTCTGGACTTGGCCGGACACTGTGGCTCAGCGTTCGGTCATTTCTATTTTAGTGTCTGGTCTGAGCGTCCGGTCACATGTAAGTGTGGGCAGCAACGGCTACTATGATTTGAACTAGACACGTGGTGGTCTGGGAGCGACCGGACGCGTCCGGTATTCATGAATAGTGCGTCTAGTGCAGCGTCCGGTGCACTCGAGCAGCGCGTCCGGTCGATGCGCAGTCGGCCCAATAATTGAGCCAATGGCTCTATTTCATGGGGGCTTCTATTTAAACCCCATGGCTGGCTCTAGCTTACTCTCTTGACCATTTTGCATTGACATAGCAACCTTGTGAGCTTAGCCAAAGCCCTCCCACTCATCTCCATCATAGATTCATCATCTTTGTGAGATTGGGAGTGAATCCAAGTGCATTGCTTGAGTGTTTGCATCTAGAGGCATTTGGTGTTCGTGTTTCATTGTAGGATTTTCTTGTTACTCTTGGTGGTTGCCACCACCTAGATGGCTTGGAGCAGCGAGGATCATCGAGCGGAGGGTGGTGATTGTCTCCGGCTCCGATCGTGGTGATTGTGAGGGGTTCTTGACCTTTTCCTGGCGGAGAGCCAAAAGGTACTCTAGTGAATTGCTCGTGGCTTGTGTGATCCTCATCTTGTGTTGGTTGTGCGGCACCCTATTGAGGGTTTGGCGTGTGATGCCGATTAGCACGTGAACCTCCAAGTGAGTGAATCGCTACAACGAGGACTAGCTTGCCGGCAAGCAAGTGAACCTCGGTAAAAAATCATTATGTTATCATTTGATTCCGAGGTGATTGGTCTTCATTGGTATTCATCCTTGTGATTAATTGGTTCCTTCCTTGACATGGCGGTATAACCATCTTGCTCTCTCTCTTTACATTACCGCAAACTAGTTATTAAGCTTTTGAGTGCAGCTAGTTGGGAGAGCTTGTTAGTTTGGTTAGTGTGGCTCTTTAGTTAGCTTTTGAGAGTACACTAACTTAGTGTAGTGCCATAGCCATTGTGTGGTTAGAGACAATAGAAACTAGTATTGTGGTAGGTGGCTTACATTTTTGGTAGGCTAGCGCAACCTTTCTTCGCCTCATAATTGTCTAACCGGTTTGTTAAGTGTTGTTGTAGAAATTTTTAATAGGCTATTCACCCCCCCTCTAGCCATTAGGACCTTTCAAGTGATATCAGAGCTGAGGTCACCGTGATTTGAGGCTTAACAACCTTTGGTGTAAAAATGGCTCAAATCAACAACACTAAGAAGCCACCCCAATTTGATAGCTCAAATTATCCTTATTGGAAAGCCAAGATGACAACTTATATCAAGTCAATCAATAGAAAGGTTTGGAAGGTGGTAGAGACAAAGATTGAGATTGAAGATGAAGAGGCTCCCACCGCCGCCATAGAAATGCTACTCCAAAATAATGACATTGCTCTTAATGCCATCCATGATGCTTTGGATGAGAGAACTTTTGAGCAAATCAAGAACATTGAGAGAGCTCATGAGGCATGGAAGAAATTGGAGGAATCATTTGAGGGCACTCAAGCCATGAAGGGTGCAAAGGCATACATTCTCAAAGAGAAGTTTGCAAGCTTCAAGATGAAGGAGGATGAGAGTGTGCCAGAGATGTTCCATAGGCTTCAAGTGCTTGTCAATGATCTCAAAGCACTTGGAGAAGAGGTGAAGGACAAGGACTTCTCCCATAAGTTCTTGAGATGCTTACCTTCAAGATTTGGCACATTGGTCACTATTCTAGTGAGAAGTGGTTTGGACACTATGACACCAAACCAAGTGTTGGGAGATATAATGACCGATGATACATATAGAGATGATGATGACAAGGAAGAAAAGAAGGAGAAGAAAGATGAGAAGAAGAAGAGCGTGGCATTCAAGGCCACATCATCCAAGGGCAAGGCAAAGCAAGATACATCAAGTGAGGATGATGGCTCATGGGATAATGATGATGATGAGAAGATGGCTCTCCTTGTTAAAAGATTTGGCAAGTTTATGATGAAGAAGGGCTACCATACTAGAAGAAAGAAGTCTTCATCTAAGAACAAGGAAGAGTCAAGAAGGTGCTTCAATTGTGGAAGCAAAGATCTTCTTGTTGCTCAATGCCCATACAATAGCGACAAAGATGATGACAAGAAGAACAAGAAGAAGGACAAGAAGGAAAAGAAAGAGAAGAAGGACAAGATGACCTTCAAGAAGAAGAAGGATGGTTCATATGTAGTCACTTGGGATAGTGATTCTTCCTCAAGTGATGATGATGATAGTGATGATGACAAGACCACCAAGAAGAAGGCACTTGCAAGCATTGCTATCAATGAGAAGCCTTCTCTCTTCAACACTCCATCATGCTTCATAGCTAAGGCCACTAAGGTTCAAATTTGTGATGATGGAAGTGATGAGGAACATGACAATGAAAATGAAAATGAAAATGATAGTGATAGTGATAGTGATGATGATAAACCTACTAAGGATAAACTATTTGGCATGCTAGAAGATGCTAAAGAACACTTTAACATTAAGAGAAGGGAATGCAAAAGCTTGTGTAAGGAACTAAAAGCCCTTAAGAAAGCCTTTGATGAGCTCAATGCATCTCATGAGAGGCTAGAGGAAGCCCATGAGAAGCTTGGCAAGGCTCACAAAAAGCTTGAAAAGGCTCATTCCTCTTTGCTTGATGAGCAAAATAAAAAGAAGCATGTTGAGACTTGCAATGTAGGCTTAACTTGTGATATAATTGATGAATCATTATGAGTAAAATGCACCCTGGGTACTTAAACTATTGGGGCATTACCATCTAGGTACTCGAACTAAAAAAGCTACCACCTGGGTACTTAAACTATGGGGGCATTACCATCTGAGTACTCGAACTAAAAAACCTCCCACTTGGGTACTTAAACTATTGGGCCATACCATCTGGGTACCATCGCCGCCGCTGCAGAGTGACCAGGAGCGCGGGAAAATGAATTTTGATTCTTTTTCTTTTTCTGAAAATGGATGAATAGTACTAGAATTTGTTATTTTTGTAAAAAAATAATTAGCGCTCCAAACATTCTAAAATTTTTTGTGTAGCCTCTATATGATGTACTCTACCTAGGAAAAATATGAAACTTGGAAAATGAATAGTTTTTGTATGTTTAAAAATTACCTCTTTTAATTAATAAATGAACTTCCATAAATTTTATAATTAAAATAAATAAATGTCAAAAAGAGGTGGCCTAACTGTGTGCGAGCGAGCAGGCGAGCATAGGTAGGCCGCCTCTTTTTGGACATTTATTTATTTTAATTATAAAATTTATGGAAGTTCATTTATTAATTAAAAGAGGTAATTTTTAAATATACAAAAACTATTCATTTTCCAAGTTTCATATTTTTTCTAGGTAGAGTACATTATATAGAGGCTACACAAAAATTTTTAGAATGTTTGGAGCTCTAATTATTTTTTTTACAAAAATAACAAATTCTAGCACTATTCATCCATTTTCAGAAAAAGAAAAAGAATCAAAATTCATTTTCCCGTGCTCCTGGTCACTCTGCAGCGGCGGCAACGGTACCCAGATGGTATGGCCTAATAGTTTAAGTACCCAAGTGGGAGGTTTTTTAGTTTGAGTACCCAGATGGTAATGCCCCCATAGTTTAAGTACCCAGGTGGTAGCTTTTTCAGTTCGAGTACCTAAATGGTAATGCCCCAATAGTTTAAGTACCCAGGGTGCATTTTACTCAATCATTATCTATGCCTATCATTGTTCCTCCCGCTAACCCTTCTTGTAGTACTTCTACTTCTACCTCATCTAGTAGTGATGGTCTCACTTGTGATACCTCACTAATGGTTGAGAATGAGAACCTCAACAAGGAGGTCATTAAGCTCACTCATACCTTGGCTAAGGTGAAAGTGCATCTAGCCCTTTAGTGGGTTTTGGATGATTGAATGACAACGTGATTAAAGAACTAACCCGTTTGCTAAGTGTGGACAGGTAATAGGTTATCTCACAGGTACTTAATGAAAGCCAAAATGATGTATTGTTGTATAAACAATCTAGTTCAAGCACAAGACAACAATGCAAATAGAATTCATGCAAAGGCTTATTTATCGTGGGATTTCAATGATCTATGTGAAAGCAAGCACGATAAGAGTTAATTAATGAGACATGAGGGATTGCATATGGAATGGTCTCATATTTGAAGCTTGCTAAATTGAAATGAAAAAGATGACAATACATGAATGGATGATTCAACACAAGATGTGACTTGATGGCTTGAGATGGTGAAGATAGCAAGGAAAGGCTTCGAGGTACTAAGCAAGGGTGAAGGGCAAGCGACGGCTTGGCGGCCGAAGAACCTAGCTAGGGTGAAGAAGGAAGTACTTGCATTTAGTTGAGGTACTAATCAAGCTATGATGGCCATATTTTTGTGGAGGATCAAATCACTATTGGAATGTTTGATGAAAGTGACTTGATACATTTTGGAGTTATTCATATTTGATGAATGGAATCAAGTCACGTGCTCAAGATGGCTATGCTCAAGTGACAAGTTCAATATTGACATGTTGGCACCCTCACTTGATGAAGATTGAAAGACACGGCATCAATTTAAAGAAGATCAACTCAAGAGGTTTAATTTCATTTTTCTTTTGATCTTGAGTTAATAGGTATGCCGTACTATTAAGAGGGATGCAAGTTTAGGTGGTATGAGGAAGATAGAGTGCTCAAGCATAATAATAAAATCAAAAGAGAGACACTCTAGCACTTCATGAGCACATAGAATAATTTTCTGTGACTGTCGGTGTCGGAAGTCCCGACGTAAGCCGGAACTCCCGACAGTCGGAAGTCATGACTCTTGCCGGAGGTGCTGACTCCCAGTCACAGCCTGCGCGGTGACTGTGGACATCGGAAGTCCCGACGTGAGTCGGAACTCCCGACAGTCGGAAGTCCCGACCCAAGCCGGGAGTCCCGGCAACGATGGTTCTACTGACCTGCTGACTGTGCACGTCGGAAGTCCCGACGTTCGTCGGAAGTTCCAACCGTCGGAAGTCCCGACGTTCGTCGGAAGTCCCGACGTTGGCTGTCTCGAGTGGACTTTGACCTCGCATGAACAGTGTTTTCTTCATACGTCGAAAGTCTCGAGATCTGCGTCGGAAGTCCCGACGTAGATCTGAACGGTTAGATTTTGCCTTGGAGTATATATACACCTCTCCTTCAATCTAACCGTTGCCCACTCATTTCATTACGACCAACACTCGGCCAAAACAGCCCCCAAGCATTCTAGGCTTCCCTCTCTTCACTCCTTTGCTTCCAACTTCAATTCCTAAAGGGTTTGAGTGATTGGAGAGTGGATTGAGTGAGAAAAACACTTTGAGCAAGCTTGAGCACTTGATTTCTTCGTCAAGCCGGTTTGATTTGCATTTGTTACTCTTGGGGATTTTCCCCTAGCCGGCTAGGCGTCGCCCAAGCGCTTCCATCTTGTGGAAGAGCCTTGGGAAGTTTGTATTACCTTTGTTTTCTAGTGAAGAAACTCAAGTGACCTTTGTGGTATCCTTGAGTGAGGAAAGGAGGTGGAAAAGACTCCGACCTAAGTGGTCACCTCAACAACGAGGACGTAGGAGCTCCTTTGTGGGGCTGCCGAACCTCGGGATAAATTCTTGTCTCCCGCATGCTTGTTGTTGTTGTGATTTGCTCGAAATTACATGTATTTAGTTGTCTTCCTCTCTCTAGCTATTCATTAGAGTTTGGGCCTTGATCTACGGAGTGGTGGCTTATCAACGTCAAGAGAGTGACCCAACACCTTACCTTACCACTAGGAAGTGGGTTTGTAAGTTATCGGCATCACAAAGTTCATTTTAGCACTTGTAGTTCATTTCCCGTAGGGGTCGGAAGTGCTGACAGTTTGCGTTGGAAGTTCTGACCCAAACTGTTGGGACTTCTGACACGTCGGAAGTTCTGACCCTAACGTCGGGACTTCTGACACGTCCGAAGTTCTGACCCAAACTGTCGGGACTTCCGACATTAACTGACTAGTGCATTTTGATTCAACTCTTTGGTTGCCGTTGTTTGGCTCCCTAGGTTTATCTAGTATCTTTTATATACTTTGTGGCTAACTTGTGAGGGGTTGTATTACTCTGATTTGGAGTTTCCATTTTGGAAACTCCTATTACTAATCGTTTCCGCTTTTAAAGGTGTTGATTTTTCAGAAACGCCTATTCACCCCCCTCTAGGCGACATCCTAGATCCTTTCAATTGGTATCAGAGCCAGAACTCACTACAAGCTTCACCGCCGTGAGAAAAGGATGTCGACGCCTATCGAGTTGGAGCCGATGCTTGTCCAAAATGATGGTTCAAACTTTCTACCTTGGTCAATTCATGTACTCAATGCTTTTAGAGATATTAGTCCTCTTGTTGAGCATATTATGTTTGCAAGCATACCTCTTTCTATAGTTGATTGGAGCAACTATAAGAATTTATCAAAAGAGGAAGAGATATGCGTGCAACTCAATGCTCAAGCTATTAATATCATTTTGAGTACATTGAGTGCAGAGGTTCAAGATGAGGCAATATTCAATGGACAACCACCTCCTGAGAGTGCTCATCTCATTTGGACCAAACTCGTTGAGTTATATGGAAAATCCAAATGCGATGATGCACTTGAGGTCAAGTCAATGGAAAATATGTCCATTATGTCTTCATGCAGCGAAGAAGCCTCACAAGACCTCAAGAGCGTTGAGCCAGAGCAAGAAGTGCAAGCCGAGGCGACTGCGCTGTCTGCAAGCGCATACCGGATGTGTTCAGTATCTCTACCAAACGTGTCCGGTATGGCTGAGGCAGCCGAACAGCAGGCAGTCTGTGATGATGAGGCTCAAGCCCGGTGGCGGCCAAGTGATGAGTCAACCTCAATATCTCATGATACTCATCACTTGTGTCTCATGGCCAAGAAAAGCAAGAAGAAGGCTAGCAAGAAAGATCAAGCCAAGGAGATAGCACGAGTAGATGATCAAGAAGAGAGTGATATTGAAATTGAAGATAGCTACACTCTTGATCATCTAAGCAACAAAGACAAGCTCATTCTCATGAAGCTAGTTGAGAAGAATGATGAGCTAGAGGAAGAGAATGAGAAACAAGAGCAATCACTTCAAAATCAAGAAAAGTTTCTCATCTCCAAATTGCAAGAGCTAAAGGCCATAAATGAGAGGTATGAAAAATTATCAATTGAGCATGCTTTAGTTACTAACTCCTCTTCTAGTGTTTCACAACTAGAGAAGGAAAACTTTGAGCTCAAGGCAAAATTAGATGAACTCTCAAGCAAATATAATGTGCTACAAGCAAACTATGTTCATCTCAAGTGCTCTCATGAAGAATTAGTAGAATCAAGCATCATGCTTGAGGTGGCTCATGAGGTTGTGATTACAACGGTAAAATCATCTCAACCTCCCACTCACACACTCACTTGTACACAATCTCAATTGAATATTTCTTGTGCTAATGAGTGTGCTTCTCAAGCAAGCCAATCTTCGATTGAGCAAAAATTTATAGAAAATATAGAGCTTAAGGAAGAAGTGGAAAGGCTAAGAAATGATGTGATTCGATTGAAGGGTAAGGAGAGAGCACAACCTTCTCAAGATAACCGTGTTAACATGGTGAAGAAGCTTGAGAAGGGTTCAAACCATGCTTCCTCCAAAACCCAACAAAAGAATCACATCTCAAGCAAGGCCAACACAACCAAGAGCAAGAAACATGGAAAAAGGTTATGCTATGGTTGTGGATCAAATGGACATGAGTGGGTCATGTGTCCACACAAGAGTTGGGCCAACAAGTGTGAAGTGGCCGAACAAAAGGCCTCAAACAAGTTGGCCAACCAAAAGAAAAGTGATGGACAAAGCACTTGTCTCATGAGCAAGAAATTGGGGCATCCAACCAAGAAATGCCCAATGTACAAGGAGGCAAGAAAGGAAGCCCAAGTTGCAACAAGAAGATGCTATGGATGCAATGAGATGGGCCACAAGGTTGATGGATGTCAATACAAGCAAAACAAGCATAGAGCAAACAATGGTCGCATATGCTATGCTTGTGGAAGAAAGGGGCATCTAAGCTATGAATGCCCAAATGGTAATGCTCCTAAGCCGAACACATTTGTTTATAATGATATGCTTAGGAAGACCACAAATGGAGTTAGCACTAGCAAGGTGATGTGTTCACCACAAACTAGTACTAAGGCCATTTGGGTACCTAAGCACTTGTTGACTAACCCAAAAGGACCCAACAAGAGTTGGGTACCAAAATGTGCTTAGGTTGATAATGTAGGTACTTGGTGGTGAGATGAAAGCTTCGGGGTGATTGAGCAAGTAAATTGAAAATATTCACTCAATCTATCAATTATCATAATCTCATATATGGTTGACCCGATGATAAATCAATGACCATATCGTTTACTTCATCTCTACCATTGGTAACAAGTACCTAAAGACCTTATAGGATAGCCACTTTGTGTTTAGTGCTCAATGGCTCACAAATAAGCATATTTGTGAAAGAATTGGAAGTGACTAATTAGTTTTATTTAATCATTATCATATTTGCCATGTGATGCTTTTAATGGCTCTCTAGTAGAGCAATGCATTTGTTCAGATGCAGGCATACAAGAAGTACTAGAGCTAAAACGAAGAATCACAAGCAGCGCTTCAATTGTTTCTGTCCTGCGCCTACTAGTCATGTCCGGTATGACCAGGGCAGAAAGGAAAAGTGTTTATGTTCTTCACATGCCAGACGTGTTCAGGTATGTCTACAGGACGTGTCTGGTATGGCAGGAACCAGAGCACTAATTGGAATGCAATTGAGGTTTGATCCATATGATTTCATATATCCTTAATTTGCTCACAAGCTTGTGATCTATCAAACCTAAGTGGGTTGTGAGTATGACTCAATGAAATTTAAATATGGCAAATTACTTTGTGTTGGTCAAAATAGAAAATTGACTCCCAAATTCTTAAAAGAATAAAGTGCTTGTTGAAAGTCATTCAAATTACTTGTGGTACTTATTTAGGGGGAGCTCAGTTTCTATTTTGCACCATTGTGGACTAACAAATTTATCTAGTATTATTTGTAGTCCTTTAGATAAAAATTGATTTCATATATGGTATGATTATTTGACAAGTGAGGTCAACATGATGTTGTAATACCATGTATTATCTCAGTGGTGATATTGTGGACTAACAAATCTATCTAGTATTATTTGTAGTCCTTTGGATGAAAATTGATTTCATATATGGTATGATTATTTGACAAGTGAGGTCAACATGATGTTGTCATGCCATGTATTATCTCAATGGTGATATTGTGGGCTCAAGGCAAAGGTATGTATTTACATACATGCATTGTAAGTGCATCTAAGGCCCTTTATATGCTAGTGTGTGCATTAGTGTGATATAGGATAGATGTTTTTCAAAATCCCTAACTAGCATGTGTAGGTGGTGTGATTTTTGAAAATCATGTGGTTTTTGGGTCTTTGTGACCTAGTCATGTCATATTGTGATTATTGCTACCCTTGGTTGATTATTTGCCTAATCACATGTGACATGGTTCTCTCAAGTCCATAAAAATCCCTATGTCCGTCTAAAATCTCTCTCAAGTTTTTGAAAATCATAATTTTGCCAAATATTCGAAAAAGAGAAAATCAATTCTTGGCTAATTCATGTCCCCTAAGTGAGAATCCTAAGCCTATTTCAATTGATGCAAATATTATACCTAGGAAGGTTTGTTATTGTACCTTATTGGTTAGTATTGCAAAAATTCCGCTATTCATACTAAGGCTATGTCTAAGTATGTTGTATCTAACATGAGAGGACACAAACTAGTTTGGGGTACCATCAAAAAGTGGATGATCGTTTGTAGGTACCATGGCATTGGAGACTTCATTTAATGGAATTATTATTGTTCGTCTTATGTTGAGTCAAGTATTGAAGCCTAGTGCAATTCTATCCCAATGCCAAGTCAAAATTGAGTGAAGTCCATATGCTATCAACATACAAGTGTCATATTCAAGTTGTGAGAATTTATTGATATATTTGAAGGCATGCAAATAAGTGGAGTTGAAGCTTGCAAAGATGATCATAAGCTATCAAGGTATATCTCTTGTTGATCAAAGTTTATTTGGGTGCATATGAGTTAATTGAATTGGATATATATGCATATGTTGCTTGCTATGAGATGTTTGAATGGATTAAATGCTTAAGTAATCAAGTTTGAAGTTGGTTTAATTGGATATATTCATAAGATTTCTTCTAGTAAGTGGTTTGAATGGACATATGTCTTGTGAGAGTATTCAAACAAGTTGATTTCAAGTTTGATTCAATTTGGAGAAAAATGGCTCAATTATTGAAATCTGTCCAATATTGAAAATCTGAGCTAGCAGTGATCATAGACATGTTTGAGTAAACAAATCTATTTGTATTGGCTTGAAATTTGGTCTGCATGCTCTACACTTATGGTATTAGTTGCTGTGCAAATTTCATGAGATTTGGATAAGTGATACTTCGGATTTGGAGTAGATCTTGTCAGCTATAGTGCAGCAGTTTTCAGCATGTACCTGTGTGGAAAGATATGAAATCTGGTTGCAATATAGAAGTCTAAAGAAGCTCAAATTTTTACAGCTACTAGAAGACTTAGTGTGTCACATCTTCACCAAATTTCATGGTTTTTGGATATGTACTTTAGGAGATATGATTTATTCTTTGAAGAGTACAGAATCTGTCAGGAAAGTGACAATTATTGGATTGATCAGAAGTCACTTAGATTCAAAGGTCCTCAAATTAGAATCATATCTATAAGTGATTGAGGTACCTATGTTTTGGTTTTGGTTTGAGATAGAAGCATGACAAATGATGAGTACAACACAATATGTTTGAAGAGTGTATCTAGTACACATTTGGTACTCAAGCTAGAGATCAAGACCAAGATCAAGATGAAGATGGAGTTTAAATTCTAGTGATAATTGGAGATCTTTTGATAGAAAGAAAAGGACTTAAACAAGTAGAAAGAAAAGGACTTAAAGAAGGATTCAAAGTTATTCATCAAATTAAGTCCAACAATATGGATCAATCAAACAAAATCTTTCAAGTGGATAAGTGATTTTCTTTCAAGTTATTTCAAGTGAGTATCAAGGATGGTTCTTTCAAGAGAGGTCACTTCACCCTAGGCTTGGATGGCTAAAATCCAAGTGGTAATCTAAAGGGACATTTGAGGTACTTGGTTGAAGAAAATCAAGAGATTGGTCTAAAAAGCAAGCAACACCCAAAAGAGAACAAGTCATGAAATTTCAAGTGGTGCATCTTTTAGTTCTCTCAAGCAAGCAATGATCAAAGAAGAAGCAAGCCAACCACAACAAGAAGAGTGCACTTGATCATTAGTGATTCTCAATTCATATGGGTGAAGAATAGGAATTCAAAGAATTGGTATCTATTGGTCTTCACCAAGCTTATAATTGGACTTCATGGTGCTATTGGAGAAATGAATTGAAATCTATATGACTATCTTCCTCTCCAATATAGCAAAGGTATCATTGTATTGTGCATGATCATTTTTCATCCCTTACTAGTATGCGGTTAGTGCATATAGTACATGCTTATAGGATCATGCATTACAAATGAAAATTTTTAGATTCATAGACTACCACTATTGCTTGAATGATTATATAATCTAGTGGTTAGTGTATGAGTTTGTTCATGAGCTAGTAAACCCATGTACTTGATCTATTTTGAATTGAAAACAAGTGACAAGTACAACTTCTTTAAGATGACAGGGGGAGAGTTTAATACAAAGGGAGAGATTAGTACAATGTTTGAACCTTAAGCACCCTTTGTGCTTTGTGTGACAGCTTGTAGCCCTTTGTCCTTAGTATGTCATTGTTGGACCTTTGTGGTGATAGATGACAAAGGGGGAGAGAGACTGATTAAAGCTTCAGGATAGTTTCATTTGCTTTTCTTTGTACCTGAAGATATGTACTGCAGGGTGTCGTTTCTTGTTTTTGAGCTTCATTGATGTATCTTGGATTTAAGATAGATTGTATCATGTGAGAGATGAGACTTACTTATGCTTTATCTATGTATCTCTTGAGACATGATCTTTATTTATATTTTAGTGGCTTGTGGACTTGAGAAAATGCGTAATGAGTGCTATGTGTGAATTACATGTGATATATTTATTTTCATAAGGACTATGCATGCTAGAATGAAAATATTTGATGTGATGCCTTTATATTTATTCTTGTGTGATATATCTTGTCATATGCATCACGGTTTCACTTTGTCACACACACATGCACCCCACGGATGCAATGATTTAGGGGGAGTCTCCTATATGTTTTAGTATGTGCAATTGACATTTGAGGTCATTTTATGAATTCTAATCAAAAGCACATATTAAGGGGGAGCCTCTCATAAATCATTGAACCCAAAAGTTTAAATGTTTATATCATTTTGTAAGCTTTAATCAAGTTGTCATCAATCACCAAAAAGGGAGAGATTGAAAGTGCATCTAGCCCTTTAGTGGGTTTTAGATGATTGAATGACAACGTGATTAAAGAACTAACCCGTTTGCTAAGTGTGGACAGGTAATAGGTTATCTCACAGGTACTTAATGAAAGCCAAAATGATGTATTGTTGTATAAACAATCTAGTTCAAGCACAAGACAACAATGCAAATAGAATTCATGCAAAGGCTTATTTATCGTGAGATTTCAATGATCTATGTGAAAGCAAGCACGATAAGAGTTAATTAATGAGACATGAGGGATTGCATATGGAATGGTCTCATATTTGAAGCTTGCTAAATTGAAATGAAAAAGATGACAATACATGAATGGATGATTCAACACAAGATGTGACTTGATGGCTTGAGATGGTGAAGATAGCAAGGAAAGGCTTCGAGGTACTAAGCAAGGGTGAAGGGCAAGCGACGGCTTGGCGGCCGAAGAACCTAGCTAGGGTGAAGAAGGAAGTACTTGCATTTAGTTGAGGTACTAATCAAGCTATGATGGCCATGTTTTTGTGGAGGATCAAATCACTATTGGAATGTTTGATGAAAGTGACTTGATACATTTTGGAGTTATTCATATTTGATGAATGGAATCAAGTCACGTGCTCAAGATGGCTATGCTCAAGTGACAAGTTCAATATTGACATGTTGGCACCCTCACTTGATGAAGATTGAAAGACACGGCATCAATTTAAAGAAGATCAACTCAAGAGGTTTAATTTCATTTTTCTTTTGATCTTGAGTTAATAGGTATGCCGTACTATTAAGAGGGATGCAAGTTTAGGTGGTATGAGGAAGATAGAGTGCTCAAGCATAATAATAAAATCAAAAGAGAGACACTCTAGCACTTCACGAGCACATAGAATAATTTTCTGTGACTGTCGGTGTCGGAAGTCCCGACGTAAGCCGGAACTCCTGACAGTCGGAAGTCATGACTCTTGCCGGAAGTGCTGACTCCCAGTCATAGCCTGCGCGGTGACTGTGGACGTCGGAAGTCCCGACGTGAGTCGGAACTCCCGACAATTGGAAGTCCCGACCCAAGCCGGGAGTCCCGGCAACGATGGTTCTACTGACCTGCTGACTGTGCATGTCGGAAGTCCCGACGTTCGTCGGAAGTCCCGACGTTCGTCGGAAGTTCCGACGTTGGCTGTCTCGAGTGGACTTTGACCTCGCATGAATAGTGTTTTCTTCATACGTCGAAAGTCCCGAGATCTGCGTCGGAAGTCCCGACGTAGATCTGAACGGTTAGATTTTGCCTTGGAGTATATATACCCCTCTCCTTCAATCTAACCATTGCCCACTCATTTCATTACAACCAACACTCGGCCAAAACAGCCCCCAAGCATTCTAGGCTTCCCTCTCTTCACTCCTTTGCTTCCAACTTCAATTCCTAAAGGGTTTGAGTGATTGGAGAGTGGATTGAGTGAGAAAAACACTTTGAGCAAGCTTGAGCACTTGATTTCTTCGTCAAGCCGGTTTGATTTGCATTTGTTACTCTTGGGGATTTTCCCCTAGCCGGCTAGGCGTCGCCCAAGCGCTTCCATCTTGTGGAAGAGCCTTGGGAAGTTTGTATTACCCTTGTTTTCTAGTGAAGAAACTCAAGTGACCTTTGTGGTATCCTTGAGTGAGGAAAGGAGGTGGAAAAGACTCCGACCTAAGTGGTCACCTCAACAACGAGGACGTAGGAGCTCCTTTGTGGGGCTACCGAACCTCGGGATAAATTCTTGTCTCCCGCGTGCTTGTTGTTGTTGTGATTTGCTCGAAATTACATGTATTTGGTTGTCTTCCTCTCTCTAGCTATTCATTAGGGTTTGGGACTCGATCTACGGAGTGGTGGCTTATCAACGTCAAGAGAGTGACCCAACACCTTACCTTACCACTAGGAAGTGGGTTTGTAAGTTATCGGCATCACAAAGTTTATTTTAGCACTTGTAGTTCATTTCCCATAGGGGTCAGAAGTGCTGACAGTTTGCGTTGGAAGTTCTGACCCAAACTGTTGGGACTTCTGACACGTCGGAAGTTCTGACCCTAACATCGGGACTTCTGACATGTCGGAAGTTCTGACCCAAACTGTCGGGACTTCCGACATTAACTGACTAGTGCATTTTGATTCAACTCTTTGGTTGCCGTTGTTTGGCTCCCTAGGTTTATCTAGTATCTTTTATATACTTTGTGGCTAACTTGTGAGGGGTTGTATTACTCTGATTTGGAGTTTCCATTTTGGAAACTCCTATTACTAATCGTTTCCGCTTTTAAAGGTGTTGATTTTTCAGAAATGCCTATTCACCCCCCTCTAGGCGACATCCTAGATCCTTTCATAAGGCCTATGGTGGTGAGGACCACTTGCTTATATGCTTGGGTAGCCAAAGAGCTTCTCTCTACAAAGAGGGATTGGGCTATACCCCCAAGAAAGGCAAGGCAGCCTTTGCTCCTCACAAGACTAGTTTTGTGAAGAACAATGGTCGGTTTTGCACTAGCTGCAAGCAAGTTGGTCATGTAGAGCAAAAGTGCATGAAAAAGAAGCCACAAGCTAATGTATCCTCCATTAAGCTTGATTCTTTCTATGTACTTACAAAGGGTGCAAATGGTATAAAGGCTAAGTTCATTGGTAAGAATTGATTTTCTTTTATAGGTCAATTACAAAGCCGGAGGAAGGCATTGGGTTCTTCATAGTGGGTGTACTCAATACATGACCGGTGATGCAAGAATGTTCAACTCAATCAACACCAATGGCAATGATGGTTATGATAGTATCATATTTGGTGACAATGACAAAGGCAAGGTCAAAGGGCTTGGTAAGATTATAATATCCAATGATATGAGCATATCCAATGTGTTGCTAGTAGAGAACTTGAACTTCAATTTGCTATCCGTGGCTCAATTGTGTGATCTTGGATTCAAATACATATTTGGGGTAGATGATGTAGAGATCATAAGTGTAGATGGCTCTAACTTAATCTTCAAGGGCTTTAGATATGAGAATCTATACTTGGTTGATTTCAATGCTAGTGAAGCTAAATTATCTATATGTTTGTTCACTAAGTCTAGCATGGGTTGGTCATGGCATAGAAGGCTTGGTCATGTTGGAATGAAACAATTGAATAGATTGGTTAAGCATGACTTGGTTAGAGGCTTGAAAGATGTTGTGTTTGAGAAGGATAAGCTTTGTAGCTCTTGTCAAGCCGGCAAACAAGTTGGAAACACCCATCCTAAGAAAAGCATAATGAGCACTAGTAAAGCATTTGAGTTATTACACATGGACTTGTTTGGGCCAACACAATACACTAGCATTGGTGGTAACAAATATGGCTTTGTGATAGTGGACGATTATACTAGATACACTTGGGTATTCTTTCTAGTAGACAAAAGTGATGTGTTTACAACATTCAAATCATTTGTCAAGGGCATTCACAATGAGTTTGAAACAACCATCAAGAGAGTTAGAAGTGACAATGGTAGTGAGTTCAAGAACACTAGAATTAATGAGTTGTGTGATGAATTTGGAATTAGACATCAATTCTCAGCCAAGTACACTCCACAATCAAATGGCCTTGTTGAGAGGAAGAATAGAACACTCATTGATATGGCAATGTCTATGCTTAGTGAGTACAATGTGAGTCAATCTTTTTGGGCTGAAGCTATCAACACGGCTTGCTATTGTAGCAACCATCTCTATTGTCACCCATTGAAAGAGAAGACACCATATGAGCTCTTGAATGGTAGAAAGCCCAACATTGCATATTTTTAGGTCTTTGGTTGCAAATATTATATCTTGAAGAAAGGCACTAGATTGGGCAAGTTTGACAAGAAATATGATGAAGGATTTCTACTTAGATACTCAACCACTAGCAAAGCATATAGAGTTTGGAATTTGGATAGTGGTAGTCTTGAGGAAGTTCATGATGTTGAATTTGATGAAACCAAGGGTTCACAAGAAGAGAATGAGAACTTGGAAGATGTTAGAGGCATTTAACTTTTAAATGCCATGAAGAACATGGATGTTAGTGAATTGAGGCATAGGCAAGCAAATGATGATGAAGATGATCAAGTGCAAGTGCTCTCTAACTCAAATGTACAAGATGATACAAATTAAGCTAGTATAAGTGGTTCTCATGACAATGAACAAAATCAAGTGGCTAGTACATCATCTCAACCCAATGATCAAGCAAGTGCAAGCAATCAAGTTTCAATACTCCAACCAACAAATATTGCAAGGGATCTTCCATTGGACACTATAATTAGAGATATTTCTAGAGGTGTACAAACAAGATCAAGATTGGCTTCATTTTGTGAGTATTTTTTATTTGTGTCATCCATCGAACCAAAGAAGATAGATGAAGCATTGAAGGATGTTGATTGGGTAAATGCTATGCATGAAGAGTTGAATAACTTCACAAGAAATCAAGTATGGGAATTAGTAGAGAGACCAAAGGGACACAATGTGATTAGAACTAAATGGGTCTTTAGAAACAAGCAAGATCAAGATAGGATAGTGGTAAGGAACAAAGCAAGATTGGTAGCATAAGGCTATACACAAGTTGAAGGTCTTGACTTTGGAGAAACATATGCCCCGGTTGCTAGATTGAAAGCAATTAGAATCTTGCTAGCCTATGTTTATGCCCACAACATCAAACTCTATCAAATGGATGTCAAGAGTGCATTTCTCAATGGTTACATCAATGAAGAAGTATATATTGAGCAACCTCCCGGTTTTGAAGATGACAAGAAGCCTGACCATATGTACAAGTTGAAGAAGGCATTGTATGGCTTGAAGCAAGCACCTAGAGCATGGTATGAGAGATTGAGGGACTTCCTACTCTCTAAAGGGTTCATGATGGGCAAGGTTGAGACCACTCTTTTTATCAAGAAGATTGGAAAAGATTTATTTGTATTGTAAATCTATGTTGATAACATCATATTTGGATCAACCAATCAAGAGTTTTGTGAAGAATTTAGAAAGATGGTGGCTAATGAGTTTGAGATGTCCATGATTGGAGAGTTAAGTTACTTCCTTGGTCTTCAAATCAAGCAATTGAAGAATGGTATATTTGTGAGTCAAGGCAAGTATATCAAGGACATGATTAAGAAGTTTGGCATGAGTGATAGCAAAGTCATTAGCATACCAATGGGAACAAATGGTAACTTGGATAGTGATGCAAGTGGCAACATGGTGGATCAAAAATTGTATCGATCTATGATTGGAAGCCTACTCTATGTGACCGCATCAAGGCCGGATGTCATGTTTAGTGTATGTATGTGTGCAAGATTTCAAGCCTCACCAAGAGAGTCATTTGAAAGCCACAAAGAGAATATTGAGGTACTTGAAGCATACACAAAATATTGGTTTGTGGTATCCCAAAGGAGCAAAGTTTGAGCTAGTTGGTTACTCTGACTCGGATTATGAGGGATGCAAGGTTGAAAGGAAGAGCACCTCGGGCACATGTCAATTGTTTGGAAGATCACTTGTTTCATGGTCATCAAAGAAGCAAAATAGTGTTGCATTATCAACCGCCGAAGCCGAATACATATCCACCGGTAGTTGTTGTGCACAAATACTTTGGATGAAGGCCACTTTGAGTGACTTTGGAATCAAGTTTAAGAAAGTGCCATTGCTATGTGACAATGAGAGTGCAATCAAGTTGACCAACAATCCGATTCAACATGCAAGAACAAGGCACATTGATGTCCGCCACCATTTTATAAGAGATCACCAACAAAAAGGGGACATTTGCATTAAGAGTGTAGGCACCGAAGATCAACTTGCCGATATATTCACCAAGCCATTGGATGAGAAAAGGTTTTGCAAGCTAAAGAATGAGTTCAACATATTGGATTTCTCAAATATGTGTTGATGCACCCCCACTCATATGACATGCCTCTCCTTCGAGCAATCCAAGGTAAAAGTTGATTGGCATGGCATACATCCTTGCTAAGGACATGTTTTGTGCATCTAGACATCTTTCACATTTAATAGGCCCATTCATGAAAATCAAATGAATTTGATGATTATATAGTACCACTATTGCTTCTATGCTTATTTTGATCTAGTGGTAGCATATGACATGTTTGTGGGCTTGTAAACCTAGTGTTTAATCTAAAAAATGAGCTCTAAGTGTTTAACTCAACATGGTACAAGATAACCCTTATTTAGAGGTGTGAAGAAGCTTGTCATTGGATCAAACCGAGTTAAATATCTTTGGCAAATGATCTAGATTGGACCAAATTTTGGGAAAATGATCCTCACATCATTGATTGACATTAATAATCTCAACCTATCTACATTTTGAACATTTGTGGTCATTGATGATAAAGGGGGAGAAAACAAAGATATTAGTACATGGTGAGAAAAACAAAGATATTAGTACATGGTGAACAAAGATATTAGTGTACTAAGATAGTGAAAAGACAACAAAGAGGAAGAATTTAAGATAGGGGGAGAGATATGATAAAGAAAAGAGATCAATTAAAATTTTAAGCACACAAGTAGGGGGAGCAAGCTCATGAACTTGTATGGTGCATTTGAATGTGCATTTCATATGTTTGCTTGCATGGCTCAAGTTTTAAATTTCAATATCCATGCTTGTGTGGTGTATGCTAGTTGTAGGTTTGAATGATGAAATGAAAAACTAGCATGCATAGGATATCTAGAGATTTCATTTCCATGTGGTATTGAGCTAACCATGGTGCTAAGGATGGTACATTGGTGCACTCCAATTGGTATCACGCTTCAAAGGTCCATCTTTTATACCTTAGCATCATTTGGTAGACATTGTCTCCTATAATTTCTATCTAAGCATATGTGCAAGCTACAATCCAAACTCGTAGCACATATGTAGGAGGAGCAATTGCTACCATTTGGGGTTCATGAAACTTATCCATATCCTTTTACACATGGTAAATATGCTTGGGCAAGCAACATGCATTCAATTGAATTTCAATTCATATCTTTGTGAAAGGGTTGTCATCAATTATCAAAAAAGGGGAGATTGAAAGCTCTAGTTTGGTTTTGGTGAATTAATGAAACCCTAAGTGCTAACCTAGTTTATTAAGTGATCATGAGATAGGTAGCACATTCCAAGTGGTGAAACAAATGAATATCATGATATGATGATGGCGATGCATGGTGATGATCAAGTGCTTGGACTTGAAAAGAAGAAAGAGAAAAACAAAAGGCTCAAGGCAAAGGTATAAGTGGTAGGAGCGATTTTGTTTTGGTGATCAAGACACTTAGTGAGTGTGATCACACTTAGGATTGATAGCCGTACTATTAAGAGGGGTGAAACTCGTATCGAAATACGGTTATCAAAGTGCCACTAGATGCTCTAACTCATTGCATATGCATTTAGGATCTAGTGGAGTGCTAACACCCTTGAAAATGTTTGTGAAAATATGCTAACACATGTGCACAAGGTGATACACTTGGTGGTTGGCACATTTGAGCAAGGGTGAAGAATAAAGAGTTAAAAAGGAGTTAGTCGCGCTGGTCACAGAATGATTGGACGCGTCCGGTATGGTGACCGGACACGTCCGGTATTAACGATGAACTCAGCGACCGGACACGTCCGGTGTGAATCAACTAAGTCGTTGTTTGGTGAAACAGTTGATCGGACGCTGGTAGCGTCCGGTCCGGAGTGACCGAACGTGTCTGGTCGACTGTGGGTGCTTACTAGACTCGACCAGACGCTGAGGCTCAGTGTCCGGTTAGTTTCTAATAGACGCGTCCGGTCGGCCCTGGGTACTCTCTGGACTTGGCCGGACATTGTGGCTCAGCGTCCGGTCATTTCTATTTCAGCGTCCGGTCTGAGCGTCCGGTCGCATGTAAGTGTGGGCAGCAACAACTACTATGATTTGAATTGAACACGTGGTGGTCTAGGAGCGATTGGACATGTTCGGTATTCACAAATAGTGCATCTGGTGCATTGTCCGATGCACTCGAGCAGCGCGTCCGATCGATGCGCAGTCGGCCCAATAATTGAGCCAACGGCTCTATTTCGTGGGGGCTTCTATTTAAACCCCATGGCCGGCTCTAGCTCACTCTCTTGGCTATTTTGCATTGACATAGCAACCTTGTGAGCTTAGCCAAAGCCCTCCCACTTATCTCCATCATAGATTCAGCATCTTTGTGAGATTGGGAGTGAATCCAAGTGCATTGCTTGAGTGTTTGCATCTAGAGGCACTTTGTGTTCGTGTTTCGCTGCGGGATTTGCTTGTTACTCTTGGTGGTTGCCGCCACCTAGATGGCTTGGAGCAGCGAGGATCGTCGAGCGGAGGGTGGTGATTGTCTCTGGCTCCGATCGTGGTGATTGTGAGGGGTTCTTGACCTTTCCCCGACGGAGAGCCAAAAGGTACTCTAGTGAATTGCTCATGGCTTGTGTGATCCTCATCTTGCTCTCTCTCTTTACATTACCGCAAACTAGTTATCAAGCTCTTGAGTGTAGCTAGTTGTGAGAGTTTGTTAGTTTGGTTAGTGTGGCTCTTTAGTTAGCTTTTGAGAGCACACTAACTTAGTGTAGTGCCATAGCCATTGTGTGGTTAGAGACAATAGAAACTAGAATTGTGGTAGGTGGCTTGCATTTTTTGTAGGCTAGCGCAACCTTGCTTCGCCTTATAATTGTCTAACCGGTTTGTTAATTGTTGTTGTAGAAATTTTTAATAGGCTATTCACCCCCCCCCCCCCCCCGTCTAGCCATTAGGGCCTTTTAGCGTCTGGCCCGAATGGTGTGCTAAGAGGACAAAAGGATTATACTGGTTCGAGCCGAATGTCCCTACGTCTAGTTTCGGACTGCTCGTGTTACCAGCACTGAGTTTGTAGTAGGGGTTATAAACGGACGAGAGAGGGAGGTAGCTCCCAAGTCTCTGGTGTGATGCGGTGTGTTTGTTCGATGAATCACCCCCTCAGTGGGACGCCCTGCTTTCCCTTTTATAGGTCAAGGGAAAGCAGGGGTTTACAACCGAAGGGAGGAGGAAAAGGAAAGAGAATTAAGGCTTTCGGAGGTGCGCCGTCCTCCTGTTCGCGTGGGTCCTGGTGACCGTGTAGATCGTGGTGGCAGCGGCGTTGTACTAGGGTCTTGGTGGCTGCTGCAGCTTACGTGCGGGCGTTGTGCGCCATTCTTATCTTTCGTCCCATCCGAGCGGACGGAATGGTCAGAGGGTCCCCTGACAAAAAGCCATGCGGGGGGGGGGGGGGGGCAGCGGTACAGTGCCGGTCAACTAACGCCGGTTAGACTGACATTGGACGGTGGTTAGGCAGGGAGTTGGCAGCACAGTGACCACACGTCCGTCATTGTGGGCGATGTGAGTTTCTCGGAATGACATGTCGTGGGGACGGGTCGTGCTGAGATGTGACCGCTCCCTACACGATGCCAGAAGTTTGACCTTGAGTGGTACTTTCTGGCCCGTAGTGGTTGGCGACAACGTGAGCTTCTGTTAAGAACCGTGTTCAAGAGATCGGGCGAGGCGGAGCCGGCCCTCAGACGTTGGCCGAGGCGGAGCTGATCTTCAGGGGTCGACCGAGGCGGAGCCTACCGCCAGGAGTTAACCGAAGCGGAGCCAGCCCTCGGACGTCGGACGAGGCGAAGCTGGCCCTCAGGGGTCGGCCGAGGCGCAGCCTACCCCGGGAGTTTAGCCGAGGCGGAGCCTACCCCCGGGACTTTAGCCGAAGCGGAGCCAGCCCTCGGACGTCGGGCGAGGCGGAGCTGGCCCTCAGACGTCGGGCGAGGCAGAGCCAACCTTCGGAGGTCAAGCGATACGGAATCAACCCTTGGGAGTCAACTGAGGTGGAGCCGACCCTAGGGGGTCGAACGAGGTGGAGCCCGCGACCTTAGTGTCCACTGAGGCAGAGCCCCTACCCTCGGTGGTCAGACAAGACGAAACCTCGTAAAAGATGTAGTCACGCCTTTAACTACTCAGATAAATCAATCGTCGATGGTTATTAGCTGCTCCTCTCCGGATACACGGTATTGGTCCCCGACCATAATGCATAGCACTACGCCAGTATACACTGATTCCTTCCGATCAAATATTTGTTTCCTTCTTCAAATTATACATAGAGACAGACCTTGCACTTCCTAGCTACGGAGTAGAACAGTAATTGGTTGTTTTCTAAGCGGATTGGTTGCAGAGACAAGAGAACTGATGCTAGCAAGCATCGGGATTCAGGGAGGCGTATCACGACGGTCTCATGCATTCATGCATTCGGGCCGGATGATCAGAACAAGGCTGATTGATAATCAGGTGATGCAGCCGCCAGTGGAGGCGATGATGTAGCTAGGTGGTGGTCGGCGTGCCGGCGTCGCTCCTGCTCTCCGTGGGGCTGTAGAGCGCCGACCGCGGGTGGAGGTTCTTGGGGCGGCTCTCCTCCAGCTGCCGCACCACTTCCGCCATGCTCGGCCTCGCGGCCGCCACCGGCGCGCAGCAGCCCATCGCCAGCTTCAGCGCCTGCACCAGCCCTTCCTCCGCCGGACTCACCCGCAGCCCCTTCACCACCTCCGCGTCCAGCACCTCCTCCAGCGCCGTCTCCTCCAGCACGGCCACCTTCACCACCGACGGCAGGTCCATCGCCCTTGCGGCTCCACCTGCGGAGGACGACGACGGCTTCCTCCCCATGAGCAGCTCCAGCAGCAGGATCCCGAACGCGTAGACGTCCGTGCGCGCGCCGCACTTCTCCATGGAGTGCAGCTCCGGCGCCTTGTACCCGTCCGCCTTGGCCGCCGCCAGCACCGCCTCCGCCGCCGCCGGCACGAGCAGCCGGTCCACCGCGTACTCCGCCAGGCGCGCCACGAAGAGGTCGTCCACCACCACGTTGGATGAGCGCACGTTCCGGTGCGCCTCGCCCTGCCCCGCGTGCAGGTACGCCAGCGCGCGCGCCGCGCCCAGCGCGATCTTGTGCCGCCGCGCCCAGGTGAGCGCCGGCCGCCCCGCCGAGGGCTCGCCGCCGCCGTGCAGGAGCTCCTGCAGCGTCCTGCTGCGGGGGAAGTAGTCGTACACCAGCAGCTTCTCGCCGCGCCTCCCCTGGTAGAAGGCCCTGAGCGGCACCAGGTTGTCGTGGCGCGCGCGGCCGATGCGGCGCACCACGGGTGCGCACGACGCGGCGTCCTTGCAGCTTCCCTCCCGCAGCAGCCGCAGCTCGATGCTGCCACCGCCGCTCGCCAGCTTCGCCTTGTACACCGTGCAGTAGCTGGCCTTGTCCACCACCTGCCCCGTCGCGTTGAGTACCTCCTCCAGCGTGAGGTGCTCGCCGCCCTCGAAGACCACGAGCTTGCCCTCCGACGACGACGCGTCGTGGCCGTCGTCGGCCGACGACTCGAGCATCTCGTCCCGCTCCGCGTCGTCGCGCCTCCTGATCCTGCCGTCCCGCCTCCACCTCCCCTGCGCCCAGCCGATGGACACGGAGGCAAGGACGACGGCGCCGGCCATGAGGCCGATGACCATCCCGGCGATGCCGCGGGAGCTGAGGCCGGACGCCGACACGCACTGGCGCAGCGGCGGGCCGCACAGCGACGGGTCGTTGCCTAGGAAGGAGTCCGCCGTGAAGCGGGAGCCCGCGAAGGCCGGGGGCAGCTGGCCGGAGAAGTTGTTGTAGGAGATGTTGAGCGCCTGGAGCTGCTGCTGGGTCGCCATCCCGGCGAGGGCCTCCTGTATGGGCCCCTCCATGCGGTTGCCGCCGAGGTCGAGGCGCTGGAGTCCTCGGAACGCGGTGAGGAATGTCGGGAAACCGCCGGAGAAGCGGTTGGCGCCGAGGTCAAGGACGCGGAGGCGGTCGCAGGTGGTGTTGGGCCCGGCCGGCGCCGGGACGGCCCCCGTGAGGGCGTTGCCGTGGAGGCGGAGCTCGGTGACGCGGTCGCAGAGGTTCCATATGGAGGTGGGCAGGTCCCCCGAGAGGCGGTTGCCGGCGAGGTCGAGCGCGGAGAGCGCGGGCGCGTTGCCGAGCTCGAGCGGGACGGGGCCCGAGAGGGCGTTGGCGGCGAGGTAGACGGAGTCGAGCGCGGAGAAGGCGCCGAGGTCCGGCGGGAGGCGGCCGGCGAGCGCGGCGGCGGGGAGGCGGATGGAGACGAGGAGCAGGGCCGGGTCGGAGGCGAGGGACAGGTTGTTGCGCTCGGCGGGGGCTGAGGCGGAGGAGGTGGCGTCGCAGCGGAGTGGCCGGCCGTCGGGCGTGGCCCAGCGGAGGCCCCGCCAGAGGCAGAGCGGCGTGGAGGCGTTCCAGGTGGCGAGCTGCGCGTTGGGCCGCTGGCCCTGCAGCGCCGGCTTCACCTTGGCGAGGAGCAGCGCGACGTCGGGGTTGGCGCAGGGCGAGGCCAGCGGCAGCGCGGCGGCCAAGCAGAGGAGGAGGAAGGGCAGGCAGGGATGCATCGAATCGGCCGGCTCGTGGATGGCCTGAAGGACTGTTGTAGAGGCTAGCAGGTCGTGGAGCGAGCTCAAGTGGAGTGAAGTACAAGGAGAGTTTGATTTGAGGAAGAGACGCAGACGCTCGCTCTCCTTCGTTTTGTGCGATGCAAATATGCAATGGGCTTGGGTTGGGTCTAAAGTTTTCCAAACGGGTCGCCCGGGCACGGTACAGCACTAGCACGGCGCGACACGGCACTATCAGGCACGGCACTATCAGGCACGGCATCTTGACCGTGCCGTGCCGTGTAGTGCCGCCGTGCCACCACTCCGGCCCAGGCACGACACTAAGGAGTCCAGGCAGTGCCGTGCCTGGGCACTAAAACCTCAATAACACTTAAAATGTTCACAAACAGCAGCACAATTCTTCAAATCTTCAATCAAACTATCACGCTTAGAAGGGCGATTAGGCCTACTGCTTGAGCCGTCATCACCAGCGGCTTGAGCTTGAGCGTCGCCCTGGACGGCGTTGGGGCCATCACCGTCGTCGACGGGAAGTGGGTTACCAGCAGTGCCGCCGTTGAGCTCCTCGGCATCCCCAACGACATCGTCCTCGTCGTCTCCGGTCATCCCGCATAGGCGGAGCTCGTCGTTGATGGTCATGGAGAGACCGATGTCCTCCTGCTCGTCCGACGTCTCGTCGTCGCCGGCCTCCGGTCCCTCAACGCCAGCGGCTTCAAAAAAAAAAGAAACAGATCTAAGGTTAAATCAAGAAGAAGAAGAAGAGATGAAGAACAAACAATCAAGAACAAGAAGTGAAGAACACCGAATCAAGAACAAGAAAAGAAATGAAGTGAAGAACAAGAAGCAGATCTGAGCTCACCTCGCTTGACGGAGCACCAGAGGCAACGGCGACGCCGACGTCGCTCAGATCCGGTGTCCTGGTACCTCAACGCATCCTTGCGGAGCCCCAATGACGCCGGAGTCCGGCGAGGTCGACGAGACCGACGAGAGAGAGACGACGAGGAGATGGAGACGACTAAGCTACATCGCCGGTCAGGGAGAAGAGGGGGGGTGTAGAAGGCCGTGCCGTGTGCCCGTGCCAGCCATCGCTGCCGTCACCAGCCACCGGAGGGCGGGAAGAAGAGAGGAGATCGGGTGAGTGAGCGGCTAGGGTTTCGAAGAAGAGAGGAGAGCGGAGCGGAGCGCGGAGCGGACTGGGAAGCGGCCGAGCGGGGGAGAGAATGAGCACAGTGCTCAGCGGCTTAGCGCAGCCAGGAGCGGCCGCTGGCTTATATAGCCACTCGTCCCAACCCTACATCCAACAGCTAGGAATCGCCGGGGTCTCCATCCAACGGCTCCAAGCCGTGCCGACCCCGTGCTGGCCTCTGGAGCGGGCCGTGCCCGTGCCGTGCCAACGGGCTGGCATCGCGGCCCAAGCACGGGCACGGGCCGTGCCGTGCTTGGCACGGGCACGGGAGAGGCCGGGCCGGGCCGTTTTCGTACCGGGCCAAATCAGCATCATGCCCGTGCTGGCCCGATGGGCCTAGCCCGTTTGGAAATCTTTAGTTGGGTCCCTCACTTCCCCCCTCTCTCTCTCCTGTGGCCATGTCGCAGCAGCAGCAGCAACACGACACGAAAATAAGGAGGAGGAGGGACGTACAGGAACAAAGCAAGGCAGATTTGAAATCGAGCGAAGAGTAGTACGTACTATACCGTATACGTACTACACGTACGTATTCCGTACGTCGTGTAGTTAATTCGGCGCTCTGGAGGCAGGACGCGCGCGTGAGTGGCAGGGACAGTGACAGCGAGTGTGCCTGGCTGCCTGCCCGTGTGTCTGAGTGAGCGAGCCGGTGACAACCAAGCAGAAATGAAGGTCCAGCTGAAGCTGCAGTTTAGTACTATAGAGGGAGGAGCTAGGCAGGGACAGCACCATTTCTTTCCTTACATCAGGGGCCTGTTTAGTTACCACCCAAATACCAAATTTTTCAAGATTTTCTGTCACATCGAATCTTTAAACGCATGCATGAAGTATTAAATATAAATAAAAAATAAAACTAATTACACAGTTTAGACGAAATCCATGAGACGAATCTTTTAAGCCTAATTAGACTATGATTGGACACTAATTGCTAAATAACAACAAAACGCTACCGTGCTTATTTTACCAAATTTTTCGGATCCGGGCCGTTTCTTGAGCGGCGGCAAGTTCTAATCACACCGTACTCGACACACCATTTGTAACAAGCGCCGCCACGATAGTGCGTTAGGAGCCTACAAAAGTACAGATAAAATGTTAATGTCACGCTCGCGGAAACAAGCTCAGCAAAGCACATTTGGTAACTATTTTATAAGTTGGATGGTTAGATAGCTAACAGCCTGTTCGGCTGGGCTATACGACCGTGGATTATAAGTTGGAACAATATTTTTCTCTCACATTAAACCAGTCAAACCAGCCAACAGTAAATAATTCACGATCGTTTCAACTGAAACGAACCGGCCCTTAAAAAAAGGTTATAAACCGACAGGTTTGATTAGCTAAAGTTTTTTAGCAGAACTCTAGGTGGTCCAAGCAGACAATGCAATTTATAGTTGTCGAGGAAAATAGTAATACGCCAAAAATAAGCTGGCTAGGCAAGCTTGGGAGGCATAGATCATGTTGGGTTGTGACTTTTAGGTGTTTGTTGACCGCATGAGCTCAAGCTGCTTTTAAATCTTTTTAGAAGAGAGGTTTCCCGTGCTTTATACAAAGTAAAATTCAGACATTAGGTTCAGTATGTATGTGCGTCCGCCACAAACACGGGTAAGAAGTCTACTCTGAACATTAAACAAATTTATGCCTAAAAACATTGGATTGCCAGCCAACTCTGAACTCTTCTATAACCATTTTTGTGATGGTTCATGGGTATTGCAACTCTCTGTAGTCCATTGCCAAAGTTGATCACAGATTATCCTAACCTTGATATGCTTGACAATTGTGATCCAGGCTTCTCCAACCAAGTTTCTCTAGTTCCATCATTCTTGATTCCAAAGCACCAATGCATCCCTCTACTTTCTCCATCGCTTTGTCCTTGAATAGCACCTTCTCCAGAGCTTCAACAACTTCACCACCTCTCACAAGAACCTTTTTATCCCCATCCATTTGTTGTCCCTGAAAACATAAAGAATTTTGAGTTTTCCATAAACCCCACAAAAGTTGTTGCACACACAGTATTAAACACCATGTGCTTTTTATTGCTAATCTAGAAATAGCCAACCGACTCAAAGTCTTGCCTGGGCCGCGTTTAGTTCCGGCCAAATTCGGCGCCGGCTGAATTCGCCGGCACTGTAGCTATACTGTAGCGTTTTATTTTTATTTGGTAATAATTGTCCAATCGTTGACTAATTAGGCTCAAAACGTTCGTCTCGCAAAGTACAACCAAACTGTGCAATTAGTTTTTGATTTCGTCAACATTTAGTACTCCATGCATGTACCGTAAGTTTGATGTGACGGGAAATCTTCTTTTTACATAGTGCTAAAGTTGGGAGTTTTGATGAACTAAACAAGGGCCTGGTCTTGGTCCCCATCAGTTCAAAAGTAATGTGCAAGATGGCTTTGGCAACAACACGGTCGAAAAATAAATGTTGCACGTATTCAGGTTTAGTTAAAAAAAAATAGACAAGTTACATCATCCACCTTTCTGCTTTTAGCTAAATTGTTTCTGGTTAGCATCCTGTTGTTAGCCAATAACCACAGAAAAATATGTGCTCTTGGGGGGATAATCAGCTTCCAAAGAGCAAGAGTGTAGGTAGGCACAACTCCTCTATTAGTAATAATAGCATAAAGAGATTGGACAGAATATTTGGCATTGGAGCTATAAGCCCAGAATATAAAGCTAAAACTCGTTGAGTATGCAAAACATGCCCTAAAAGTAATTGCTGTGCTGCTAGTTCTTTTGCCCTCGGATTACTAAAGGTGGGACAGTGATGAACAAGCACTTCAACAAATGGAGGAAAGGACATCACTGGTCCGCTCACCGTTCCGGCAAACTGTGAATATAATACGATACATGGCCTTTTGGGAACCAAATAGCGCACTCAGCTTCAGCCAAGAACGAAGAACACAAGATAGCCTGGTGTGGACTAGCCGACTAGACACGAGCCAAGTCTAGTTGCCACGTCCTCTACCTACAACTAGGTCAGGTTTGGTTTACCGTATATTCAACTTGTTCGACTTTTTTTTTAGCTGACACAGTGTTTTTCTCTCATAATAATTTAGCCAGAACCGTCAGTCAAAATTTTACCGGCCGAACGGGGCCAAAGATGCATCAACGGAGACTTGTAGTCGGAGAGCCTCAACGGAGACTTGTAGTCGGAGAGCTGAGGGTGAAGGTGAACGAACTCATCTGGAAAGCAAACCGCCAAAGGTAAAATTTTGGCTCTGACCCCCTGTTGCAACGCATTTGTTTCCATCAACAACATATATATTGTGCAAACATATTGCACCCACTGCATATAGTATTTCCACCGCGCGCGGCTATGTTTGCTTGTCCTATGAGCCCACTCCATATAGTATTTCCACAGCGCGGCCCTATTCGCTTGTCTCATCAGCAATACTTTTTCAGCGAAGAAACAATATTTTTCTCTCACAATAAGACATGGTTTAGTTCCAAAAATTTTCACCCCAAACTATCACATCTAATCTTGCGGCACATGCATGGAGTATTAAATATAGACGAAAAAAAACTAATTGCAAGTTTGGTTGGAAATCGCGAGACGAATGTTTTAAGACTAATTAGTCCATGATTAGCCATAAGTGCTACAGTAACTACCATGCGCTAATGATGGGTTAAGTAGGCTTAATAAATTCGTCTCGCAGTTTCCAGGCGAGCTATGTAATTAGTTTTTTTTATTAGTATCCGAAAACCTCTTCCGACATCCCAAAACATCCGATGTGACATCCAAATTTTCGTTTCGCAAACTAAACTTCCATATCAGCTACAGGCAGGCAATCTATGCCATAGGTACTTTCGAGATGCATGGACGGCGTGCATGCCTTAGGACCAGTACATAAGTTGTTGTTGAACAACATGTGAGAAGTCAGAACTGAACAGAGCAGATGTTCAAAAAAGAACTGAGCAGAGCAGGCGACCTCTGCCGGCTGGCCGACCAGCAATGGGAACTCAACTATGATCGTCAACAAAAAACACACAGATCTCTCAGCTCGTTCACCTAGCTCCAGCAGTATGATACGACTACATTGACCGAGAAGTGTATACGACTATACTAGTGGGTTGTAAACATTATGATGACGAATTGCCCATGCATCGATCCTCGAAGCTCTTAGTAAACTCCTACCAATGCAAGGGTCAAGGGATCACGCTTACCAACCCGGCGAGTGCAGCTTTCAAGTTGGAACTCGAGCTATATGTATGTAAGGACCATACCAATCCAAAGAGACCAAGATCATGCGTCCCGTAGTGCTTGTCCACGAACTAATCGTCGCTGTTTGTGGACTCTGTCTCTCGATCGCCGTCCCACGCCAACCGTAGCTATCAGCCGGGCACTGTGAGATATACAAATGATGGCTGAAGCATGGCGAGATATACAAAAAAAAAAAAAAAAATGGCCGTCCGCCGGCAGCGGCAGTCTCTGTCATAGACGTCGTCTTCATAGGGATGCTCGCGCAACGCGCATGAACGAGTTCAAGCAGGCCAAGGAACGCAAAGCTGTCATCAACATATATATGTATGATCCATCGATCTCATCGACTAGCAGCTCATATATACGAGTTGGAGTATATGTGCTGCGGCGCTGAACGCACTGCGGCCCCGCTCGCTCTGCAGCGGTGTCCACCAAGCTAATAAGCTAAGGCATCATTCTATCATGGCGTCTCTGAGGCACCGCCGCGGCATCGGAGCCGCCAAGGGCTACGACGATTACATCCATGACGACGACGGCAGCGGGACAGCACCTGACACCGACACCGCCACGGATCCGGAGGAGGAGGAGGAGGACGATGACGAGGAGGAAGAAGAGGAGGAGGAGGAGGAGGACGGCCGCCGCCTGCACCTGGGACTCCACTCCATGACTGCAAAGGTTAGTTCTGTTCCTCCGTGCTAGTGGTTGTTGCCTACTCTACTCCGAATCTCCGATGGTCGAATCGATTCAGAATTCCTTGACAATTGGCATGTACACGGCTGCACGAGTTCAAGGGTTTCTGACTGTATGTTTCCGTTACTGCTCCAGGGCATACAACACCTGTGCTCTGAGCTCCTCGAAATCAAGAAGGCCTCGGAGCAAGACTTCAGCGCTAATGTTTATCTCAGCTACCTCTCCTTCATTAGGTACATAAATAAATAAACACCTAGGCCATTAATTTAATTTTCCTCCTTCGTTCCAAGAACGCCACACCATACACACGGGCATGATGTGCTAATTAATTCATTGATTGTCATATATATCTTGATCGACGGCGGCCCAGGATGTTCCAAGAAGCTGGTGATCTGGACAAGAACGTTCACCACCTGAAGCGTCAGGTGATGGCACACAGGCGGCTCGTCCAGCATGTCAGCACCAACTGCCTGTACTCATCGTCGTCGTCATCGATGGTACTACCTAGTTCCGGCGGTTCCAAGGAGGAGGCCGCCGACATGGACGGGATTGGAATCCTGCCATATCAACGTGAACACGACGAGGAGCTGGAACTGGAGGTGCTTCTGTCCGAGCACCGGATGGACGAGGCGCTCCAGCTCCTGGAGCTGCAAGGCCAAGCGCTGCAGACGATGCAGCAGCAGGCCGCCGGCGCCGACGACGACGCCGAAGCGATCGCGTTCGCGTCGAGCGTGCGCGCGTTGTCCGCCAGGAAGGCGAGGGTCGCCGCCCGCCTGGTCTCCGTGGCGGAGAACCCGCGGACGCCGCGGCCCGAGCTCCTCAGGGCCCTCTCCGGCCTCTGCAGGCTCGGAGACGCGGAGCGGGCGAACCACCTGCTCTTCGAGCTGCACCGCGCCAGCGTCGTCCGGGGCGTGGAGGACCTGCGCGCGTCGCAAGGTCACGTCCACAACAGCGGCGGCGCCGGCGGCGGCAACTACATCAAGGACCTGGCGCGCGTGGTCTTCTCCTCCATCGTGCGGACGTCGAGGAGCTTCGTGGCGCTGCACGGGCACCCGTCTCCCTACACCCCTCGGCTCGTCCGGTGGGCGAGGGAGGAGATGGAGGACCTGAGCGCCGCCTTCTCCGAGTACGTGAGGTCCATGTCGTCGCCCGCTACTGCCGCCCACAGCTTGGCTCTGGCGCTGGAGGCCGCCGAGTGCGCGGTCTCCTACTCCCCCCTGCTGAGGGCCGTCGACGTCGTCGCCTCCGAGCGAGACGTGGTTGCCCTCGTCGTGCCCTGCGTCCGAGACGCCGTGGCCATGTATGGCAGGCATCTCAGGGAGGTGGTCCGGCTGTTGGTGGCTTCCGACGCCTGGGTGCTCGGCAGGTTCCTCATGCCACCTGGAGTCGTGCAGGCTGCTGCTGGAGCACCGCAGGCTGAGTACTGCTTGCTGACAACCAACGGAAGGAAATTTGTCACCCTTATACAGGTACTGTTACATATTTATATATATGTATGTATTGTTGTTCACAAACAATATGTATGTATAATTGATGATTTGGCTGGATGAACAGGAGGTTGTGGAAGACGTAGCCTGGCCGTTGCACAGCCTTGGGATTGGGACGAACGATTCAGTAGGCCTGCAGCTTGTGGCAGAGTTGTTCAGGGAGTACATGCACTCCATCGTGGAGCTCATCCCCAGAAAGGAAGCAGCTGCTCCGACCGGCGACGAGCGGTACACGTGGCAGCTCGCCGTGCTAATCAACTGCACGACGTTGGTGTCCCTGTTTCCGACCATGGCGTCCGGCGTCTTCAGGACACCGCCATCACCACCGTCGTCGTCGGGTTTTCCGGTATCAGCACAGAGGGAAGTAGTGGCCAGCCTCATCTCGCTGATCAAGGAAGCGTCCGGGCAGGTGTGGAGCTGCTTCTGCCAGCAGTTCATACGAGACACGATGTCGTCGTCAGCGCAGGGCCGCCGCTTCGGAAGCAGAACACCGCCGCCGCAGGCGCAGGACTCGATGATGCCTTCTATGGCTTTACAGGTGGTGTTCCTTCGGGTGAGACGTCTGACCGAGGTGTATGGCGCGATCTTGAGCGGCGAGGACGGGACCATGAAGAAGCTGCTGCGGGAGCTGATGGAGGCGATGATCTGCTGGCTCTCCAGCAACCTGGACTCGTGGGCCGTCCATGGCGCCGCCCAAGTCCAGCTTGATGTTCATTTCCTGCTGGAATTCGCGCAACTCGGTGGTTTCTGCTCTGAGAGCATCAGGAGCAGTGCGCTGGACCTGCTTATCAAAGCACAAGAGAAGGTGGCGGGTGGCGAACTGGATGACGTCGATGAGGTCGGCGGCGGCGGCTGGGCTGCCGATGCTGCAAAACACGCCGTGCAGGTGCTACTAGCAATGGGGGATGGAGGCGTAGCTGCCGTGGAAGCTGGAGAGGAATCCGATGAGATGGCAAGGAGGAACGGCAGTGACGAAGAAGCAGGCCAAGAGGAAGCACCCGAGGATGAGGATGAGACAGGGACGACCAACAAGTCCAGCGACGAGTTCATAAGCTTGGAGGACGAGGAGGACGAAGACGACGGCGTGAGAATGCCTGCTGCTTTGTCATCAAAGAATCAGAAGCCCGGGTATTCAGAAATGGGCGATGGCGAAGAGCGGACGAATATTCGATCAGGCCATCATCCCGAGCTTGAGCAGGCTGAGGGCGGAAGTGACGACAACGTGACACAAGATGAAGAAGGGACGTGCCATGATGCCGTACAACAGCAGGTTGAAGAGCAAAGCAGCAGTAGCTGGGAGGACATTATTGATGGCGAAGGAGGCGGCGGTGGGAGCAGCAGGATGCGGCGTCAGTCAACTCCTCTTGTGATGGTGGCAGGGAAGAATGCTCCTAGCCGGAGCAGAAAAAAGAGGGAGGCAGTGAGCAGAAGCAGCAAGCCCACATGGCATATATAACTGATCACCAATCGAACGAATCCTCCTAAGATTTGTAGGCTGGATAGCTGCATAGAAATGTGTCTGTAATATAATATTATCAGAATTGCTATTCCGGTGCCCGGTTGTTTTCTACCCATCGTATTTGGCACGTGTCGCTACGTCTGCCGTCCGATTTTGCTCGGTCCGCCACCCAAACTGTCTCCGGCGCTCTCGTTTATCTGTCTCTGTCCTATGGGGTCCGCGTGTTGGCGCTACTGTTTGAGTTTTGGGGAGTCGCGCCCGAATGTGTAGGGTCCGTTTTCCCCTTTTCCTCATTTCATTCCGTCTCGTCTTCCTTGTGGTGCTCTCGTTTTTCGTCGGCGGCGACCTCGCGGTGCTCTTGTTCCCCATCGGCGGCGACCTTGCAGTGCTCTCATTCCCCGATGGCGGCGACTGACGATTTCTAGGGTTTGGATAGGTTTGTTGCTTCTGATCCCTTGTTTGCTAGTAAATCATTGTTGTTAGGGTTCGTTCTCGCATTAGTGATGTGTTTGTACGAGGGGTTCGAATTTATTCCTTGTGAATCTGTTTTTTCTGGCGCTGGTTCGATGTCTTCTTCATTTGGGTTTCTTTGTCGGGGTTTTGGTGTAGCGCGGATGTGGGCTCTGTGTTCGTCACCATGTTTGGGTTTTATTTAATTTGATTGTGTGATTTTTGGCATGAGAACGAATGATCCATGGCTCCGCTTCGTGTTTTTTGCCGTGGGGATTAGCTAGATGGTGACGAGATTTATGGTGATTTCATCCTGACTCTTAGGTTTTAGCCTGTAGGTGTGCGTCTTTGCTCGCTGGTTGGATCCCCACGAGGACACGACCATGATTTGAGTTCTAGCTGGTTCAATTGGCGTGATTAGCTAGCTGGTTCGTCCTTCGCCTTGGGCATTTGGGCACAGCAAGTGGGTGCTGTTTTGTTTGTTCCCTTTTGAATTCTGATGGCTTGCATTTGCACAGCCCTTTTGATTTACCATTTCTTTGATTGATGCCTCCTGTACGTGCTTCCTCTCCTCTGCAGTCAGCATGTATGTCAGTTGTATGAATGTAACTTTAATTTGGGGGGATTGGGCTTTGTTTGTGTTGGTGGCACACAAACACAGTTAGCACAAAAATAGTCATGTTAATAATTACTTTGTTTCTTATGGGCTTTTACCTTTATGTCATTCTAACATAAACTATTGTTATATTTGGTGCTATAAGAGCATCTCCAAGAGTTCCCTATTTGCCTTCGTAATACTTGGTTTTTAGGAAAATCAGAAGAAAAAAAATTCTCTCTCCAACAGTTCCTAATCCATCCTCCTAATATTTAGGCACTTGGGAAAACTGAGCCAGTTCTGCGTAACTTTACGCGGCTTTTGAGTCGCGCGGATCCTTCTCCCGTGCCGTGGTTCACCAGCTGGAAGAACCCCACCGTCTCGGCCGCGGCCTTCACCTGCGCGACCACCTCTGCCCGCGCGGTTGTGTCCGCCGCCGAGAGGTCGATGACCGGGATAACGCTAATAGTGCTGCCGCTGCTGCTAGAGGGCGATACCTGCGGCCCGTCCTGGTGGTGGCAGAAGATGGCGGGGACGGTCGTGACGCCGGCGTCCAAGAGGCCCTTGTCGCCGGCCTTGGTATCGTCGAACGCCTTCAGCTCGCTCAGGCGGTCGTAGCTGTAGCCACCGGCGGCTTCTTCCGTGGTGGACATGGCTACCGGCCGGCCGGGCCGGGGATTGAGGCGAGCTGGATGGATTGAGATGAGATGTCAGATGTTCGTGGCGTGGTTGATTGGATGCTTCATCAAATTCGTCCCAAATTTGATTTTTTAAAAGCAATTTAGTAGAAACTCTTGGAGATGGTTTTCTTTTTTCCCTCCCAATACCTTTTTAGGAGTTGTAAAACTACAAGTTTTAGGAGGAAAAAATAGGAAACTCTTGGAGATGCTCTAACAATCCTTTTTTCCAGGGACTTTATTCTATTTTTGGGCTTCCTAAAGGTAATCGTTTTTTTCTTTTGGGACTATCAGTTGTGCTACTGCACCTTTTTTTTTGCTTTTTCACTCTTCTGTTAGTCAGTGAACAATTTATCCTCCCTTTTTCTTACTGTTTTTTGTAGGATTTTTCATCCAGTTGTCCTTTTCCATTTACACTTTTTTTGCATGAACTGTTTGTAGGGGGCTCTAACACCTTAGTAGGCTTTACTGGTAGGGAGATGATCGGAATGCAACTGAGGGACACAAGCCTAATATACGATTAATTAAAGGGTAAGTTCTTATCTGTGCAAAAGAATACCTTTTGCTTAGGCCAACACTTATATATTACTAGCACTAAGTTTACATCCTAGTATGCACTGTAAATTTGTGTACTCAGTGATGTAATTTTAGTATATCCTGTTAATATGGCATATGTCTCTAGGATCTGCAATCCTTTGCAAATATAATTTGGATAATATGTTTCTTCTATGAACATTGTGGCACATATGTCTTCAAACCTATGGGTTTATTGCTTTTGTGCCTTTGTCCTATAATATTATTTCTTTTTAGCCCACTATAGACATGTTTCTGGACTGGGATTCTATTGAGCAATGCCTTTTTATTCTTCTAGTCAATAGAGCAAATCGGGTTAGGTTGACACATGTGTGCATTTACATTGTCTTTTTAGTATATTTATAATGTCTTATTAGTATATTTACAATAATTTATTAAATATAATTTTTAACTAGAATATGTGTAAGTTTCATTCTCATCATTAATTTAATTGCAGTTTCAATTGGCTACCTATGCTGTAGCGAGCGTTTATTATTTTTCCTTTCATTGCTTTTGTCATTTGCTTATGTCCGTTTCATTTTGGCGTCTCTGCTTTTTCATGCGGTTTGTGTCATGACATGTTTATGGACTGTTTGATCACCTATACAGCTCTTTTGTGTTGAAGAGCTCAGTTGTGAGGTTGTTTTTGTGGTGTACCAGCAGGAAAGGACAATAAATAGCTAGAGCATGTTTTGTTATAGAAACTGCTAGAAATATTGGCTGCCTTTGCATTCTGGATTCCTTCATTTGTGAAGAATGTGGAATATTTCTGTCTGTTATCTGGATTCCATAGAAAAATTTGCTAAATATTCTTTGTTCTGAAGAAATTTGCTTTTCATTTGTGAAGTATGTGCCATATTTCTTTCTGACATCTTCCTTCCATAGAAAATATTTGGATTTTTTTAAAGAGTTTGGTGTATGTCTTTCTGAATTCCTTCATTTATCTCTGAAAATATTGTTTCATAGTTTCAGAGTTTGTGCAGTGTTGTGGTTGTGTGCTCTGTTCATCTAGTCAATAGACCAAATCAGTGACATCTGATTGGATTTACATTGTCTTTTTACTATTTTTACAATGTCCTATTACTATATTTACACTAAACTTTTCAGTGTAATTTCCTTAACAGGATGATGTAAGTTGGGAATGAGAGAACTACTATTCAATTGATCTTACATGCTCCCAATTATGGAGTGTGAATTTATGTATGTTTCATTGTCCTCATTATTATTTCTGTAGTTTCAAGCAGTTCTGTTTTATTTGTTTAATCTTGTAGCCATTTTCAATTATTGGAGAGTAACTTCTTACAGTAGTCATGTGGTGTGTTTGCTTTTTTCCATGTGGTTTGTGTCATGATGTTTCTTGTTGCATTAGGATCTATTAGATAATATACCTGGTTTCTCTTAACATGTTTATGGACCGACTGATCACATATATAGCAATGGTTTGTTACTAGGAAGTGTGATCTTTAAGAGTTGTGTTTTGAGGTTGCTTATGTGTAATGCCAGCAGGAAAGTAGAATACGTAGCTAGAGCATGTTTTATTATAGATACTCCTAGAAAACACTAGATGCCTCTCCTTTTGTGAATTTGTTCATTTGTGCACAATGTGGAATATTTCTTTTGTTATCTGCATTGCATAGAAAATATTTGGAAAATATTGTTGTTTCTGTACAAATTTGTTTTAGATTTGTGAAGTATGCGCCATATTTCTCTTTGATATCTGCCTTCCATAGAAAACATTTGTGTATTTTTCCTGAAGAATTTGACATATGTAAAATCATTCAAGTGACCTGACTTGCTGCTTACTCTTGATGTGAGGAATCGTTGCCACATTACGTATGAAGTGATGCTTTGCTCCATGAGCCACTATGGGATCACTGCCGACTAGCAGAGCAAGCTGGACATGACCATTGCTCTTACCCCAGAGAACTACCTGTTGAGGTATCTTCAGACTGTTATATTAAAGGCAAGTATGCCCAATTCTATTCACCATACTCTGAAGTTTTTGTGATGAACTACCCCTTAGTCATATTTGTGTTTGTCTTGCTATTTTTTGGTACAGACACTGCATGTTTCTTAATTGTTTGCAACGTTGCTCTGTATCTTGATCAGTAGCATCGTAATTTTTGTTTCTATTATTTGCATTGCATTGAAAATATTTGGAAAATATTTGTTTTTCCTGTAGATATTTGGTTTAAATTTGTGAAGTATGTGCCATATTTCTCTTTGTTATCCGCCTTCCATAGAAAATATTTGGTTTTTTCTGAAGAATTTGACATATGTGTTTTTGAATTCCTTCATTTATTTCAAAAATCAATTTATCTCAGAAAATATTCATTGACATTTTTTAGATTTTGTGCAGTGTTGTGGCTGTGTGCTCTGTTCATCTAGTCAATAGACCAAATCAGTGACATATGATTGGAATTACATTCAGTTTTTACTGAATTTACAATTTCCTATTAATATATTTACAGTAGACTCTTCATTGTAATTTTCTTGACTAGTGATGTAAGTTGGGGTTCTGAAGTGTTCTTTTTCTCGAGTACTAGATTAGTTTTTGGTCAGCTGTTGCAGTGCATTGTAGTGGTTGTGCAAGTTTGGTGATAGTTCCTTTCAAGATGTAATTTTTCAATCCCCCGTTTATATTTTAATTGGTTTTGTTTTGGTTGCTATTTTTCTTTGAGGTGCATGGTGTAATCTTAGTTCTGCTCTTCAAAATTGGGAGTCACCCTTGGTTTTTGTTGTTTCATTTTCGCATCGTTATCTCCCCGTGTCATTTTGCACTGTTTAAAGGTGATTCCATCATGTTCTAAGGTTTGCTCATTCTGTTTTTGCTCTTTGCACATCAATTTGCTTTTGTTTTTCAGTGTTTTGCTGGATGTTCTCTTGTTTTTCAATATTCTTTGTTGTTTGGTTCATGTTTTTTGGTTTGATTCATTGATTTATGTTCAGCACTCTGCTTGATGTGTTATTGCAGCATAGCTAGTGCTAACAATATATTGTGCACCATTGTTCCATTTACATTGTCTTTATGCTGTATTTATAGTGTCATATTACTATATTTATAGTGATTCGTTCAATGTAAATTTCTTGTCAGAGTGATGTAAATTTATATCTTTGTTGATGTAATTTGTTATTTGAATATTTAGTGTAAGTTTGGCACCTGAGATTTTAAGTAGCATATGTGATGAACTTTGTGTAGTGTGAGTGGTCATTATTATTGTGATAATTAGATTTTTAGTGTCAATTATTTGGACCATCAGATTTGATTTGAGGTTGTGTATTTCGGTTGTCACTATGTGTGCTGAATTGTGTGTATTCTAAGTGGTGATTATTATTGTGATTATTAGATTTTATTGTTAATTATTTGGACCATTGGATTTTGATCTGAAGTTCAGGAAATCCGGTTGTTAGATGTTGCTGGAACATCCATGTCTTTTAAACAACTGGACCAAGGTATTATGGGTTATTCCAACTTATCCATTTGTATTTGTCTTTCAAGAACATCCATATCTTTTAAACATCATGTCTAAAATGATTGTAGCCGAAACAATAACATGGATATCAGCCTTTTTAAATTATAGTATATGTTAAGCAGGTTAGACTAACTAATTAGTGAGAGGGATCGCTAGAACTTATTAGCCTAGTTTATCAGGCTTGGTACAATGTTTTTCTCTCACAACAAAATAGCATCAGCCAAATTATCAGCCGCAAAAATCATCAGCTGAACAGTCACAAAAACCATCAACATCAGCCGGCTTATCAGCCGCAAAAACCATCAGCCGAACAGTTAGTCTTTATCAACTCTTTATTTGGTCCTAAAATTATGTTAGATATCTTGTACTTCGGGACTAAGAAAGTACCAAAAATAGGTATGTGCACTTTTAGGAAATATATATATGTAAGTGAGTTAGAGCATATTAACGAAGGATATTTAATTAAAATAAATTAGACCAGCAGCCAAAATTATTGTTTTTGTGCTTGCAATGAATCAATTAAACACTTCTTTTTATTGCTACCACGTGAAAACTATTTGGGATATTGTTCATATAGGAACTAGTAGTCTGCCTCACTCTGATTCGCACGCGCACCCCATCGTCGACTTTACGCTGAAAGCTTTAGTTTGGTTTTGTTGAATTGATAAAACCCTAAGTGCTAACCTAGTTTATCAAGTGATCATGAGATAGGTAGCACATTTCAAGTGGTGAAGCAAATGAAGATCATGACATGATGATGGTGATGCCATGGTGATGATCAAGTGCTTGAACTTGAAAAGAAGAAAGAGAAAAACAAAAGGCTCAAGGCAAAGGTATAAATGGTAGGAGCTATTTTGTTTTAGTGATCAAGACATTTAGAGAGTGTGATCACATTTAGGTTTGATAGCCGTACTATTAAGAGGGGTGAAACTCGTATCGAAATGCGGTTATCAAAGTACCACTAGATGCTCTAACTCATTGCATATGCATTTAGGATCTAGTGGAGTGCTAACACCCTTGAAAATGTTTGTGAAAATATGCTAACACATGTGCACAAGGTGATACACTTGGTGGTTGGCATATTTGAGCAAGGTGAATGTGGTCACTATAAGTGACCAGACGCTGGTCTCTGAAGGACTGGTGCGTCCGGTCAGTAGCAGCAGAAGTAGCGCAACGTCGGTCATCAACTAGACGCTGGCGCTGAAACGACCGGACGCTGGCTGGCTGCGTCCGGTCACACTAACAAGGTCATGCATAGGGGAAACGCCAAGTGACCGGACGCTGGGTGAGTCCGGTCGAGCATGACCGGACGCGTCCGATCGTGAAAAATCGTTTCTAGATGCTTATTGGAAACGACCGGACGCTGAGGTCCAGCGTCCGGTCACTTTGAGCTGCTGCGTCCGGTCGTCACTTGGCCGTTGAGATTGGACGATCAACATTTGAAGAAGGGGGACATGTGGCATGCATCGCGTGACCGGACGCTGTGGTCCAACGTCCGATCAATATAACCGGAGCATCCAGTCACCCCGTGTTGTGCCCAGTGAAGGAGTACAATGGCTCTATTTTGTGTGGGCTTCTATTTAAGCCCCATGGCCAGCTCAAGCTCACTCTCTTGACCATTTTATATTGATATAGCAACCTTGTGAGCTTAGCCAAAGCCCTCCCACTCATCTCCATCATAGATTCAACATCTTTCTGAGATTGGGAGAGAATCCAAGTGTATTGCTTAAGTGTATGCATCTAGAGGCACTTGGTGTTCGTGTTTCACTGTGGAATTCACTTGTTACTCTTGGTGGTTGCCGCCACCTAGACGGCTTAGAGCAGCGAGGATCGTCAAGCGGAGGGTGGTGATTGTCTCCGGCTCTGATCATGGTGATTGTGAGGGGTTCTTGACCTTTCCCCAGCGAAGAGCCAAAAGGTACTCTAGTGAATTGCTCATGGCTTGTGTGATCCTCATCTTGTGTTGGTTGTGCAACACCCTATTGAGGGTTTGGCATATGATACCAATTAGCATGTGAACCTCCAAGTGAGTGAATCGCCACAACGAGGAGTAGCTTGTCGGCAAGCAAGTGAACAATGGTAAAAAATTATTATGTTCATCATTTGATTCCGAGGTGATTGGTCTTCATTGGTATTCATTCTTGTGATTGTTTGGCTCCCTCCTCGACACTGCGGTATAACCTTCTTGCTCACTCTCTTTACATTACCGCAAATTAGTTGTCAAGCTCTTCAGTGTAGCTAGTTGTCAAGCACTTTAGTGTAGCTAGTTATTGTAACATCCCTGATGTTATAAAGTACTTAAAAGGTTATCATGTCATCATTATGCATAATCATCATGTATCAACTCATGAATGCATTTCATGTTTAATTTATAGCATGTAAATGTTGTTATGAAGTGTGTTATATGTTACATGAAATAATAGTGATTAAGAAACTTTGTGAATTCTATTAAACAATTCAAATTCTTCCTTAGTAAAAGTTTAATAATTTTTGTTGCAATGCTTGGTCTGAATATTGTTTTTTGATATGTGTTGACTTGTATGGATGAATCAATTTCAAAACATTTGTGTTTAATTGGATTTCCGAAAACCTGAATTTCCAGCATTTAAAGTTTACCCTGGAAAACCCATTTCAAAATCTAAGCACATTTTGGGGTTAAGCCTAAAAGCAAAAGTGTAGAGCTTGTTGAGTTGTACAAAGTTGGTTTTTGGAGTTTTCAAAGTTGTTTTATGAAATTTGAAGTAATTTGAAAAGGCGAGATTCTTTAAATGTTCCCTTTTTTTAATTCAAATTTACATTTCAAAATGTAGACCGAATTAGGGGGTGGTTATAAAAGCAAAGTTGTAGAACTTTGAATTTAGAACAACTTTTATTTTTGGAGATTTTTGAGTTGCCACATAAATTTGGGAGTAAATTGGGATTCAAAGCGAGTGGCAATTCTGTAATTTCGGTGAACAGTAACCGCGAAAGACAACTCACCGACGGCGAGCTTCGATCGTCTTCCAGTCGTCGCCGTGGCTGCCTTTGGCTCCGTGCTGGCTTGGAGAAGCTGCTACGTGTCGTCTTCGTGTCCGTGGTCGAGCTTTAAAGCCAAACGCCGACGCCGTCTCTCTATTTTTCTCTCTCAGCTCAGAACCCGCCGCCGGCCGAGCTTTCTTTGCCGGTGAAATTCATCGCCGATGATCAACCATCACCCAATAGCTCGCTCACCCAGCTTCGCTTGCTCCTTGCGATGCTCCCTCACCCTTATATGCTACTGCTTCCGGCTAAATTGCCCGAGCGTTTGATTTTCGTCGCGGCCGAGCTGCCATGGCCGCCGAGCTCCACCTCTCCGTGGCCAGAGCGCTCTGGTGCCTATCTCCTCCTTACGAGTATGGTTCTGAGCTCTCCGTGATGCCGTGTTGCTCGTTAACTTATTCGTTTTACCTTTACCGCACTGAGCACGCGGGAACGACATCGCCGCCATTCACGCCGTGGCCATCCGCCATGGCCGCCGAGCTCGCCTCCGCCGTGGCCGGCCTACTCCGGCTGCTCTCACTCATTTCTCTCTCTTGTTTTGCGCTTACCTCTGTGCCGTGATGCTCACAAGCAAACCAGTTGCTCGTCTTGTCCACAGGACACGTCGGAACGCAGCATCGCCGCCGTGTTCCTTGCGCCGTTCGTCTCTAGGAGGAAGACGATGGTCCTGTAGCGATGCTAAGTGAAAAGTCCGTGATTATTTTAAATAGTATTGTGATTTGTTATTTTTGTGTAGAATTAAATAGAGAGCTTTAAATATTATGAAATTTTTTGTGTGACCTCTCTAAGATGTAAACTATTTAGAAAAAATATGAAACCATGAAAATCAACAGTTTTTGGATGCTTAAAAATTAGTCCTTTTAATTAAGAAATGCTTGCTGTGTAATTTTTATAGGCCAAAATAAATATCCAGTGACCATTAAACTTTTATTGTATTTGTTTATTGTTAAAGCCTGCCTCCACAAAAAGTTTGGGATTAATTTGATAATGTTTAATTATACTCTTATTTATATGCCTTAATTATTAGTTAATAATTGTCAAAATGATAAACATAGATCATAAGATGTCCTGATTGATTTTTGGAGTTGATTATAGATCATGAAACAACCCATCCCTGCTGTGTCATGGCCAAGTGATTACCTTCTTGATATGTTTAGGTTCGCCCTTTAGTTAATAATTCTAAATGACTTAGTTAAGAATTTCGTTAGTAAATGCATGTTAATAAACTTGATTGCTTCTTAGATGCAACCTCTTGGGTAAAAAGTAAAAGTTATACATTTCCTTGTATATTGTTTATACATGTCTTTTCATGATGAGGCTTTAGTTGGTAAGCATGCATAATAAGTGAACCTTTGACTTGTTAGAAGAACGACTAAAAATGCTTTATGATAATTATTTGTAACTGTACCGTGAAGGAAAGTTGTATTCAAGTTAGTTAATCTTTTATGCTTTCACCAATGCACCTCCATGCATCATGTCATACAATCCATCATGCTAAAGCATGCATTATTTATTTACGTGTAGTGCATACGTGAGTGAGAAGGTTCGCGTTGACTAATCTTCGGATGAGTGTCATCATTCAATGGTGCTCACGTTGATCAAGTGTTGGAGAAGGTTCATCCATCAATGGTGATGCTGTCAAGTCTAACTCCGTAATCTCTCTATGGAACTAACCTTTTCTGCCGACCAAGGCAAGCCCCGGATGCATTTAAACCCTACCTTGTGTTTTACAAATTGATTTCGCTTTTGCTTTCATATACTGCATTAAGTGATTAGGAGTTAAGTGAAAACCTAATTGATGCATGACCAACCTTGTTTTCCTTATCTACCTTGTTAACCGTTTTAATTCGTATATGGCTAGTTATGCTTAGTCATGCTTAGATAAATAAAGGTCGGGTGATTACCTGTCACCTGCGAGTTTTAAATGGAACTTTGGTTACTTATGTTATCATATGATATGGGAATGTGGAGTAATAAATCTAGATCGGGCGGACTCGGTGTGTGTGAGCCACAAGACCTGGTAATGTCTTGTGAGCGGGTTCTTTCCGCCTGTGTCGATTAAGGCCCGTACCGTTGTTGAATTGCATGAGGTGAGAATTTGTAGTACTAACCACATACTCCGGTAAGCCTTAACTTGGCGATTCTATTACGAGAATGGCTACTCGCGCACTGGGAGTGGAGAGATGGCGGGAATAGCGTGTACCCACGTGGCAATGGGCTGGATTGGTGGAGTACTGTATTCTCGGGTGGCGCGGACCCGTTTTTGTTTTAGAGGATCCGAGGGTAGGTTGATATATGTGAGTCGGGGACCTACATATGTCGTGTGGTCTGGAATCCCCAGCTAGATTTAATCGGTTCGAATCGTCGTTGCTCCTCTGTTATGGAGACTCAACTCACTGTTCATCATCGTAGTAATAAATAACTGGAACTTGAGGATGGTCTGTGAAGGTGTTGGTTATGAAGTTTCATGATCTCATTACGGATCATGTCAGCTTTGTATATGATCTTATGAAGTTTTAAATGTTGACATAAAGAATTTCGTTAAAGAGTTTTTACGTAAAAGAACTTTGATTATTGCTAAAGCCATATCTTGAATCCCTGAGCCTGCATTCCTGAGTTTTATTAATTTTTATTTCGGTTAAGTCTTGTTGAGTACTTTTGTACTCAGGGTTCGTTGACCCTTGTTGCAGGTGAGCCTCATGAGCAGATCTGTTTTGGATCGTGCTGCATGACAGTTGTTTCTTGTGATGACGATGACCAGTAAATGTGTGGCCCTTGGGCAGGGCAGTTTAATTGTGTGTTTTGTATTATGTTATAATGCCACTCCACTACTTCGGTTTGGAATATTAATCGAACTTAGTTTATAAGGTTTGAAACCACTGTTTTGTAAATTAAGTTATTGTAAGACTTCCGCTATATTACTCTGATGTATCTATTTGAATAAACTGTTGTAATACTGCAATGACTCTGTAATGGGATCCTGCTCGGAAATCGTGGATGATTCGGGGTTCCGCGGGGACACCCGACAGTCTTCTTAAGTTACTAGGAACATATGCATAGTCGTCAGAGGTCGTTGGACAGTGACAGGTGCATGTGGGTCCTATAATTTAGGAGGTTCTGCCACAGAATGGTATCAGAGCGATCATTACAAAGTTTTTGTGGTATTATTTTACAAAAACTTCAAAATGTTTTGGACAAATAAATTTAAATGGTTATTTTGGTCCAAATTGCTTCTGACTTATCTTATTTCTTTCTCGCCATTCCTTATTTGATTAAAAATGCTTTGTGTGGTGGAGTAGTAATCTTATTATGCCCTATATAATAACAACTATTGTTTATGTACCATAGGAGCTATGATGTTTAGTAACGTAAGAATCGTTCATGCGTCATGTCATTAATGAAACACTGCACATATTCCAGTTATAATCATTCATATGAAGTTGAAATATAATGATGTTTAAAACTTCCTCCTTCCATTCAGGGAATGGCTATTACTTGTTATAGCTATTTTGTCCTAATGAATCTGGTCATGCACCCGGCTTTGCCAGTAAACCACTCTTTGATTGTACTTGCTCATAAGTTCCACATCTTTGGGAATTTCTTGATGCATTTTAATTTTTCCATCTACTCAATGTTGAAACTTGGGACTAATCCTTGACTTCTCAAACCTATGCATGTGTCATGTCTTGGTCTCTCCTAATGCAACACATGCTAGTTCTTTGATCTTGCTAGCTTGACATGTATTACTTGTGAGTTACTTTAGTTGTGCCCTATGGTGGTGCCATGATCCATGATTTACGGTGCCGTGTCGAAACCTGGGGTCTCCTGTGGACTACAGCCATAAGGAAATACTGCTGGGCGCTCGCTGGTATCGAGGTCTGCGGTCATGATCCACTATAGCTTCGCAATTAATGTGATTCATTCATCTTGGCACTTTCATTTGGAATTCATGTTCCATCATTCCATTGAAGTTACTAAATCCTTTGTCCCTTACATTGTCTTTTGATCTCGTTTACAATTTCAAGTCAACTCTTGTTGTTTTGTGAACAACTTGAAAGTTAATGTGTTTGACACATTTCCTTTTCCACTACTCAACCCAACGCTTTTCGCACTTTGTAAATCTCGGGGCGAGATTTCTTTAAGGGGGAAGGATTGTAACATCCCTGATGTTATAAAGTACTTAAAAGGTGATCATGTCATCATTATGCATAATCATCATGTATCAACTCATGAATGCATTTCATGTTTAATTTATAGCATGTAAATGTTGTTATGAAGTGTGTTATATGTTACATGAAATAATAGTGATTAAGAAACTTTGTGAATTCTATTAAACAATTCAAATTCTTCCTTAGTAAAAGTTTAATAATTTTTGTTGCAATGCTTGGTCTGAATATTGTTTTTTGATATGTGTTAACTTGTATGGATGAATCAATTTCAAAACATTTGTGTTTAATTGGATTTCCGAAAACCCGAATTTCCAGCATTTAAAGTTTACCCTGGAAAACCCATTTCAAAATCTAAGCACATTTTGGGGTTGAGCCTAAAAGCAAAAGTGTATAGCTTGTCGAGTTGTACAAAGTTGGTTTTTGGAGTTTTCAAAGTTGTTTTATGAAATTTGAAGTAATTTGAAAAGGCGAGATTCTTTAAATGTTCCCTTTTTTTAATTCAAATTTACATTTCAAAATGTAGACCGAATTAGGGGGTGGTTATAAAAGCAAAGTTGTAGAACTTTGAATTTAGAACAACTTTTATTTTTGGAGATTTTTGAGTTGCCACATAAATTTGGGAGTAAATTGGGATTCAAAGTGAGTGGCAATTCTGTAATTTCGGTGAACAGTAACCGCGAAAGACAACTCACCGACGGCGAGCTTCGATCGTCTTCCAGTCGTTGCCGTGGCTGCCTTCGGCTCCATGCTAGCTTGGAGAAGCTGCTACGTGTCGTCTTCGTGTCCATGGTCGAGCTTTAAAGCCAAACGCCGACGCCGTCTCTCTATTTTTCTCTCTCAGCTCAGAACCCGCCGCCGGCCGAGCTTTCTTTGCCGGTGAAATTCATCGCCGATGATCAACCATCACCCAATAGCTCGCTCACCCAGCTTCGCTTGCTCCTTGTGATGCTCCCTCACCCTTATATGCTACTGCTTCTGGCTAAATTGCCCGAGTGTTTGATTTTCATCGTGGCCGAGCTGCCATGGCCGCCGAGCTCCACCTCTCCGCGGCCAGAGCGCTCTGGTGCCTATCTCCTCCTTACGAGTATGGTTCTGAGCTCTCCGTGATGCCGTGTTGCTCGTTAACTTATTCGTTTTACCTTTACCGCACTGAGCACGCGGGAACGACATCGCCGCCGTTCACGCCGTGGCCATCCGCCATGGCCGCCGAGCTCGCCTCCGCCGTGGCCGGCCTACTCCGGCTGCTCTCACTCATTTCTCTCTCTTGTTTTGTGCTTACCTCTGTGCCGTGATGCTCACAAGCAAACCGGTTGCTCGTCTTGTCCACAGGACACGTCGGAACGCAGCATCGCCGCCGTGTTCCTTGCGCCGTTCGTCTCTAGGAGGAAGACGATGGTCCTGTAGCGATGCTAAGTGAAAAGTCCGTGATTATTTTAAATAGTATTGTGATTTGTTATTTTTGTGTAGAATTAAATAGAGCTTTAAATATTTTGAAAATTTTTGTGTGACCTCTCTAAGATGTAAACTATTTAGGAAAAATATGAAACCATGAAAATCAACAGTTTTTGGATGCTTAAAAATTAGTCCTTTTAATTAAGAAATGCTTGCTGTGTAATTTTTATTGGCCAAAATAAATATCCAGTGACCATGAAACTTTTATTGTATTTGTTTATTGTTAAAGCCTGCCTCCACAAAAAGTTTGAGATTAATTTGATGATGTTTAATTATACTCTTATTTATATGCCTTAATTATTAGTTAATAATTGTCAAAATGATAAACATAGATCATAAGATGTCCTGATTGATTTTTGGAGTTGATTATAGATCATGAAACACCCCATCCCTGCTGTGTCATGGCCAAGTGATTACCTTCTTGATATGTTTAGGTTCGCCCTTTAGTTAATAATTCTAAATGACTTAGTTAAGAATTTCGTTAGTAAATGCATGTTAATAAACTTGATTGCTTCTTAAATGCAACCTCTTGGGTAAAAAGTAAAAGTTATACATTTCCTTGTATATTGTTTATACATGTCTTTTCATGATGAGGCTTTAGTTGGTAAGCATGTATAATAAGTGAACCTTTGACTTGTTAGAAGAACGACTAAAAATGCTTTATGATAATTATTTGTAACTGTACCGTGAAGAAAAGTTGTATTCAAGTTAGTTAATCTTTTATGCTTTCACCAATGCACCTCCATGCATCATGTCATACAATCCATCATGCTAAAGCATGCATTATTTATTTACGTGTAGTGCATACGTGAGTGAGAAGGTTCGCGTTGACTAATCTTCGGATGAGTGTCATCATTCAATGGTGCTCGCGTTGATCAAGTGTTGGAGAAGGTTCATCCATCAATGGTGATGCTGTCAAGTCTAACTCCGTAATCTCTCTATGGAACTAACCTTTTCTGCCGACTAAGGCAAGCCCCGGATGCATTTAAACCCTACCTTGTGTTTTACAAATTGATTTCGCTTTTGCTTTCATATACTGCATTAAGTGATTAGGAGTTAAGTGAAAACCTAATTGATGCATGACCAACCTTGTTTTCCTTATCTACCTTGTTAACCGTTTTAATTCGTATATGGCTAGTTATGCTTAGTCATGCTTAGATAAATAAAGGTCGGGTGATTACCTGTCACCTGCGAGTTTTAAATGGAACTTTGGTTACTTATGTTATCATGTGATATGGGAATGTGGAGTAATAAATCTAGACCGAGAGGACTCGGTGTGTGTGAGCCACAAGACCTGGTAATGTCTTGTGAGTGGGTTCTTTCCGCCTGTGTCGATTAAGGCCCGTACCGTTGTTGAATTGCATGAGGTGAGAATTTGTAGTACTAACCACATACTCCGGTAAGCCTTAACTTGGCGATTCTATTACGAGAATGGCTACTCGCGCACTGGGAGTGGAGAGATGGCGGGAATAGCGTGTACCCACGTGGCAATGGGCTGGATTGGTGGAGTACTGTATTCTCGGGTGGCGCGGACCCGTTTTTGTTTTAGAGGATCCGAGGGTAGGTTGATATATGTGAGTCGGGGACCTACATATGTCGTGTGGTCTGGAATCCCCAGCTGGGTTTAATCGGTTCGAATCGTCGTTGCTCCTCGGTTATGGAGACTCAACTCACTGTTCATCATCGTAGTAATAAATAACTGGAACTTGAGGATGGTCTGTGAAGGTGTTGGTTATGAAGTTTCATGATCTCATTACGGATCGTGTCAGCTTTGTATATGATCTTATGAAGTTTTAAATGTTGACATAAAGAATTTCGTTAAAGAGCTTTTACGCAAAAGAACTTTGATTATTGCTAAAGCCATACCTTGAATCCCTGAGCCTGCATTCCTGAGTTTTATTAATTTTTATTTCGGTTAAGTCTTGTTGAGTACTTCTGTACTCAGGGTTCATTGACCCTTGTTGCAGGTGAGCCTCATGAGCAGATCTGTTTTGGATCGTGCTGCATGATAGTTGTTTCTTGTGATGACGATGACCAGTAAATGTGTGGCCCTTGGGCAGGGCAGTTTAATTGCGTGTTTTGTATTATGTTATAATGCCACTCCACTACTTCGGTTTGGAATATTAATCGAACTTAGTTTATAAGGTTTGAAACCACTGTTTTGTAAATTAAGTTATTGTAAGACTTCCGCTATATTACTCTGATGTATCTATTTGAATAAACTGTTGTAATACTGCAATGACTCTGTAATGGGATCCTGCTCGGAAATCGTGGATGATTCGGGGTTCCGCGGGGACACCCGACAGTCTTCTTAAGTTACTAGGAACATATGCATAGTCGTCAGAGGTCGTTGGACAGTGACAGGTGCATGTGGGTCCTATAATTTAGGAGGTTCTGCCACAGTTATGAGAGCTTGTTAGTTTGGTTAGTGTGACTCTTTAGTTACCTTTTGAGAGCACACTAACTTAGTGTAGTGCCATAGCTATTGTGTGGATAGAAACTATATAAACTAGAATTGTGGTAGGTGGCTTGCTATTTTAGTAGGCTAGCGCAACACTTGCTTCGCCTCATAATTGTCTAACCAGTTTGTTAAGTGGTGTTGTAGATTTTTTATAGGCTATTCACCCCCCCTCTAGCCATTAGGACCTTTCATACGCCCACCGCTCATCGCGTCCAAACGGTCATGCCACCCACCCCTGTTCACCTCGCCCCTGCCTCACACGTGCACCTATGCCCCTATCACTACGCCTCATTCCTTCGTTGGTCCCCAGCTCGTTGCACCCACATCCGTCGGTCCCTAGCTCATTGTGCCCCATCCCCCAGCGCCCGGGGCGTGTGCTCATCACTCCCCATGCCCCGGTGAAGCACTTGGATGCAACATACGTCTAACACAGATGAAACATACTATTGCAACATATGTGTGAAATATATGCAACATCCTGATAAAGCACTCGCAACATATGTGTGAAACGTATGCAATATCTAGATAAAACACTTTGCAAGATGTGTGTGAAACATTACAAAATCCTGATAAAACACTTAGAATTGTGTGTGAAACATATACAACATCCAGATAAAACACTTGATTCAACATACATTTAAAACAGATAAAACATTTTTTTTCAAAACGTTTGCAACATACCTCTGAAAAAATTTGCAAAATATGCAATATGTGCAATATACCGATATACTTTTGCAACATGCATATGTAACAATAGCAACATATCTCTAAAATATCTGAAACACTTGCAACATAACTTGCAACTTGGGGGAGAGGAAGGTCAGGGCCATTCGATTCTGGTCATTGGGGTGGGATCCGACGGCAAGCGGTAGCGCGCGAACACCACCAACACCACCAGCACCACCCTTGGTGATGTAGACAAGGCCCGATCTTCCGAAAGGTATGATAGCATCGATTGGTGGAGACTCGACATTCACGATCTAGGCTTCAAACCAAGATTGATTCGGACCCCCGCAACCGTTACACCACTGCTCCCTTGGTTATCAACCACGCGAATGCGATTGACCTCACCGAGAAGGCTTTCCTACAAGCGAATCGAGAACACAAGCAAGAACAGGATGAGTGCAATCTGAAATTGCAAATAAATTGAGGCTTATGAAATCAAGAAGGAGTTCAAGTCTTTATTCAAAAGGACTAATCGCCACAGGCGAACAAGATCAAGAACTGGGGCCCTGGTTCACAGCAAGCGGCCTTGGCGGTGACAGTTGCAGCAAAATGATGCTTGTTTCACGAGGAAATCAAGAACTAAACAAAACCCAAACCCTAAGGAGAGTGATGGCTGATTTTTATAGAGTCTTGGGAGTCACCCCCCTGGACGCGCCCCCTAATGGGCCCAAACACGATACACAGTCCAACGGACCAAAAGACGGTGTCGCAACACCCTAGTAGATTCTAGATGCTGACTTGTTTTGACGATTCCTATTGATTCCGAAGGTCTTTTGACGTGAAACCACTTGGATTGCCTTCCTTATCAAATTAGCTTTCCAACCATATATGGATCGTCGAAAACGGAGTCCGAATGCGTCCTAGGTGACTAGTTTAAGGCAGACTGGTCCTAGAGCCCGAACCGGACTCGAACTTGAGTTGGACTAGGCTTCCACCATGAAAAAGATGAATTGGACACCCATGCTGGACCTCCTCCTCTACTTGACTTGTATGCGATGAAGTAGTGATGTCCTCATCATCCTCCCTTTCTTGAATTGAAGTCGTCCTCGACTGAAGTAGATCGTCTCCTCCATTGGATGACAGCAACGATGGTTCCGAAAGAAGACGTTCATCTTGGCGCCCCATCCTTCACAAAGGCGGCTGCCATGGTGGCTTCCCTGTTGGGAATTCATCCTCCTCCTGTAAAAGGTTAGTACCAACAAGAGGCATAGCACTAGGAGTAGGACCAAGTGGACATATAGGCGATGTACAAGTTAGAGCATAACATGGTTCATCATGATCAACAAGAACAGATTTAAGAGCAAATAAAACTTCTTTCATGTTACTTGATGGTTCATTTGTTGGTTTGCTAAAGTCTTTATCATGGCCTTTCTTTTTCTTTTCAGCAAGTTTCTTTTCATATTGCACAATTTCAGCAGGTGATAAAGGAAGTAAAGCAATGGTCTTTCCTTTAAACATAAAAGTATATCTATTTTGCCTACCATGATGTACAACATTATTATCATATTGCCAAGGGTGGCCTAACAAAAGTGTACAAGCTTGCATAGGCATGACATCAAAATCAGCATAATCATGGTATGACCCGATAGAAAATTGCACATGAGCAGATTGTGTTACCTTTGCCTTACCACTATTGTTGAACAACTAAACATGGTATGAATGTGGAAGAGCACATATAGACAAACCAAGAGTCTTGACAAGCTCAGAACTTACCAAGTTATTGCTACTCCCTCCATCAATTATAGCACAAACACAGAAATTATTGATAATGAAGAACATTTGAAACAAATTATGGCATTGTAGCTTGTCTACTGGCTCAACTTGTGTACTCAAAACACGCTGAACAAGGATTGATTTGTAGTCTGCAGTGCATGCCACACTATCAATTATCTCATCACGATCTTCAGCACTATCCGCAAATTTATCTACATAAAGATCAGTTGCAAGTGCAAATTCATTCTCTTCATCACTAGCACTAGCATACCCACCATCATCAGTAGCAATATATGCGTGTTTGCTGGGGCATTCTTTAGCAATATGTCCCATGCCCTTGCAGCGGTGGCACACAACTTTAGAAGAGCTTCTAGAGGAAGGTGTAGCAGATCCACTAGAAGAAGGTGTGATAGGAGAATTCTTCTTTACAGGCGCTGGTGGTGTCTGCACATTAGAAATTTTACTCACCTCGGTTGGACATGAAGGAATGGATGGAGTCGCAGATGGAGTCATGGATCGCCTAGGTTGTCATCCCTGTACTTCCCTTTCAGCTTTAATAGCATAATGATATAATTGGGAAAATCTAGTCCATTCTTTATAGTCAAGAACATCCTGTATTTCACGACGTAAACCTCCAAAAAATCTAGAACACTTATCCATATCATCCTCTTGTATGTTACTACGTGCTAGACCAATTAAAAGCTCCTGATAATATTCCTCAATAGTTTTACTACCTTGATTTAAACGTTGTAGTTTTAATCGCAGATCATGCTGATAGTATGGACGAACAAATCTTGATTTCATTCGTCGTTTAAGTACAATCTAGGTTTGAGGTATTTGAGCATTAGCATTAGCATTATTGCAAATATCATTCCACCAGAAAAGAGCAAAACTAGTAAACTCACTAGTAGCAAGTCTAACTCTATATTCTTCAGGTACTTGATGGGAGCTAAATTTTTGATCTACAGCCATCTCCCAATCTAAATATGCTTCAGGATCAGCAGAACCAGAAAAAGAAGGTATCTTAAACTTGGTTTTAGAGAAAGGATCATTATTACCTTGGTTGTTACCTCCCATACCGTGTCGGTTAAAGTTCAACCGATTATGGTTACGTGCATCCTCAGCACGTCGTTGAGCTTCGGCTTCAGCCTCCGCGTCGCCATCGTCCTCCTCAGAGAGATCATCATCTTCTTCTTCAGGACGTGGTTCAGGATGTCGTTGTTCAACATCTTCAATCCTCTTGGCCAAATTGGTGATTTGTTGAAGGATCTCATTGAACTTGTCATCAAGAACGACACGAAGCTCATTCTTAGAAACACAGTCATTGAAATCTATAGGTGCGTCCTCGTTTCCTTTGCCGCTGCCTCCGGCTTTTCCTAACATGGTTAGTAGAAAGAAAAAGACAACACAAATAGTATTATCCCTACCAACTACTTAAGGTCGTGGACAAGGAAAAATAAGCCACTCAACTCTCAAGCGTCTTACCACGGTCTTACAAGTGTTCTTACCAAAGCAACAGGCGGTGCAATCGGTCGGTGACTGTGATACCATTGTAGCTTGAGTGTAACAGTTGCAAGGCGAACATGTACTTAGTTAGAAGAAAGTGGAGCTTGGACAGGCACAATATAGTAGCAAGAAATAACAAAATTCACAACTGAATAGCAAAGCTGAATAAGTATCCCAAGTACTTGTCTTAGTTGCTAGCTTACTCACGTTCCAAGTACCAGATGTATCAAGTGATGTGAACAGCAAGAATATGATTAGGAACAAGGTAGAAATCAGCACACGCAAACATAGCTCAAATGACGCTCTCTATGTGCTCCTCTAGATATTGTTCCACTTTTGCCCCTCTCTTTTTTCTCTATTTTTGGTCTGTCGTTGTTTTTTTTGGATTCTTTGACTTTTTATTTTTATTTTTTTGATATTTTTTCTTCACTTAGGAGCACAAAAGAAGTAACCAAAGAAAATATGAGCTTAAACAAGTGAAAGACGTGGCCTGTGGAATTTCTAGAAGACGTGCTCGAAATCGACAAAGACCTTGTGACCACGAAAAGAGAATCTTGTGACCACTTTTTGACCAAAATAAAAATCTTTGACCCCAGGGGATGGATGGATCCAAAATTTTTTTCTGATCAATTTTGATATATGGAACGTCGAAATCCGAGTTTGTATGCGAAAACTAGACCAGTTTTAAAAACGGACTCCGAATTAGAGGACAAAACGGGAACAATGTGTGCAAAATTGGTCACGACAGCAAGGATTTGATGAAAATGGTGAAGACAAGTGTAACAAATAAAATGGCATGGACTAGGGTTTGATGAATACAAAGGAATCACAGCAATACTTGAAGGTGTTCATGGATTATGATGAAAAACAAAGGGGAAAACCACAAACTGGACTTAAAAACGATCTAAAACCAGCAACAAGAACTTGACCTAGGGCACAAACTCAACAACGTAAATCAGAGACAAACTTGCATGGCACAATGAGGCTATAGGATAGGGAATATGTGACGATGTATATTTTTTTGGCTTTTTGTGGACTGTAGGTAATGTAAAAACAGTAATAATCTAAAGGGGGAAACAAAGTTATACCTAACGGGCAACAAGGGCTCTGATACCACTTGATGTAGACAAGGCCCGATCTTCCGAAAGGTATGATAGCATCGATTGGTGGAGACTCGACGTTCATGATCTAGGCTTCGAACCAAGATTGATTCGGACCCCCGCAACCGTTACACCACTGCTCCCTTGGTTATCAACCACGCGAACGCGATTGACCTCGCCAAGAAGGCTTTCCTGCAAGCAAATCGAGAACACAAGCAAGAACAGGATGAATGCAATCTGAAATTGCAAATAAATATGAGGCTTATGATATTAAGAAGGAGTTCAAGTCTTTATTCGAAAGGACTAATCGCCACAGGCGAACAAGATCAAGAACTGGGGCCCTGGTTCACAGCAAGCGGCCTTGGTGGCGATAGTTGCAGCAAAACGTTGTCTGTTTTACGAGGAAATCAAGAACTAAACAAAACCCAAACCCTAAGGAGAGCGATGGCTGCTATTTATAGAGTCTTGGCGTCACCCCCCTAGACGTGCCCCCTAATGGGCCCAAACACGATACACGGTCCAACGGACCAAAAGACGATGTCGCAGCACCCTGGCAGATTCTGGACGCTGACTTGTTTCGACGTTTCCTGTTGATTCCGAAGGTCTTTTGATGTGAAACCACTTGGATTAGCTTCCTTATCAAATTAGCTTTCCAACCATATATGGATCGTCGAAAACGGAGTCCGGATGCGTCCGGGGTGACCAGTTTAAGGCAGGCTGGTCCTGGAGCCCAAACCGGACTCGAACTTGAGTTGGACTGGGCTTCCACCATAAAAAAGATGAATTGGATGCCCATGCTGGACCTCCTCCTCTACTTGGCTTGTATGCGATGAAGTAGTGATGTCCTCATCACTTGGTATGGGCAGGCGGGCAACGCGTGATACGGGAGGGAGCAAATGGCGCGACGTAAGGCCGAAGTGAGGAGCGAGGTGTGGGTGGGGCGCGCAACGGGCGTGAGGGAGAAGCGAGGTGCGAGTGGGGCACGCGATGGGCGGGAGAGAGGAGCGAGTGGCACAACGTGGAGGACACGGTGAGAGAAGGCTAGAACAATGAGCAAAGTGAAGCGCAGTGTTTAGATGGGACGAACAGTCGTGGCCAAGCACTATTGTTTTTATTTTCTAAAAAAACAGTAGAGCATATACATCGTTGTGTCCCCCTCACATTTTTTTTATATAAATTAAAGAACCATCGTGTCTCTGTTCTAGGCCAAGCCAAGCTACCAAGCCTAGTATGTTGCTGTGAGCAGACGAGCACTACATGTCACTGGTCTGGGCTAAGCTATTGCTAATGGGCCCATCTTCCTGAGCAAGCAGAGCTCAGTGGGCTTCTTTTGCTCTTTGCCCTGCACTGTGCACGCACACATACACACAAAACACACACTCCTCTAGATTCTAGAGCCGAGGCTTTTACCTATATGCCATTATAAAAGATTGCAATTGCCTATAAGCCACTAAAAAGTTTGAGCGGTCATAGATGCCACTGCTCGAAACTTTTTTTGTCATCCACGCCATTCCGTCGACATCTGCTACTAACGGTGTCAAATGGAGTTGCAAAAAGTCAAAACTGCCCTCTGGCTAGAGTACCTTGCTGAAAGTTGCATTTTCCTCCCATGCCACTCCCTAGTCCTGTGGCTTTGGCATTCATCTGATAGTGTCAACTTGGGGCTTAATTAACCGCTAATCTGAAGCGCAAATGACCCTGACCCCTTAATAAAAGTCATAGAGCTTAGGGGGAATGTCAACTTTGTTGCAATGGCCTAGACCAAATCAAAGTGAAATATGCCGCAAATGAGATTCTAAGATGCCTACTCGGGCGTCTGACCCAAAGGATTATCCACATGCAGCATAGAAGATCACCAAATAGCAGACGGGTTTGGGTACCCAGGCTCACTCACAAGTACAGTAAAGCTTACTATGCTTTTACAAACCAAGCAAGTTTTGCTTTATATTAGCAATTTTATAGCACCATAGGACCGATGCCCTCGGTACTGCTTTGTGAATCAAAATATATCCCTTTTTCTGAGGATCCTCTCACTGCAGATTAGCCTATAGGAGTCCATCTCTTATCTATGCCGCTACATCCTTGATAGCTCCAGGACCATGGGGGATGAACACTAAAGAGGACTTGGAGGAGGCCCTAATCTCCTTCATGGTGTCGAAGTACTAGACTACTGGGTGACCAGGACCATGTCCATGATGCCCTTGGCTGTGGTGCCTAGAACCTTCTTTAAGAAGGCGAGCACACTGTCCCTCAGCCCGTCCACAATGGCCTGACGCTGCCTTGCAATACCCATGCTAGCCAGCTAGGCACTTGTATTCCGCCTCTCCTTCGGCTTTCTTGATCTAGAGTATCTTCTCAGTCGCAGCGCCAAACTAGCCCCACTGTCGCCTCTGCCGCGTCGTCCTCCATGCATGGCGCAAGCTCGCCGAGCTAGGTGGCGTCAGGGGCCAACGAACGTCACCACCGGTCGTAGCTAGTGCACCACCGAGAGCTCGCTCCTCCAAGCCTCCTCCACCCTAACTGGTTGCTCCCTCGCCTTCCCCATCTCCCCACACATGTGCCGCTCTCCATTCACCACCGACGTCAGAACACCCTAGGCCGCCACTGGTCTACTCTCCACCGTGCCATAGGCTCATGTGGCTAGGAGGCCATGACCATCGCAGCATGAGCTAAGGCCCCTTGTGGGTGCGGCCTACTGCAGCACCGCTACAACGGCCTTGCCCCCGCAACCGCTGGTCACCATCGGCCAGGTTTTGGCAAGCTGAGCCTGATTCCCTGCTGCTACGTTTGTTGAAGAAGAAGGGCACGCCTATAATAGAAACGATGGCATGAGCGAGCAGGGGCGTGGCTCAAGTAGGCAGCGGTAGCTCTAGCAGACGATGACCAGAGCGAGCAGAGCCACGGCACGAGCAAGCGACGGCGGGGCAGCGGTGTGGCCCGGCGAGAAGCAGTCGGCGGAGGGTGGCGTAGGAGGAGGTAGTCAGGGTGGGCTAGCACGATGCAGGTGAAAGGCCCTTGTTTGGTTTTGGTAATTGAGTGACAACCCTAAGTAAACTAATTATGTTTATGTGAGATACATAGGTGATTAGTCCACAGGTACATGTGTGTGAGCAACATATGCCATGGAGGTGGAAATGGCTCATAGATATTACAAAGCTCACACATGTGATGATGAAGGAGCTCATTGCACATGAGACATGACATTGAGTCATGTGATCAAGGTGGATAAGATTAAGACATGACTTGGCTCGACGGACCGGCTGCAAGTGTGAAGGGCAAGTTGAGTGATGACTTGGCGTCGATGGACCGAGGCAATGGTGAAGAGCAAGTGAAGTCAAGATCGATGAACCAATATGATTATGTGATGATATGAAGTGGATCATATCATTGTTGATCGTGTTGGTGCATGTGTTGCATCGACATTGGAGGAGATGGAATGGAATGTGCAAGGCAAAGGTATAACCTAGGGCATTTCATTTCACCGGTCATAGGTGTTTAGAGAAGTTGATGACCGGGTTTAGGATAGATGGTCGTACTATCAAGAGGGGCAAACTTGTTTGCATATCGGTCATCCAATGCCACTCGAGTGATCTAACTTTGCATCGTTGCTAGGATCAAGTGGCATGGCAAGTTGAGTGGTTAACTCCTTAAAAAATTTTTGTGAAAAGCTAACACACGTACACAAGGTGTTGTACACTTGGTGGTGTTGGCATATTTGCAAAGGAGAAGAAGTTGGTGAATTAAAGGAAGTGTTTTTCACTGTCAAACAGTGACCAGACGCTGAGTTCAAAGTGATCGGACTTAGGGTTCCAGCATTCGGTCAATTATTAAAGAAGGTGGTGCTCTCGGGCTTGATTTGCCCTGTGACCGAACTCGGAGAAAAAAAAGTGACCTGACTCTGGCTGAACAATGTTTAGCGTCTGGTCCTACTGATGTGGCGGTGAGCAGAGAAGAAGAGGAGGAGCGAACACACCAGCGCATCTAGTCATGGTGGACCAGATGCGTCTGGTGAAAAAAAAAACCGGCTCTGGTGCCTTACTGGAAACGACCAGACTCCAGTGATGGAGCATCCGGTCACTTTGAGCATTGCGTCCAGTCACAACTTAATCATTGAGATTGGGCGCTTAGCATTTGAAGCTAGGGATGATGTGGTAGCCATCCGTTGACCGGACACTGGTAGGGTGCGTCCGGTCGATCTGACCGGTGCGTCCGATCGTCCTGAAATCTACCCAATGAAGGGGTAATGGCTATTTTATCATGTGGGGCTATAAATAGAAGTATTGGTTGGCCTTTAGCCAAGATCTAAGCACCCTTGAGCCTTGGTGGCTTGTGTAGGTGTGCTTGGGAGCCCTCTAACTCACTTGAGCCTGATAGTGTTCATCCAATCGAGTGTGTGAGTGATTCTAGTGTGATTGCATCATGAGGTTGTATCGAGTGGCACTAGATGATTGAGTTGCAAGCCGGTGGTGCTTGTTACTTTTGGAGGTTGCCACCTCCTAGATGGCTTGGTGGTGGTCTCCATTGAAACACGCAAAGAAGATTGTGCGGTGCTCTGGAGAAGTGATTGTGAGGGGGATTGTGCTCACCCCACGAGAGTCACGCAGAGCAACTCTAGTAGAGAGATACGCGAAGGGCGACAAGTGGTCCGGATGGGTCAAGTGCTAGAGCTTGTGGTAAGTACTCCATGTGGGAGAGTGTGACTTATGGGTCACCACTAGCAAGAGGACCGATGGCAACCTTGGAGCTTGTCTCAACAGGGACTAGCATGTTGGCAAGCACGTGAACCTCAGAATAAAAATCATCGTGTCATCCTTATATTCCTGTTGGTTTACATCCTTGTTACACAAGCTTGTATTTACTTCATTTACATTGTGTTTGTGTAGTTGCTCTTGTAATTAATTAGCTTGTGTAGCTCACTAGTTACCTTATTGCTTGTGTAGCATAGAAGTAGCTCCCTTGCGTGGCTAATTTGGTTTGTGTAACCTTGTTAGTCACATTGCTTAGTTTGTGTAGCTAAGTATTTGTGCTCTCTAGTTTGGCATTGGTTGCCTTGTTATTGAGCATTGCTAGTGAGCTTAGAAGCTTTGTGCTTTTGCTTACTAGAATTGTGTAGGAGCTCCTTGGTGTGCAAAATACTAGTGGCATAGGTTTGTGTGACCTTGCTCCTAGAATTGGATAGGTGAGCTTTAGCTCGCTTGGCACCTTAGTTGCTTAATTAGGATCTTTGCAATGTGCTAGAGAACATAGATAGAGGGGTGTAGTCTAGGTTAGACCGATAGTTTTAATTCTGCACTTATTTCGGTTAGTCGGCGTGATTAAGTTTTAGAAAGGACTATTCACCACCCCTCTAGTTCGCCATCTCAACCTTACATGTGGTATCAGAGCTAGGTCTCTCATTTATGGTCTTCACCGACCCAAGAGGATGTAGACTTATGGGCTAGATGTTGACTGTCCACATATTTTTTATGGTACACTTTGCACGGTGGAAAAATTGGATGATATGCACTTTTAAGTTTATTTGCCCTCAAATGTGGTGGATGGTAGATGTAGGCTTTTCTCATGTGTTAGATGAAAATAATCTAACTCAAGCACAAGAGAAATGCCTAGATCTCGACACCCAAGCTGTTGACATCATGTATAGATCTTTGGATGATAGCATATTTGGAGAGATCATTGACATGAAGACCGTACATGAGATTAGGAGTTATCTCAATGAGAAATATGGGACGGTTTCTGATGATGAGGATGAGCCCAAGGAAGAGGCGCATAAGTGTGTTGAGCATGACCACGATTTAGTGATTGTGGAAGATTGCTCCACCTTATGGTCAAGTGATGATGATGATCATACTACCACAAGATCACTTGACAAGGTTGATGATGATGCCACAAGTGTTGCACGTGAAGATTCTACCTCAAGCACACTTGGTGGTGATCTTTATGATGTTGTTTCATGCTCAAGCCATGATTGTGATGCTACTACAAGCTCTCCAACTACATCACATTGCTTCATATCACAAGGTGACACCAAGGTATCAAATGATAATGTGGTTGATCATGTTGATTCATATGATGAGCTTGTGAGTAGACTTGCTAGCATGACCATGTCTTTAGAAAATGAGAAAGCTAAAATAATGAAATTGGAAAATAAAAACTCATTTCTAAAGAACTCTTGTGAAGAACATAAGAAATTACTTGATGTTCTTAAATCTTCACATTATGAGCTAAAATTGAATCATGAGACACTACTTGCATCTCATGAAGAATTATTAGAACAACACGCTTCTCTCATTAAAGTGTTTACAAAGAAACTTAAAAATAATGAGAGCTCATCACATGGATCAAATGATAAATTGCAAAATATTGCTAACCCTTGTGTTGTAGGCAAGAAGCATGTATCCACCTCTTGTGATGATTTATTAGCTATGCCATATTCTTCGCATATAGATGCTTGTTCAACTTCTATGTCTTGTGAGGCTAACCTTTTGAAGGAGAACAATAAGCTAAAAATAAAGTAAAGAATTTGAGCAACAAGTTAGAGAGGTGCTACAACTCAAAAGTTACCTTTGAGCACATGTTGAAGACTCAAAGAAACTATGGTGACAAGTGTGGCCTTGGCTTCAAGAAGAAGATGACAAAGGGCAAAAGAAAGAGAGAAAGAAAGATAAAGAAGCTACAACAAAGAAAGCTCTCTCATACCATGTGCTATCGGTGTCATAAAGCGGGACACCTTGCAAATGGTTGCCCTAACATTGAGAAGCTCAAGAAGATAAAAGAAGAAGAGAGGCTCAAGCATGTAAAGTGCTTCAAGTGCCGCACTTGAGGTCATCTTACCTCAATGTGCCCAACCAAGCAATTGGTGAAGCAACTAGAAGAGCCTCAACCAAAGCCACAAGTTGAGCAAAAGAAGACACCCTAAGAGCAAGTCAAGATCTATCATGAAGATGGTGGTGACTTGATGATGAAGGAAAAGAAAATAAGAAGGGGTGGAAAGGCAAGGCATCCAATACAAACTCAAGATGCCAAGATGATGAGCAAGACACAAGATGAGAAAAAAGTCTATGCTCACATCAAATGCTTCAAGTGTGGAAATACGGGACACTTTGCCTCTAAGTGTCCTACCAAGCTTGAGAAGAAGGCTCAAGCAATCCATGAGAGGCAAGCCAATGGGAAGCACCACATGAGCAAGGAAGAGAAGGCTCAATCAAAGAGAAAGTGCTACTCATACCAGGAAAGGGGACACATGACACATTTATGTCTTCTAGGTAACACTTCTACGCCTATTTTAATCGATGATGATTCTATGCTTAGGAAGGATGGTAATGGTACCTCATTGGTTGCAATTGCAAAACATCCCGCTACTCATACTAAGGCTATGCCTAAGTATGTTGCTCCTAACTTGAGAGGACCCAAACTTGTTTGGGTACCATCAAAAAGTGGATGATTGTTTGTAGGTACCATCGGCATTGGAGGCTTGATTCAATTGATATGACATTGATCATCATATGTTGAGCCAAGTATTGAAGCTTAATGCAATCCTAACCCAATGCCAAGTGAAAATTGAGTGAAGTCCAAGTGCTATCAACATGCAAGTGTCATATTCAAATTGTTGGTGATTCATTAGATATATTTGATGGCTTGCAAATATTTGAGTTGAAGCTCGCTAATTGGATGATCATGAGCTAACCAAGGTATATCTCTTGTTAATCATTTTATTTGGGTGCATATGAGTTAATTAAATTGGATAAATATGCAATGTTGCTTGCTATAAGATAATTGAATGGATAATTGCTTATTTGTGTTGGATAAGTTCATAAGATGACATTTAGTAAGTGGGTTGGATGGATTTATGTCTTGTGAAAGTATTCAAACAAGTTGATTTCAAGTTTGATTCACATTTGATGAAGTATAGCTCAAGTGATTGAAATCTGTCATATATTGAAAATCTAAGTGAGCTGTGATCTTAGCCATGTTTGAGTGACAAAACTTATTTTATTGGCATAAAAATTGGTGTACATGCTCTAGACTTATGATATAAGATGTTGTACAAATTTCATGAGAATTGGATAAGAGATGCTTCGATTTTGGAGTGGATCTTGTCAGCTATAGTGCAGCAGTTTTCAGCATGTAACGGTTGTGGAAGAATTGAAATCTGGTAGCAACCTAGAAGTCAAATGAAGCTTAAATTTTTACAAAAGCTAGATAACTTAGTGAAGCACATATCCACCAAATTTCGTGGTATTTAAATTTGTACTTTAGGAAATATGTATTTTTCTTTGAAGAGTACAGAATCTGCCAGAAAAGTGATAATTATTGGATTTATTTGGAGTCACTTTGATTCAAAGGTCCTCAAGTTGAAACATGTTTATAAGTAATTGAGGCACCTAAGTTTGGTTTTGAGATGATCTAGAAGCATGACAAGCAAAGAGTACAAGGGCATTTGATTGAGGAGTGTACTTTACACATATTTGGTACTCAAATTGGAAGATCAAGATCAAACTCAAGATGAAGATGAAATTTAAGTTCTAGTGACTATTGAAAATCATTTGGTAGAAATAAAAGGACTTAAACAAGTAGAAAGAAAAGGACTTAAAGAATGAATCAAGGTTACTCATCAAGTAAAGTTCATCACTTGGATCAATCAATCAAGTCATTTCAAGTGAGTATCAAGGATGGTTCTTTGTAGAGAGATCACTTTTCCCTAGTATAGGGGCTTGCCGCCTATGTGTAGGTAAACCAAGTGTGGTACTTAGAAGGCTAACATAAAAGTGGTAATCTGAGGGACATTTGAGATGCTTAGTTGAAGCAATCAAAAGGGTTGATCAAAAAAAGCAAGCAACAACCAAAAGAGAGCTAGTCATGATATTTCAAGTGATATTCTCACATTGATGCTCTCAAGCAAGCAAAGATAAAATGAAGAAGTAAGCCAACAACAACAAGAAAGTGCACTTGATCATTAGTGGTTCTCATTTTATATGGGTGAAGAATGGACTCTATCTATGATGATTGGTCTTCATCAAGCTATAAATTAGACTTCACAATATTATTACGGAGCTTAATTGGAAACTAGTAACTATTCTCTACTCCAAGATAGTAAAGGTATCATTATAATGTGCATGATTATTTTATCCCTTACTAGTATGCGATTAGTGCATATAGTTCATACTTCATAGGATCATGCATAACAAATGAAAGTTTTAAATTCATAACCTACCACTATTGCTTGAATGATTAATTGATCTAGTGGTTAGTATATGAGTTTATTCATGAGCTAGTGAACCCAAGTACTTGATTTAATTTGGATTGCTAACAAGTGACAAGTACAACATTGGCAAGATAACCCTTGTAAGAGGTGTGAAGAAGCTTATCATTGGTTCAAACCGGACTTGGAAGCTTAGGGAAATCAATTAACTTCAAGTCAACCACAGAAGCTCATGATAGTGATAAGAGTATAAGCACAAGACAACAATGCAAATGGATATCTAGTTTGTTTGTTTGAAGTGGTATCTAGACTCAAATATTTTATCAAGAATTCGCAAGTGATGTCTAGATCAACTCACAAGTGATATCCTATAAGTGATACTCATGAAGATAGCAAAGGTTCACAAAATGGTTTTTATTGATAAATCCAACAAGTGGTTCCATACTAGAAAATTCTTTCAAGTGGTATCACATCTACACGTAGTATCAATCATGCAAGATGATGGTTCTACAAGTGATCCTCAACTTTAAGTGATCATCAAATGAAGAATGCATCCCTCACCTATAAGAGCTCAAGTTTATCAAATGGATGACCCATGCTATGACATAGGGGGAGGTGTCCCACAAATTGATATCAAGGTCGAAGATCCTATGTGTGTTATTTTAAGGGCTACAAGTGGTGTCATTCCAACAATCAAGTGATGTCCATAAAAAATGCAAGATTCAAGCATCAACCATCTACCCTAAATGTAAACCTTTGCATCAATGAGAAGCACACCTTTTATAGAAATTGATGACAAAGGGGGAGAGATTGTACAAAGATATGAAAGCTTTTGGAGAGATTGAGACAAAGAAGTAGAGGTTGGACATGGACATAAACAAAGAGGGGGAGCAACATTGAAGGATGTGAAAGGATCAAAATTCTTTGACAAGAGAAGCACACAACTAGGGGGAGCAAGCTCATGAACTTCGATTGGTTGCATTTGATATGTGCATAGTCATGTGCTTGCTTGCATTACATAAGTTTTAAATTTGATATGCATGCTTGTGTGGTGTATGCTAGTTGTAGAACTTGATTGATGATTTGATAACTAGCATGCATAGGATGGTAGCAAGACTTGTATTTCTACACGTGATACTAGAACCTTGCTTATAATGTTGATCTCACGAGGTTTCTAGTATTTTTATTCTCTAGCTACTCATGGTGCTAAGGATGGTGTTAAAAGTGCAACTCCGATTGGTATCACACTTTAAAGGTTTATTCTATACACCTTAGCATCATTTGGTAGTAATTACTCTCCCACAATTCCAATCTATGCATATGTGCGAGCTTCAAACCAAACACTCTAGCACATATGTAGGGGGAGCTAATACTACCATTTCGGGTTTGTGGTACTTGTCCAAAATCATTTACACATGGTAAAATTGCTTGGGCAAGCAACAAGAATCCAAAAGAGCTTAATTTCCATATCTTTGTAGAGTTGTCAACAATTACCAAAAAGGGGGAGATTGAAAGATCCTTGTTTGGTTTTGGTAATTGAGTGATAACCCTAGGTGGACTAATTGTGTTTATGTGAGATACGCAGGTGATTAGTCCATAGGTACATGTGTGTGAGCAATATATACCATGGAGGTGGAAATGGCTTGGAGATGTTGCAAAGCTCACACATGTGATGATGAAGGAGCTCATTGCACATGAGACATGACATTGAGTCATGTGATCAAGGTGGAGAAGATCAAGACATGACTTGGCTCGATGGACCAGTTGCAAGTGTGAAGGGCAAGCTGAGTGATGACTTGGCGCCGATGGACCGAGGCAACGGTGAAGAGCAAGTGAAGTCAAGATCGATGAACCAATATGATCACATCATGATATGAAGTGGATCATATCATTGTTGATCGTGTTGGTGCATGTGTTGCATCGACATTGGAGGAGATGTAATGGAATACGCAAGGCAAAGGTATAACCTAGGGCATTTCATTTCACCGTGAAAGCATCTAGGCCCCTAGTTGGGTTTCGGTGATTAATGACGACACGAGATTACTATGACTAACATGTATTTTACAGAGGCAATTTAAGTTAGGTTATGGTAATAGAAATTGATTAGGCAATCAAGGTTGTCATGCCTCTGTCGATGAAAATCATTTTAGTTTTCAAAGGATGGACGACAAGGTAAAGGACGGACTAGTTCTAAGTGTTGTTTGGTATTAGAGAGACACTTAGAGTAATTTAGGACTTTGTTTTTCCTTTAGCTGTACTATTAAGGGAGGTATGGACTAGTAGCTTGACATAGATGAGTCTAGTGGGTTAGGTATGGTGCACACTTGTTAGACCTAGCACTAGGTAGCTCAGGAATAGCCCTAAGATCAATTGGAGTCAACTTCATTCACATAGGATTTCGAGTTGTAAGTGAATGGAGGGTCAAATGACTGACCGAACGTTGGTCTGGTTGTGATCGGACGCTGGAGGGTGAGTTCGGTCAGTTCATTTGATTAACTGCAGTCATCTGGTACTAACCGGATGCTGAATAGAGGAGCACCGAACGCTAGGGTGCCTGTATCTAGTCCACTCCAGAGAGTTTCTAGAGAGGTTTTTTCTTGACCGAACGCGTCCGGTGGGTGCTGACCGGACGTTGGTCAGAGTTCGGTCAATCAACTGCAGTCGTCTGATACTAACCGGATGCTGAGTGGAGGGGCACCAGACGCTAGGGTGCCTGCGTCTGGTCCACTCCAGAGAGGTTCTAGATAGGCTTTTTCTTAACTAGACGCGTTCGGTGGGTGCTGACCAGACGCTGGTCAGAGTTCAGTCAGAGCTTAACAGCTCTCTCTGACATAGTGGTGGGTATAACTGACCGAAGCATCTAGTTACCTTGACCGGAGCGTCCGGTCAGCCCGTAGAGTGATGACTCAGCCGCCAAACGTTATGTTTTGCATGAGGGGGTATAAATACTTACTCCACTCATCTATGGGAGCTCTCTGGCCCATTTATTCAGCTGAGAAACACCTTTGGAGTGCAAGCGAGAGCAAGAGACTAGTGGGGTGATTGAGATTTAATAATCTAAGATTAAGGACCTTATTAGTGAATAGGGAGTAGCAAGTGTGCATCCACCTTACTTGTTAGGCTTGTCTTGGTCAAGTGAGAGTTTGTGCTTGCTACTCTTGGTGGTCGCCATCACCTAGATGGCTCAGTGATGATTAAGAACTTGGTGATCATCTGGCATGTCCGGTCATGGTGGACCGGACCTGTCCTATAAAAAATGGCTCTAGTGCCTTACTGGAAATGACTAGACTCCAGTGATGGAGCGTCTGGTCACTTTGAGCAGTACATCTGGTCATAACTTAACCGTTGAGATCGAGCGCTCATCATTTGAAGCCAGGGATGACGTGGCAGCCATCCGTTGACCAGACGCTGGCAGGGTGCGTCCGGTCGATCTGACTGGCGCATTCGGTCGTCCCAAAATCTACCTAGTGAGATTGGCCTTTGTGAAAGGTACTAATGGCTAGAGGGGGGTGAATAGCCTTTTAAAAATTCTACAACAACACTTAACAATTTGGTTAGATAATTATGAGGTGAAGCAAGTGTTGCGCTAGCCTACTAAAAATGCAAGCCACCTACCACAATTCTAGTTTATATAGTTTCTATCCACACAATAGCTATGACACTACACTAAGTTATTGTGCTCTCAAAGGCTAACTAAAGAGCCACACTAACCAAACTAACAAGCTCTCACAACTAGCTACACTAAAGAGCTTGATAACTAGTTTGTGGTAATATAAAGAGAGCGAGCAAGAAGGTTATACCGCCGTGTCGAGGAAGGAGCCAATCAATCACAAGAATGAATAATAATGAAGACCAATCACCTTGGAATCAAATGATGAACACAATGATTTTTTACCGAGGTTCACTTGCTTGCCGACAAGCTACTCCTTGTTGTGGTGATTCACTCACTTGGAGGTTCACACGCTAATTGGCATCACACACCAAACCCTTAATAGGGTGCCGCACAACCAACACAAGATGAGGAACACACAAGCCACAAGCAATCCACTAGAGTACCTTTTGGCTCTCCACCGGGGAAAGGTAAAGAACCCCTCACAATCACCATGATCGGAGCCAGAGACAAACACCAACCTCCGCTCGACGATCCTCGCTGCTCCAAGCCATCTAGGTGGTGGCAACCACTAAGAGTAACAAGCAAATCCCACAGTGAAACACGAACACCAAGTGCCTCTAGATGCAATCACTCAAGTAATATACTTGGATTCTCTCCCAATCTCACAAAGATGATGAATCAATGATGGAGATGAGTGGGAGGGCTTTGGCTAAGCTCACAAAGTTGCTATGTCAATGCAAATGGCCAAGAGAGAGCTTGAGCTGGCCATGGGGCTTAAATAGAAGCCCCCATGAAATAGAGCCATTGTACCCCTTCACTGGGCACAACACAGGGTGACTGGATGCTGGACCTCAGCATCCGGTCACGCGATGCGTGCCACAAGTCCTCTCTCTTCAAATACTGAGCGCTCGATCTCAACGGTCAAGTGATGACCGAACACGCTGCTGTGAAGTGATCGGACGCTAGACCTCAGCGTCCGGTCGTTTCCAGTAAGCATCCAGAAATGATTTTTCATGACCCGACGCGTCTGGTCATGCTTGACCGGACTCACCCAGCGTTCGATCAGTTGGTGTTTCCCATGTGCATGACCATGTTAGTGTGACCGAACGTAGCCAGCCAGCATCCGGTCGTTTCAGCGCCAGCATCCAGTCGACGACCGATGCTACGCTTCTTCTGTTGCTACTGATCAGACACGCCGGTCCTTCTGAGACCAGCGTCTAGTCACCTACAGTGACCACGTTCACCTGAGTTTAGGGCACCGGTGGCACCGTCGGACTGTCCGCACTCTATGGGCGGACACTCCGCTGGTGAAGTTTCTAACCCTTGCTCAAATGTACCAAACACCAAGTGTATCACCTTGTGCACATGTGTTAGCATATTTTCACAAACATTTTCAAGGGTGTTAGCACTCCACTAGATCCTAAATGCATCTGCAATGAGTTAGAGCATCTAGTGGCACTTTGATAACTGCAGTTCGATACAAGTTTCACCCCTCTTAATAGTATGGCTATCGAACCTAAATGTGATCACACTCTCTAAGTGTCTTGATCACCAAAACAAAATGGCTCCTACCATTTATACCTTTGCCTTGAGCCTTTTGTTTTTCTCTTTCTTCTTTTCAAGTCCAAGCACTTGATCATCACCATGGCATCACCATCATCTTGTCATGGTCTTCATTTGCTTCATCATTTGAAATGTGCTATCTATCTCATGATCACTTGATAAACTAGGTTAGCACTTAGGATTTCATCAATACACCAAAACCAAACTAGAGCTTTCAATCTCCCCCTTTTTAGTAATTGATGACAACCCTTACATACAGATATGAATTAAAATTCAATTGAATCCATGTTACTTGCCCAAGCATATTTACCATTTTAAAAGGATATGGATAAGTTTCATGAACCCCAAATGGTAGCAATTGCTCCCCCTACATATGCGCTAAGAGTTTAGATTGTAGCTTGCACATATGCTTACATAGGAAAAATAGGAGACAATGTCTACCAAATGATGCTAAGGTATAAAAGATGGACCTTTGAAGTGTGATACCAATCGGAGTGCACCGTTATACCATTCTTAGCACCATGGTTAGCTTGATACCACTTGAAAACAATTAGAAATAAAATCACTAGATAACCTATGCATGCTAGATTTTCATTTCATCATTCAAACCTACAACTAGCATACACCACACAAGCATGAATATTGAAACTTAAAACTTGTGGCATGCAAGCAAACATATGAAATGCACATTCAAATACACCATACAAGTTCATGAGCTTGCTCCCCCTACTTGTGTGCTCAATATTTTAATTGATCCCTTTCCTTTGTCATATTTCTCCCCTTATGTCAAGTTTTCCCCCTATCACTTGTATCTTTATTTCTCTTCCCCTTTGTGTTGTCTTTTCACTATCTTTGTGCACTATTTCTCCCCCTTTGCCATCAATGACCACAAAGGCTTAAATTATAGATAGGTTGAAATTATCAATGTCAATCAATGGGGTGAGGATCATTTTTCCAAATTTGGTCTAATCTAGATCATTTACCAAAGATATTTAACTCGGTTTGATCCAAGGACAAACTTCTTCACACCTCCAAATAAGGGTTATCTTGTACCATGTTGAGTTAAACACTTAGAGCTCATTTTCTAGATCAAACACTAGGTTTACAAGCCCACAAACATGTCATATGCTACCACTAGATCAAAATAAGTATAGAAGCAATAGTGGTACCATATAATCATCAAATTCATTTGATTTTCATGAATGAGCCTATTAAAATTGAGAGATGACTAGATGCACTAATCATGTCCTTAGCAAGGATGTATGCCATGCCAATCAACTTTTACCTTGGATTGCTCAAAGGAGAGGCATGTCATATAAGTGGGGGGTGCATCAACACTTATTTGAGAAATCCAATATGTTCAACTCATTCCTTAGCTTGCAAAACATTTTCTCATCCAATGGCTTGGTGAATATATCGGTAAGTTAATCTTCGGTGCCTACACTCTCAATGCAAATGTCCCCTTTTTGTTGGTGATCTCTTATGAAATGGTGGTGGACATCAATGTGCTTTGTTCTTGCATGTTGAACCAGATTGTTGGTCAACTTGATTGCACTCTCATTGTCACATAGCAATGGCACTTTCTTGAACTTGATTCTAAAGTCACTCAAAGTGGCCTTCATCCAAAGTACTTATGCACAACAACTATCAGTGGATATGTATTCGGCTTCGGCGGTTGATAATGCAATACTATTTTGCTTCTTTGATGACCATGAAACAAGTGATCTTCCCAACAATTGACATGTGCCCGAGGTGCTCTTCCTTTCAACCTTGCATCCCGCATAATCCATGTCAAAGTAACCAACTAGCTCAAACCTTGCATCCCGCATAATCCCGCATAAACCAATATTTTGTGTATGCTTCAAGTATCTCAATATTCTCTTAGTAGCCTTCAAATGACTTTCTCTTGGTGAGGCTTGAAATCTTGCACACATACATACACTAAACATGACATCCGACCTTGATACGGTCACATAGAGTAGGCTTCCAATCATAGATCGATACAATTTTTGATCCACCATGTTGTCACTTGCATCACTATCCAAGTTGCCATTTGTTTCCATTTGTGTGCTAATGACTTTACTATCACTCATGCCAAACTTCTTGATCATGTTCTTGATATACTTGCCTTGACTCACAAATATACCATTCTTCAATTGCTTGATTTGAAGACCAAGGAAGTAACTCAACTCTCCAATCATGGACATCTCAAACTCATTAGCCATCATCTTTCTAAACTCATCACAAAAGACTTGATTGGTTGATCTAAATATGATATCATCAACATAGATTTGTAACACAAACAAGTCTTTGCCAATCTTCTTGATGAAAAGAGTGGTGTCAACCTTACCTATCGTGAACCCTTTAGAGAGTAGGAAGTTCATCAATCTTTCATACCATGCTCTAGGTGCTTGTTTCAAGCCATACAATACCTTCTTTAACTTGTACACATGGTCAAGCTTCTTGTCATCTTCAAAATCGGGAGGTTGCTCAACATAAACTTCTTCATTGATGTAACCATTGAGAAATACACTCTTTACATCCATTTGATAGAGCTTGATGTTGTGGGCACAAGCATAGGCTAGCAAGATTTTAATAGCTTCCAATCTAGCAACCGGGGTATATGTTTCTCCAAAGTCAAGATCTTCAACTTGTGTATAGTCTTATGCTACCAATCTTGCTTTGTTCTTTACTACTATCCTATCTTGATCTTGCTTGTTTCTAAAGACCCATTTGGTTCCAATCACATTGTGTCCCTTTGGTCTCTCTACTAATTCCCATACTTGATTTCTTGTGAAGTTATTTAACTCTTCATGCATAGCATTCACCCAATCAACATCCTTCAATGCTTTATCTATCTTCTTTGGTTCAATGGATGACACAAATGAGAAATGCTCACAAAATGAAGCCAATCTTAATCTTGTTTGTACACCTCTAGAAATATCACCAATTATAGTGTCCAATGGATGATCCCTTGCAATATTTGTTGGTTGGAGCATTGGAACTTGATTGCTTGCACTTGCTTGATCATTGGGTTAAGATGATGTACTAGCCACTTGATCTTGTTCATTGTCATGAGAGCCACTTGTACTAGCTTGATTTGTATCATCTTGCATATTTGAGTTGGAGAGCACTTGCACTTGATCATCTTCATCATCATTCACTTGCCTAGGCCTCAATTCACCAACATACATGTTCTTTATGGCATTTGAAAGTTGAATGCCTCTAACATCTTCCAAGTTCTCATTCTCTATTTGTGAACCCTTGGTTTCATTAAATTCAACATCATGAACTTCCTCAAGAGTACCACTATCTAAATTCCAAACTCTATATGCTTTGCTTGTAGTGGAATAACCAAGTAGGAATCCTACATCATATTTCTTATCAAACTTGCCCAATCTAGTGCCTTTCTTCAAGATATAGCATTTGCAACCAAAGACCCGAAAATATGCAATGTTGGGCTTTCTACCATTCAAGAGCTCATATGGTGTCTTCTCTTTCAATGGGTGACAATAGAGATGGTTGCTACAATAGCAAGCCATGTTGATAGCTTTGGCCCAAAAAGATTGACTCACATTGTACTCACTAAGCATAGACCTTGCCATATCAATGAGTGTCCTATTCTTCCTCTCACCAAGGCCATTTGATTATGGAGTGTACTTGACCGAGAATTGATGTCTAATTCTAAATTCATCACACAACTCATCAATTCTAGTGTTCTTGAACTCACTACCATTGTTACTTCTAACTCTCTTGATGGTTGTTTCAAACTCATTGTGAATGCCATTGACAAATGATTTGAATGTTGCAAACACATCACTTTTGTCCACTAGAAAGAATACCCATGTGTATCTAGTATAATCATCCACTATCACAAAGACATATTTGTTACCACCAATGCTAGTGTATTGTGTTGGCCCAAATAAAACCATGTGCAATAACTCAAATGCTTTACTAGTGCTCATCCTTTTCTTGGGATGGGTGTTTCCAATTTGTTTTCTGGCTTGACAAGAGCTACAAAGCTTATCCTTTTCAAACACATCTTTCAAACCTCTAACCAAGTCATGCTTAACCAATCTATTTAATTGTTTCATTCCAACATGACCAAGCCTTCTATACCATAACCAATCCATGCTAGACTTAGTGAACAAGCATGTAGATAATCTAGCTTCACTAGCATCGAAATCAACCAAGTATAGATTCTCATATCGAAAGCCTTTAAAGATCAAGTTAGAGCCATCTACACTTATGATCTCTACATCATCTATCCCAAATATGCATTTGAATCCAAGATCACACAATTGAGCCATGGATAGCAAATTAAAGTTCAAGCTCTCTACTAGCAACACATTGGATATGCTCATGTCATTGGATATTTCAATCTTACCAAGCCCTTTGACCTTGCCTTTGCCATTGCCACCAAATGTGATACTATCATAACCATCATTGCCATTGGTGTTGATTGAGTTGAACATTCTTGCATCAATGGTCATGTGTTGAGTGCACCCACTATCAAGAACCCAATGCATTCCTTTGGCTTTGTAATTGACGTACAAAAAAAAGATCAATTCCTTTTAGGTACCCAAACTTGTTTGGGTTCTTGAAGGTTGGTTACTAAGCTCTTTGGTACCTAAATGGCTTTCTTCTTTGAGCCCATCCATGGTTTACCAATGAACTTAGCCTTTACACCATTTGCACCCTTAGTAAGCACATACAAAGAATTAATCTTAATTGAGGATACATTAGCATTTTTGCTCTTGTTCTTGCACTCATGCTCTTTATGACCAACTTGCTTGCAACTAGTACAAAATCGACCATTGTTCTTCACAAAACTAGTCTTGTGAGGAGCAAAGGCTGCCTTACCTTTCTTGGGGGTATAGCCCAATCTCTCTTTGTAAAGAGAAGCTCTTTGGCTACCCAAGCACATAAGAAAGCGGTCCTCACCACCATAGGCTTTAGCTAAGGTGTGAGTGAGCTTATTGACCTCCTTCTTAAGGTTCTCATTCTCAACCATTAGTGAGGTATCACAAGTGAAATCATCACTACTAGATGAGATGGAAGTAGAAGTACTACAAGAAGAGTTAGTGGGAGAAACAATGATAGGCATAGATAATGATTCATCAATTATATCACAAGTTAAGCCTATATTGCAAGTTTCAACATGTTTTTTTTTTATTTTGCTCATCAAGCAAAGAGGAATGAGCTTTTTCAAGCTTCTTGTGAGCTTTGCCAAGCTTCTCATGGGCTTCCTCTAGCCTCTCATGAGTTGCTTTGAGCTCATCAAGGGCTTGCTTAAGGGATTTTACCTCCTTATTCAAGCTCTTGCATTCCCTTCTCTTAATGTCAAAGTGCTTTGGCATCTTCTAGCATGTCAAATAATTCATCTTTAGTAGGTTCATCATCATCACTATCATTTTCATTATCATGTTCCTCATCACTTCCATCATCATAATTTTATACCTTAGTGGCCTTAGCCATGAAGCATGATGTAGTGTCAAAGAGAGAAGGCTTCTCATTGATTGCAATGCTTGCAAGTGTCTTCTTCTTGGTGGTCTTGTCATCATCACTGTCATCATCGTCATCACTTGAGGAAGCATCACTATCCCAAGTGACCACATATGAACCACCCTTCTTGTTCTTGAAGGTCATCTTGTTCTTCTTCTCTTTCTTTTCCTTCTTGTCCTTCTTCTTGTTCTTCTTGTTGTCATCATCATTGTTGCTATTGTATGGACATTGAGCAACAAGATGATCTTTGCTTCTACATTTGAAGCACCTTCTTGACTCTTCCTTATTCTTGGATGAAGATTTCTTTCTTCTAGCATGGTACCCTTTCTTCATCATGAACTTGCCAAATTTCTTGACAAAGAGAGCCATCTTCGCATCATCATCATCATCATCCCATGAGCCATCATCTTCACTTGATGTATCTTATTTTGCCTTGCCCTTGGATGATGTGGCCTTGAACGCCACACTCTTCTTTTTCTCATCCTTCTTCTCATCTTTCTTTTCCTTCTTTTCTTCCTTCTCATCATCATCTCTATATGTATCATCGGTCATTATATCTCCCAATACTTGGTTTGGCATTATGATGTCCAAACCACTCCTCACTAGAATAGTGACCAATGTGTCAAATCTTGAAGACAAACATCTCAAGAACTTATGAGAGAAGTCCTTGTCCTTCACCTCTTCTCCAAGTGCTTTGAGATCATTGACAAGCACTTGAAGCCTATGGAACATCTTTGGCACACTCTCATCCTCCTTCATGTTGAAGCTTGCAAACTTCTCTTTGAGAATATATGCCTTTGCACCTGTCGACGAAATATGGTCGACAGTCTACCTAGGGGTATGCCCAAGGTAGTAGATTGTCGACAGACAGATGCGCAAACCACAAACAAGACGGTGACGCAAGACAGACACGAGGTTTTATCTAGGTTCGGCCGCTAAGAAGGCGTAATACCTATGTCATGCGTCTGATTGTATTGCTGTATGTCAATGAGAGATGATTTTTAGAGGGGTCCCCTACCCGCCTTATATAGTCCGGGGGGCAGGGTTATAGATCTAGAAACTAATCCTAGCCAGTTACAATTGCCATATGTGGCCGGATAAGGATTTCTATTCTAACCGACCAGGATCTTGCTTGATCGCCAAATCTGCCTTGACTCCTTACGTGGGACTCCGAACAGGTTGGCCGGGCCGCGCGTCGTCTTTTGGTGGACCGGACCCACTGATCCGGGCCGGCCCAAGCCTTGCCGTAAGGGTATAGGGGTTAATGCCCCCACAGCACCCTTCATGGCTTGAGTGCCTTCAAATGATTCTTCTAACTTCTTTCAAGCCTCATGAGTCATCTCAATATTCTTGATTTGCTCAAAGGTTCTCTCATCAATTGCATCATGAATGACACTTAGAGCAATGTCATTGTTTTGGAGAAACACTTCTTCGGCCGTGGTGTGATTCTCCGGATCACCAATCTCAATTTTGGTTTCTACCACCTTCCACACTTTTCTATTGATTGACTTGATATGTGTGGTCATTTTTTATTTCCAATACGGATAATTTGTGCTATTAAATTAGGGTGGCTTCTTGGTGTTGTTGATTTCAGTCATTTTTACACCGAAGGTTGTTAAGCCTCAAATCACGGTGACCTCGGCTCTAATACAACTTCAAAGGCCCTAATGGCTAGACGGGGGTGAATAGCCTTTTAAAAATTCTACAACAACACTTAACAATTCGGTTAGACAATTATGAGGCGAAGCAAGTGTTGCGCTAGCCTACTAAAAATGCAAGCCACCTACCACAATTCTAGTTTATATAGTTTCTATCCACACAATAGCTATGACACTACACTAAGTTAATGTGCTCTCAAAGGCTAACTAAAGAGCCACACTAACCAAACTAACAAGCTCTCACAACTAGCTACACTAAAGAGCTTGACAACTAGTTTGTGTTAATATAAAGAGAGCGAGCAAGAAGGTTATACCGCCATGTCGAGGAAAGAGCCAATCAATCACAAGAATGAATAATAATAAAGACCAATCACCTCGGAATCAAATGATAAACACAATGATTTTTTACCGAGGTTTACTTGCTTGCCGGCAAGCTACTCCTCGTTGTGGCGATTCACTCACTTGGAGGTTCACGCGCTAATTGGTATCACACGCCAAACTCTTAATAGGGTGCCGCACAACCAACACAAGATGAGGATCACACAAGCCACAAGCAATCCACTAGAGTACCTTTTGGCTCTCCGTTGGGGAAAGATCAAGAACCCCTCACAATCACCACGATCAGAGCCGGAGACAAACACCAACCTCCGCTTGACGATCCTCGCTGCTCCAAGTTGTCTAGGTGGCGGCAACCACCAAGAGTAACAAGCGAATCCCACAGCGAAACACGAACACCAAGTGCCTCTAGATGCAATCATTCAAGTAATGCACTTGGATTCTCTCCCAATCTCACAAAGATGATGAATCAATGATGGAGATCAGTGGAAGGGCTTTGGCTAAGCTCACAAAGTTGCTATGTCAATGCAAATGGACAAGGGAGAGAGCTTAAGCCGGCCATGGGGCTTAAATAGAAGCTCCCATGAAATAGAGTCGTTGTACCCCTTCACTGGGCACAACACGGGGTGACCGGACGCTGGACCTCAGCGTCTGGTCATGCGATGCGTGCCATATGTCTCCTCTCTTCAAATACTGAGCACTCGATCTCAACGGTCAAATGATGATCGGACGCGCTGTTGCGAAGTGACCGGACGCTGGACCTCAGCGTCCGGTCATTTCCAGTAAGCATCCAGAAATGAATTTTCACGACCGGACACGTCCGGTCATGCTTGACCAGACTCACCCAGTATCTGGTCACTTAGCGTTTCCCTAGTGCATGACCATGTCAGTGTGACCGGACACAGCTAGCCAGCGTCCAGTCATTTCAGCGCCAGCGTCCGGTCGACGACCGACGCTACGCTTCTTCTGCTGCTACTGACCAGACGCGCCGGTCCTTCAGAGACCAACGTCTGGTCACTTACAGTGACCACATTCACCTGAATTTAGGGCGCCAGTGGCACCGTCGGACTGTTTGCACTCTACGAGCGGACACTCCACTGGTGAAGTTTCTAACCCTTGCTCAAATATGCCAACCACCAAGTGTAACCTTGTGCACATGTGTTAGCATATTTTCATAAATATTTTCAAGGGTGTTAGCACTCTACTAGATCCTAAATGCATATGCAATGAGTTAGAGCATCTAGTGGCACTTTGATAACCGTATTCCGATACGAGTTTCACCCCTCTTAATAGTATGGCTATCGAACCTAAATATGATCACACTCTCTAAGTGTCTTGATCACCAAAACAAAATGGCTCTTACCATTTATACCTTTACCTTGAGCCTTTTGTTTTTCTCTTTTTCCTTTTCAAGTCCAAGCACTTGATCATCACCATCATCTTGTTATGGTCTTCACTTGCTTCATCACTTGAAATGTGCTACCTATCTCATGATCACTTGATAAACTAGGTTAGCACTTAGGGTTTCATCAATACACCAAAACCAAACTAGAGCTTTCACTTTGGCCGAGAGCTAAGCACCCTTGAGCTTTGGTGGCTTGTGTAGGTGTGCTTGGGTGCCCTCTAACTCATTTAAGCATGATAGTATTTATCCGATCGAGTGAGTGAGCGATTCTAGTGCGATTGCATCGAGTGGCACTAGATGATCGAGTTACAAGACGGTGGTGCTTGTTACTATTGGAGGTTGCCAGCTCCTAGATAGCTTAGTGGTGGTCTTCATTGAAGCACGCAAAAAAAATTATGCGGTGCTCCGGAGAAGTGATTGTGAGGAGGATTGTGCTCACCCCGCGGGAGCCACGAGGAGTAACTCTAGTAGAGCGAGACGCGAAGGGCGATAAGTGGTCCGACCGGGTCAAGTGCTAAAGCTTATGGTAAGCACTCCACATGGAAGAGTGTGATTTATGGGTCACCACTAGCAAGAGGACCGACGATAATCTTGGAGCTTGTCTCAACGGAGACTGACGTGTTGGCAAGCACGTGAACCTCGGAAAAAAATTATCGTGTAATCCTTGTATTTTCGTTGGTTTGCATCCTCGTTACACAAGCTTGTATTTACTTCATTTACATTGTGTTTATGTAGTTGCTACTGTAATTACTTAGCTTGTGTAGCTCACTAGTTACTTTTTGGCTTGTGTAGCATAGAAGTAGCTCCCTTGCGTGGCTAATTTGGTTTGCGTAACCTTGTTAGTCGCATTGCTTAGTTTATGTAGCTAAGTATTTGTGCTCTCTAATTTGGCATTGGTTATTTTGTTATTGAGCATTGCTAGTGAGCTTAGAAGCTTTGTACTTTTGCTTACTAGAATTATGTAGGAGCTTCTCGGTGTGCAAAATACTAGTGACGTAGGTTTGTGTGATCTTGTTGCTAGAATTGGATATGTGAGCTTTAGCTAGCTTGGCATCTTAGTTGCTTAATTAGGATCTTTGTAAGGTGCTAGAGAACATAGATATAGGTGTGTAGTCTTGATTAAACCGATAGTTTTAATTTCGTACTTGTTTCAGTTAGCTAGCGCAATTAAGTTTAAAAAAACTATTCACTATCCTCTAGTTTGTCATTTCGACCCTACAATAGAGACGTGGCTCCGCCGGGCGGAGGATGACGCGAGAGGACAATATGGATGGCCAGGTGGATCGGGTGAAGGAGAAGAGGAAAGAGAGGATAAGGTGCGGATGAAGAAGGACATTTTAGACCTTTTTATTGACCAGCCCAGGTATCATGACAGCTAAACGGTAAAAATTGAACGAATGAGAGATGGAACGGTGTGGTCGGAAAAAATAGTTTCGGTCGGTGGCACACGTCGCCGCACAAACTCTGAAGTTCCTCCAGAGTTCCAGTAGATTCCACCCAAGGAATCGAGATGAACAACTCCACCTCGCCGGCGGTGGACTGGGGTGACGACTCTGCGGGGGAGATGGACTCTGAGGACGCAGCGCCTTCCTCCTCCGTGGGCATGGGCGTCGGCATCACCATCGGCAGCATGATTGAGGTCGACGCCGACGACCGCCACCGCCCGTCCGCCCCCGACGCCGACTTCTTCAACGCCTTCTCCGACGACTTCGACGACCAAGACCTCGACTGACTGCAGCCACCGCCGATGCTTTGCTCGCCCGGCCCCCTTCCACCAGGTACCTTGGAACTGGATCTAGGATACGGATTCACGATCCGATGCACAGTACTATAGCACGTCTTCTATTTGCAATCTAGCTTCACCGCATTACTTTAGCCGCACAATTTGCTACGGAGTACGTGCTCCGTCAATTGTCGAGCACCTGAAGCTTTGCGCTAGTGGAATTGTATGTATGGTCGAATTGGGAACCTGCTCAGTTGTTAGTTCATTGTCTGGAGGAACCACCTAGTAGTACAATATTTCCTTATTAGTAATACTTTGTGCAGACATTTATGCTGGCTACTGTAGCAACTTACTTGACTGCGTGATTGCAAGTGTCTTCCCGATCCCCACCTTCATAGCTGGGATTTATGATTTGCTCAATAGTGAACTATTCGTTTTTTTTGGGAATAAGCCCATGATTATGAACGAGCTACCTGTATTCATCTTCCATGCCATAATTTGGTATGGCGCTTTAACTTGCCTTTGGAACACTTGTATATGATGGATGAACACCAGCAATACTGTACGGTACAAGCACGGTGACTCATGACCCAGGTCTCATCATCCATGGATTACTTTGTGCTTGTTTGAATCTAAGGGATGGGGATGGTTGCTCCAATGGGTATCCGCGGTTCTCCTCTAGTTTTCAACTCAAAGAACTAATTAGACAATTCATTTCCTCACTCATTTTTGTATATATAATTTATTAACTTGACCTTGAGGACATCCATGGATCGCTCCACCTCGTCCTTATTTGAATCCACTTGATTTATTTTTCCATTAACAACTGTTGTATTGTATCAGCATGTGCTTTCATTTATGTAACTAGGGCTGTTTTTGTGCTTTTGAACACTGAATTATAACAATCGACATAGAAGGTCGCTGACACATGTTCATTTTATTGATTCTCAGCTGGGGGTTGTATACGAACCTACGTACCAAGCAAGCACCAGTCATCCATCACATTGTCCTTGTGTTGCAGCTCTAGCGGTGTTGTATTGTCAGCTATGATCATGTAAGAACCTGACCTGGTACATTATGTACATAAGAATAATAATGAAGATATATGTGGTATATAAGTTCATGGCAGAATGTTCTTGTTGGTTGGATCCTTTGCACGGTTGAGCAGTGTTGTAATGTGATGGTCGGATGGACTCGCGACTGCGTTGGTCGCATTTGTGATGTTTTTGCTTTTTATTGGTGAATGGTGAAGACAGATCTGAATGTACTTACTGATCATCAGCGTTTTTTACGTGTTCAGGTGCTCTTGCTTTCTCAGTTCCTCTAGTGTTCCTTACTAACTTGATGGAATGATATTGGAGTGAGCAGTTGATGTCGTGATGCCATGCAGATTTGTTTGTCAGAAAGACCTAGCAGCCTTCAATGTTAGCAGCCTTCAATGTTTTGCTCTAACAACAAATCTGCAGTACTTCAGCAGTATTTTTCAGCACTACTTCAGCGGTACTTTTCAGCGAAGGAACAGTGTTTTCCTTTCACAGCAAATCAGCGTCAGCAGCGGAAGCAGCTAAATTTCAGCGAAACGAACAGGGCCAATCTGGGTTTTACCTCCCTCCTATCCTAGAGCTCGGTTTTTATGTTGAAAATATAAGGGGAAAACGGGAAAACAAATAGGAGACACAATCTTTCTTTGCCTGTAATATACCTGAGATTTAATTGCAAAAATTAAGCAAATGATGAAATGCAACAACAACAGGCTGCTAGTACATCCAAATGAAACGATTGGGCTTCTTTTGTTGCTAGGCTTGGGCAGTCACTTCTGGCCCAATGGGCTACATAACGAATTAAGGCTTTCCTTGCTTGGCCCGCCCGTCGTCCTCCCTCTTCTCCCTGATTGCTTGCATTGCATCCTACTAGTTATGTGCCCGTACATTGCTTGGGGCAAAAAATCCATGCCATATGTATTTCTCAATTAACACATTCAAGCAACTTCGTATCCTCTATCTACTAGGTATGTGCCCGTACATTGCTAGGGGCAAAAAATCCATGCCATATGTATTTCTCAATTAACACATTCAAGCAACGCTTGTGCTTATCATGGTTCCTAATTGAGAATTGGTGGAGCATGTGCTATAATTCATTCGTGGTAAAAAAAACAACTAATCTAGACCAGATGGACTCTAGTGAATGATAAATCATGTTTATGTTTGCAAACTAATTTGAATTTCCATGTATGCATGATGTAAAATGATCTTAAAATACTGAATGCTCATAGTACACAATTCCAATATTCCAATCTCTTGCTATTTCATCATGCTCATGTGCCAACAATTATTATTATTTTGTTTCCCTTCCTGGACACAAAAGAATGGACGGGATAACATTTATTGTGATTTTCCTGTGACACGAAATTGAATAAGTTTTTATCTATGATGTAAACATCTTTTATACCAATATGTAGAAACTGAGAACTATTCCTGCTGCACCGGCTATAAAGCAGGCATAGCTGAATCTGTAGAGCTTCTTGTTGATGGGGATGTCTGCAAGAACCGACCATTTGGTATTTGCATTGAGTATGGACTGTGATTTCTTTCTTTGATATGCTTCACAATATCTAATTCTCTATTGGGGGTAAACGCCCTCATAAATCTGCTAAGCCCTCCTTGAAGTCTCTCTTTCACTCCTCTTTTCTCCCCCCTTATTTCTAAACTTTTCATACTGTTTCACCTTCCCTTAGTTGTGTAAATCTAACAAATACCACAATAGTGGAAGCAACTACTGTATCTGTTCCCACAAAAAATAGAGCAACGGGAAATCAAGATTCTTATCAATTTGTTCATCATTTGTTCCCACTTGGTTCAAGGATGATAAACCCCTCCTTGACCACCAACTTGCTTCAATTTGAAGGATGATAACACCAACTTACTTCATTTTTGGACTTGCAATATGATATTTATCTCATGCTCATCCACTTATAGATAAACCAATCCTTGACGTCCACTCAGCCAAAGCAGGTCATGTCCCTGCACTCGGAACGCATCAGGCCTGCCATGGCGTACCTTGGACATCCTGCTGCTCCGCCCCCGATGTCGTGGCTAAAGTTTTCCAAACGAGCCAAGCCCGCTGGGCCGACACGAGCACGGTACGAATTGGTCCGGTATGAAAACGGCCCGGCCCGGCAGCTACCGTGCCCGTGCCAAGCACGGCACGGCCCCGTGCCCGTGCCTGGGCCGTGATGCCAGCACGATGGCACGGCACGGGCACGACCCGCTTCAACGGCCGGCACGGGGGCGGCACGGCCTCGAGCCGTTGGATGGAGCCCTCCCGCCTGCTGACCGTTGGATCTAGGGGTCGGGTGGGACGGCTTTATAAGCCAGTCGCCGCTCCTAGCTCCCCACCTTTCCAAACCCTAGCTCATTCCGTCCCCATTCCAGCCGCATGGCCACATCGAGCTCTCCCATCGACTGAAACCCGCTCTCCTCTCTTCTTCCCGTCGTCCGGTGGCTGGTTAAGGTGGCTATTGCACAGCTCCTTTAATTTGGTATTTTGTTATCTATATCTTGTGTTTTCTTCTTTGTGATTTCAGATTCATCAGATTTCAAGTTTGTTTTTTGAACTGTTCTTTTGATTCTGATCTGTTGAAGTGGTGATATGGTTTTAGTGCCAAGGCACGGCACTAGTCCGCTGGGCTACCGTGCCCTATGGCACGGCATGGCACTGTGCTTTAGTGCCATGCCTGGGCCAAAGTCTGGGCACGGTGGCACTACACGGCACGACACGGCAGTGACACCGTGCCTGATAGTGCCGTGCCTAATAGTGCTGTGCCGTGTAGTGCTAATACCGTGCAGTGCCAGAGCCGTCCGTTTGGAAAACTATAGTCGTGGCTCACCTTAGCCAAGACGGCTGGATCTCATGGAGGTGCGGCCGTGCCTGTGTGGAGTCGCCATCGCTTGGTCATTGCCTCCTGGCCTGGGAGATCTGGCTGTGGGTGGGGAACCAGTGAGGGCTGGCCACCTAATTGATTGGGCACCGGGCGGTGGCGTCCTTGTAGCTCCGGCGTGGGTGGCACTTGGACCCTAACAATAATCACCTAGAATGAGGTGAGGGCGGAGGTGCAGATGGCAGTCAGGTGGTTGAGGGGGTGCGGATGGGTGGGATGGTTTTTTTTAATGGGATGCTGATCACAGCCACTGGGGCTTCACCGCCCCTGTGGTAGATGGGTCCGTTTCATTCTTTTTAGGGCCTGTTTAGTTGCCAAAAAATTTTGCATAGTATCCGTCACATCGAATCTTACGGTACATGCATAGAGTACTAAATGTAGACGAAAAAAAAAACTAATTGCACAGTTGGGTGAGAAATCGCGAGACGAAACTTTTGAACCTAATTAGTCCATAATTAGATACTAATTACCAAATACAAACAAAAGTGCTACAGTAGCCAAAATCAAAAAAAAATGGATCCTAACGGGGCCTTAGTGGTATAGAAGAGATAGAAGAAGATAGAAGATCATACTAGCTGTTCCTGAACACTCTTGTATTGTCTTATCAGCAAACAGTAGGGCGATTTCAGTGAGCTAGGGTTGGTTCATCTGATGAATTAGTTGTATGTGCAGAATTTATAAGCTGCTGCCAATTTTTGTGTTGATATTAATAAACTGTATGTTTCGGTTGAGTTGTCTGGATGGTGAACTTCGGGTGATGGTTTGATGCTTCTTGGAATTTAACTGATAGTAGATGCCTTGAATTGATTTAGAGGGATTAGTAAAAATATGGCTATGATTTAAGGTGTCATTGCTGGAGTTACTATGTTTGTGATGAACTGCACGTATCATGTAAATGTGCTAGCTACAATCTAATCTTCTACTGATAATCATATATATCTGGTATTGGCTTTGGCTGCAGTCGCTACTTTGCAAGTGAAAGCGTGAAGGATGACCACTACGGCCCCGTTCGCTTGTCTTAAAAATGACCTGCTCGGCTTCTTTTTTCAGCCGGAACAGTGTTTTTCTCTCACAACAATTCAGCCGGAACAGTATTTTTCTGCCAGTTTCAGCCAAGTTTTAGACCAGCGAACGGGGCCTACCGCTCAAAGCGCCACAAGAAGAGGTAATTCATTCTGTTTGCTCTAAGTCTAAGTAATATCACGGTACAAATTATTCAGAGATAATGTTGGAGAAGAAAATCTTCCCTGAACACATTTGATTTACGATACCAGTTTGATTGGCAAACATCTGATGTGGCCTGCACTTACTATGCTTGTTGCATGGTCATTCTCAATTGAAGAAAAATGAACCGGTTGGTTTATATTGCTAGGACAAATGAATTCAGATGGTTAGAATACTGTAATACAGCACTGTGCTGTTGACCTGTTATCTAGAGTAGAACCAGTTGATAAAACTTGGAGGGAACTTATTGTGTGGTTTGATTTAGTGTTGGTCCTGTGATAGTAACTGTAGGTTGAAAGCAGATATACTAGATTACCAGTATGCAGCTTGTTCGTCGTTTTTGGCTTATAAGCCATGGCTTATCAGCCAACGAACAGTATTTTTCTCTCACACCAAACCAGCCAACGATACTTTCAGCGATGACATATAAGCCAAACAAGCCTAAACGAACTGGGCTCAGAACATGTGAAAATCTGACGTAGGACAGGTTGTGGTACACGTGAGCGGCATAATTCTGTCTGCTGTGGCGTGTGCTTTGTCTAATCACAAGCTTTGGATGATTGTAGGGTCAAGGTAATGTCTGGGCCAGCTCCACACACGCAACTTGATGCTGAACTTGCTGCTGGAATGGAAAAGCCTGACAATGGCCTGAAGCTTATGTCCATGTGATTCATGTGAAAGAACCTCTTGTTAGTACTTGTCCCGTGTTTTTGTTGCTGTCGTACATCTGAAGCTGCTATGCTCAGTAATAGCAGAGTTAGTAGATGGTTTTTATTGTCCACAAGACTTTCGAAGTGGGGCTTGATCAGGAGCGGAGTTGTTTTAGAGAGGGTGTCAGGTGTCAATGTCTGTATCATGAAATCATTTACCGACCCATTCTAGTAAGGGATCCCTTCTAGTAATGATGATGTCTCATATCATTTGGCCTCAGATTGTGCGTTATCTGCTAGGACTATGAAATAGTAGAGTTGGTTTTACAGCCTGTCTGGTTTGATGAACACAAGCCACCAAATGTTTGAGGTACCGGTACCGACGTACCGTCCCAACACTGGTAGGGTTCTTGCTACTTGTGTGATGTATGGTGGTACCACGAAATAAGACGGATGGACGCTAGAGGGCGGCCAGGACAGCAGCACTTGTCAGCTTCCATTCTTTGTGAAGATTTCCTAGATCTGTATGTATAGTAGTACATGATTCTGCCTGTGCTCTCCGTGACTCTGGTTTTGGCTGCTGATGCTGATGGCAGGGTCTATAATTGACAATTTTCCGTAGAGATGGAGAGATTCCTTGGCTGTTTTGTGCTCATTTCATTTTGGATCTATCATTTTGTACTGGGCAAACGCCATCCTTCCATCCTTGTCTCCTTGTCTGTGAAGCTCTTCGAAGGATGTACTCCTCCAGCAGGACGGGACCATGCACAGCACGGCACGTCGGCACGAGTGAGCACATCGTAGTAATGGATGGAAATGACTGAACACATGTACAGCTAGGGCCTCGTTTAGATTGCGAAAAAATTTCAAACCGATAAATAGTAGCACTTTCGTCTTATTTGATAAATATTATCCAATCGTGGACCAACTAGGCTCAAAAGATTCATCTCATGATTTCGAACTAAACTGTATAATTAGTTATTTTTTTTACCTACATTTAATACTTCATGCAAGCGGCTAAAAATTGATGTGACGGAGAGAGAGTGAAAAAACTTGGAATTTGGGAGTCATCTAAACAAGGCCTAGGTAGGTAGACATATCCCTCCTCTGCTCTGCTCTGGAAAGAAGAAGCGTTCAGTACCAAATCATTATGCAGTTTCTTTGATCTCAAGCAAGCAATGGCTGAATAGTCAGGCGATCTATGTGTGTGTGTGGTGTCTGTGCTAATGATAAGATAGATCCATCTGCCATTGGTTGCGTCTGCTCTTGAGAGTTCAGACGCGCACACATGACACATGCGCCGGTGACTTGGCAAGGTCCTTTGTCCATCTGATCCAATCTAATCCTGGAGCACCAGTGCAACTTGCTATATATATTCTCTGCTTCCCTGAAAGCTACTGCTGCTGCTAATTGATGTGGCAATGAATTCAAAAGGTTGCTTGCCTTTGGTTTTACTGTTTGTTGGGTAAGCCATGGCCATCCATCCCAACCCCTTCCCTTCCTTTCGTTGACAGGTGGTGCACTGGTGCTGTTGCATGGGCATGGCCCAGAATTTGCTGGTGCTGATGGAACGCCAGATCCAGATCGCTCTCGGTTCTCTCACTACTAAGGTTGTCTGTCTGTCAGGGGGTGGGTGGTGTTGCTAAGAAAGCCCAGCAAGATTCTGAGATCAGCAAATGCCCATGGAACATAGAAATGCAATTGGCACAACTCCTATGGAATGCATTTATACTTATACACCTCACTTCCATAGGAGACTTAGGGCCCGTTTGGTTGAGCTAAGAGAAGTGATTCTTTAACGGAAAATATTTTCCTATGATCGGATAAACTGATGCATAGAATGACTCTAGGATCTAGAGTGATTAGGAGAAGCTATTTTTATTTTCAAACTCCCAGCCCCTAGTTCATTCAACTTGTAACCCTTAGTTCATTTCAGATAATCATTTCATTGAATCAGCATAGAATCACTTCTAGTTAAAAAAATGTTCTGATGGAGCTGTTAGCATGGAAGGTGATAAACAGGCCTTAAAACATGAGCTCAAGCCTTCATGTTTTCAGAAGACCAATGCACACTCGCTCCTTCCATTGTACTACCTCCGTCTACAAAAGAATTCAATTCTCGCTTTTTAAGAAGTCAAATCGTGTGAACTTCGACTAAATTTATATTAAAAAAAGTTACTAACATTCATGGTACAAAACAAGTATCATTAGATTAGTTATAGAGTATATTTTTATAATAAATTTATTTAAAGATATAAATACTAATGCTATTTACTATAAACTTAGTGAAACTTGAGCTAGGATCGGACATCAGGAGTTGCAGAGGAAACCTTCGCTTGGTTGTGTTGCCAGGTAACACTAACAAGACAACAGTGCCTGGTGAGTGGTGACTGGTGAATGGCATGGACAGGGGCAAGTTCCACGAGAGGATAGGCTGGCTAGATTGGACACATCGGCGCTTGGGATTTGAACCGGGGAGGGACAGGGCAGAGCAGAGCAGACCTCTTTTCGTTCTGTGAGCCCAGGCCCAGCCAGCCATGGTCCTGGTCCTACTCCGTCCCGTCCGGCCTTGGGCGTTCATCTTCATGAGCAAGGGACCATGCGCCGATCCCTCAATTCATCCATTCTCTCAGTCCTACTATGCCTGTTGGTGCCAGTGCTGCTGTTGGGGCACACCATCATGTGCAGCGAAGAAGAAACATACGAAGAATAGTGGATTGGCAGCAGTGAAAGCAACCACTGCTTGAAATCAAGGCCCCGTTTAGTTTCATCCAAAAACCAAAAATTTTGCGTAGTACCCGTCACATCGAATCTTGCGGCACATGCATGGAGTACTAAATGTAGACGAAAAAAAACTAATTGCACAGTTAGGTGAGAAATCGCGAGACGAAACTTTCGAACCTAATTAGTCTATAATTAGACACTAATTGCCAAATAAAAACGAAAGTGCTTCAGTACCCCAAACCCAAAATTTTTTTGATCTAAACACGCCCCAAATGTCCCTCCGGAGTCCGGACCGGTGTCATGGTGTGTGTTGGAGGATGAACTCTCCATTGCATGTGACTCCTCCCCTATGTTGGAGATGAGAGCCCATCATAGGTCAAACTCTTGGTCCCCGTTTTCCTGCAATCTTGCCATTTCTTGCATTGCCACTAATAGTACATCCCTGAGCCCTCCCCGGTCGTCTGCAAACCTGCTGCGCAATTGACATCAGGAACACAGGCTCAATTCATTAGGCAGATTGAGATGGCTATGCCACTGACAATTCGGTAGATATTCCCGGGATCCTGTCGAGAGCAGCATAATATAGTGTATAGATGGCCATCGGGCCGTGCCGGCCCGGCCCGTTGGCCCGGCGTGCCGTGCCGGCACGGCACGGAATCGTGCCTCGACGGGCCGTCGTGCCGGCCGTGCCGTGCCTAGGCCGTGCTCGTGCCTGGCCAACGGCCCATGGCACGGCCCGTGGGCCGTTTTGCCGTGCCGTGCCGCCCGGTGGGCACGGCCATTTTCACCGGGCCGCGCCGGCCCATGGCCCATGCACACTTCACAGTTCACACAATCACACAGCACACAGATGACAGATCATATGATGATGAACTTATATTCAGAATGAGCTGTTTTGTGCAATGCTGCCTCATTAAAAACCTTTAGGTAAAACTCACCTTTGTGAGAAACCCTAGAAAGAAAAAAAGAGTGCAGCCAGCTCTAAATGTCAAGGTCTTATAGTTCTATCCTATTAGGATAGCCAACATCAGTGGCAAAGTCATTGTGACTTAGTGAGTTCACAGATCACAGCAACAGGAAGCCAGGAACAGCAAAAGTTCTATCCTATTACAACATCAGGTCATCAGTGGCAACTAGCAAAGTTCTTCCTTCATTGATCATAGTGACTCACTACAGCACACCAAAAGTTCCTGCAAGCAAAGCAATGTTAGTACCAGCAGTACTTGAATGTAAAGAAAAGATGCAAAATGGAACTTGAATAGCTGAATGTTGAGTGACTACCTCTCATCTTCTCTTCTTCTTCTTCTATCCACCAGCAGCACCAGCACCAGCACCAGCAGTACCGCCGCTGCCGCTGACACTGTCGGACCCGCTGCCTTCGCCTTGTTCATCGAGGAAGAGGTTCTTGAATGCCTCCTCAAGGTCCAGGTCCTCAGGTGTATGTGTTCCCTTCTTGCACCTTGCTCCCAGTCCTTGATGCAGGTGAGCATCTCAACATGCTCAGGCAACAAGCGCCGCCGCCGATCTTCGAGTATCCTGGATGTACAGCTGAAACAGGACTCGGAAGAGACAGTAGACATAGGGACAGACATAATATCTCTAGCCATAATAGACAGGATTGGATAAGTTAGCTTGTGGTCATGCCACCAGAGGAGTATGTCAAAGGATTCCTCATAACATGTGACAGGGTCACTGTCCAAGTATGCTTTGAGCTCACTAACAACAGATGGAGTATGAGCTGAGGGGGAAGAAGAGACAGGGGAATCACCAGGACCTCCAAAGATCCTTCCCCATGCCTGTTTTGTCTTACCAGTATGAGCTGAAGGGATTGAAACCCTCTGAGACCTCACTGCACCAAATTTCTGTTCATAATTGCCAAACAATTTATACAATTCATCTTTTACATCAGTATAGTATGAACTATAAATGCATCCAGTTGCTTTAGCAAGCAATTCAAGCACATTAAAGAACCCTTTCATCTTAGCTCTAGGATCAAGAATGAATGCATATGAATAAATGAGTGGAATTTTCTCCCAATATTTAAGGAATTTAAGCTTCATAGGAGTAGCAATCATTCTAAAATTAGCATCTCTTTCAGCATTTTGCAAATGTTCAGCCATGTCAAGCATATGGTGCAAAACAAGTGGAGTTGTGGGATAATAAACCCCAGACAGCACAACAGTATCATTATTTGTTCAGCAACATGCCAATGCTGTGCAGTCAATAAAGTAGAACCATAATTAGAGGTAATAAACACATCAAAGACTTCTTTGTATGGCAGCAAATGTTTGAGCATCAAAAAAGTAGAATTCCATCTAACATCCATGTCCAAGCCAAACTTCCTAGGTCTAAGACCCTGAGCCTTGCAGTAGTTTTTAAACAATGCAATTCTTTGATTAGAGGAATTTAAAAAACTTATTGCAGTTCTGAAATCTTCAGTATAAGGTTTCAACCTCTTCATGCCAGATTTAACAATAAGATTGATGATATGGCATGCACAACGCTGATGCACAAGCAAGTACTGCACCTTGTTAGGATCAGTGGGGGTAGGTGCAGGATAAGAACCCAAATAACCAAAGAACATAGGCTGCAAAATCTCATATGCCCTAGAATTAGCAGAAGCATTGTCTAGAGACACAGAAAATACCTTGTCTATCAAACCAAACTCCTCAACCACACTAGCAATCCTATCAGCAATGTTATCACCAGAATGTGAAACATCAATCAGCCTTAAACCAATTACTTTTTTCTGTAACTCCCAATCAGCATTAACATAATGAGCAACCACAGATATATAATCCTCTTTAGCATTACCAGATCAAATATCAGATGTCAAAGAAACAGAAGATGCAGTAGGCAACACAGATTTCATAAGCATATCACGTTGTTCATCAAACAGTTTAGACATATCTCTAGTGGTGGTCTGCCTAGAAACCTTTTGGAACAGAGGATTATGAGCACGCTTAATGTAATCCTCCCAAGCATCAGTCTCACCTATCCCTAAAGGAAGGTCTAGCCTAGCAATCAAACAGCACAACTCAGTGCGAGCAATCAAAGGATCATACACCCAATTGTTCAAACCATCAGGATTCAGAGCAAGCTTAGACTGGACAAGACTAGCCTGATCACGTTTTTTCATACAAGAATTCATGTGCCGTCTCAAATGGCCAGTGCCAGCGGCCGATCTAGCAGTGTATCGCGCATGACAATGTTTACAGATGGCACGTACTCGAATTCCCTTCTCCTTAATCTCATGGAAGTAATCCCAAACAGCATAAACTTTCTTACCAGAGGAGGTACCATGAGTGTCAGTGGATACCTCAACTCCACCATCGTCGTCGTCGCCATCGACATCGATGGGCTGGTTGTCGTCACCGAGGTCGATGCCGAACAGACCGCCTGCATCATCACGTATGTCGTCGTCGTCCTTGACTTCCAGCAGGTCATCCGCGTACGGCGCCTGGTCCTCGCCGTCGCCGAGGGGATGCTGATTCTCCCCCCGCGTTGCGAGGCCAGAACCGCCCGCGGACGAGCCGGACAGCCGTGCCCGACCTCGACCTCCAGCAGCACCAGCACCGCCCCTCAACGGGCGCTTGGGCGGCCTGGCCATGTCTACTCCAGAGGAGGAAGACGCGGCGTCAGGCGCCAACCTGCATGCAAGAAGAAGTTAGAAGAAGAAGAAGTGAAGAACTGAAGAAGAAGAAGTGAGAAGAAGACGAAGAAGAAGTGAGAAGAAGAACAGATGACAGATCTAGGGTTAGGGTTAGGGAAGAAGTCCAACCTGTGTACCCGGAGCCCGGTGCCGGTGATGAAGAGGCCAGCCAAGCAGCGGATGAGACAGACAGACACGGATTAGAATCGACGGCGAGAAGAAGAAGAAGTGAAGAACTGAAGAAGAAGAAGTGAGAAGAAGACGAAGAAGTGAGAAGAAGAAGAACAGATGACAGATCTAGGGTTAGGGTTAGGGAAGAAGTCCAACCTGTGTACCCGGAGCCCGGTGCCGGTGATGAAGAGGCCAGCCAAGCAGCGGATGAGACAGACAGACACGGATTAGAATCGACGGCGAGGTGGTGGAGGATGAGGGACTGCCATGAACACTCACATGGTTCACCGAGAGGGGAGTGAGGGACTGAGAGTAGAGGAAAAGGAGGGAGGAGGAGACGGCGGGGAAGCAGGGACCAGGGAGGAGCGCCGGCGCGGTCACCGCTCACCGGTGATGGGGAGGACGGACGAACGTCGGCGTCGGCGGCGGTGGATCTGGATCTGGATCGAGAATGGGAGAGCGGAGCGACTGAGCGAGAGGCCGAGAGCGAGAGACTGAGAGAGCCGCGGTGGGGGAGAGGAAGAGCCGAAGAGGATTAGGTTAGGGTTTGGGAGGGGGATGCGCCGCGGCCGGCCGGACGCGGACGGCTTATATACGACGAGGGGAGAGGCCGAGAGGGGTGCGTGGGGTGGGCCGGCGGCCTGCCTTTCGTGGGCCGTTTCTCCGACTGGGCCGCCACCGGGCCGCATCATGCACCGGGCCGTGCCCGTGCCGTGCCACGGGCCAGGCCGGCGGCCCAGGCACGGCCCGGCGTCTCGGGCCCGGCGGCCACCGGGCCGGGCCGGGCTCGGGCCGGGCCAAAACAACGGGCCACGGGCCGGGCCGGCGGGCCGCGGGCTGCATGGCCAAATATAATATAGTGTAGAGAATGCTGTTCTCGATCGGTTCTTGGGTGTGCAGTTTGGTCGGTCCGTACTCCGGAGTTGAGACTTCAGAGGCGTGCTCACTGCTCACCACTAGATCCGCTTCCTGTCTGCCTGAAAAGGATGGAGAGTGTCCTCGCAAAAGAGAAGAAACGAAAAAGGATAGTGGATAGATACTGTTCAGCTCCTCTGCTCGCTGAAAATGGAGATTCTTTTGTTTTCAGATACAAGTGGAACTTGCCATTTCTTTCCTGCTACTGACTGATAGCAGCAATCATTCATGCATTACTTTATTTGTTTCTGCTATTGCAAATAACTGAATAAGGAGTAAATCTGCTATTTGGTACTGTAATATAAGGGGCTAACTAATAAGTAGAGTACTAGTACATATGATCTGGGATTCTGGGGTTCCTTAGGAGCTAGCCGTTGTCTACTTACAAGGAAGGATCCATTCCCATCTCTGACACTGTATATAGATAGATGCTGTTGCTTCTATGTGTTCCACATCTCTGTCCCAGCTAGCAGATGAGAAACAAGAAGAATGAGAAGCAAGAAGAGTCAAAAAAAAAAGTGAAGGTTTACATCATCCTAAAACCTCAACTCAAAGAGATCATCATCAAATTGTACAATCATATGAACCACCGTGTTTTCTGCTTCTTTTTTCTTTTCCCTTTGCGATCCTGCAGTATCATCATCATTTGCTCCGGAGCTTCAGCTTCCTGGTCCATCAATCTCTCTGGAACGAAACTCATCCATGATCCATCAATCCATCCTACGCGGGGTCCCCGTTGGACGACGACGACGACGGCCCGGGCGCGGCACCGCCTGTCAGCCGCTGCAGCTGCAGCATCCGCGCGTAGCACCCGTCGGGATGGTGCTTGAGCAGGTGCGAGTGCGACCCCTGCTCCACCACCTTGCCGTCGTCGATCACCGCAATGGTGTGCGCGTTGCGCACCGTGGCCAGCCGGTGCGCCACCACGATGGTGGTGCGCCCGGACCCGGCGCGCTCCAGCGCCTCCTGCACGCACCGCTCCGACTCAGCGTCCAGCGCGCTGGTCGCCTCGTCCAGCAGCATGACGGCCGCCTGCTTCACCAGCGCGCGCGCGATCGCGATCCGCTGCCGCTGCCCGCCGGACAGCTGCACCCCGCGCTCGCCTACCTGCGTCCGGTAACCCTCCGGCAGCGCCGAGATGAACCGGTGCGCGTTCGCCTGCGTCGCTGCCTCCACCACCTCCGCCTCCGTCGCGCCCTCGCGCCCGTACGCGATGTTGTCGTGGATGCTCGTCGCGAACAGAAACGGCTCCTGCGGCACCACCGCCACCACGCGCCGCAGCGCCCGCAGGTTGTACTTGCGCACGTCCTTGCCGTCCAAGAGCACGCGCCCGGACGTGGGCTCGTAGAACCGCTGCACCAGCGCCAGCACCGAGCTCTTACCGCACCCGCTCGGACCCACCAGCGCCAGCGTCTTGCCCGCGCGCGCCCGGAGGCTCAGGTCGCGGAACACCTGGATGTCCGGCCGCGACGGGTACGAGAAGTCCACGTGCTTCAACTCCACCTCGCCCCTGGGACGCTCCGGCACTGGTGCCGCGTCCACGTCGTCGGGCCCCACCTCCGTCTTGCGGTCGATGGTCTCGAACACCGACCGCATCGCGCGCCCGCCCTTGATGAAGTCCGGCGCCAGCGTCAGCGTCTCGGCGGCGCCGTTGGCGGACACCATGAGCACCATGAACACGCGGATGGTGCGCGAGAAGTCGGAGATGCCGTGCTTCACCAGCCACGCGGCGTACCAGAGCCCCAGCGCGTAGGACGCGTACAGCAGGAACTGCGCCACGCCGTAGCCGCTCCCGGCGATCTGCCCCTTCCAGAAGCAGCGCCGGAGCGGGCCGCGCAGGTTGGTCTCGAAGAGCCCCGTGATCTTGCGCTCCGCGTTGAACGCCGCCACGGTGCGCAGGTTGGCGACGGCCTCGCCCGCGATCTGCGTGGCCCTGGCGTGCGCGGCCTCCAGGTCGCCCGAGAAGCCCTTCATGAACATCTTCTGCAGGACTGTGGCGCCGACGACGAGCGGGAAGACGGCGAGGAGCACGAGCGCGAGGCGCCACTGGAGAACGAAGCCCGCGGTGTAGGCGACGAGCATGAGCGCCGAGTTCTGGACGATGACGGAGATGCGGTCCCCGATGGCGGAGCGCACGTTCTGGGCGTCGAGCGCGAGCCTGGCGGCGACGCGAGCGCTGGCGTTCTCGTCGGCGTCGAACCAGGCGATCTCGTTGCGGAGCACGGCGGCGAACATCTTCTCGCGCACACGCTTGGTGAGGTTCTCGCCGACTGTGTCCCAGAACACGTGCTGCACCGTGTTGAACAGCAGCGCCGCGGAGGACATGCCAATGAGCAGGTAGCAGTACTTGGCGATCTCGCGCTTCATGTAGCGCGGGTCCGGCGCGTAGTAGACGCTGAGCACAGCGCTGAGGATGTAGGCGAAGATGGCGCTGAAGGAGCCGCAGACCATGGAACCCAGGGAGCCGACGAGCGCGTAGGCCCACTCCGGCGAGTTCATCTTGGCGAGGCGCAGGAAGGAGCTGGCGCCGGCGCGGAACGCGAGCTGCTTGTCGGCCATCGTCCGGTGGTGGTGGTGCGGGTCGTGGATGGAGAGAGTGAAGTCGGAGGTGGAGAAGTCGGAGAGGCGACGGGAGTAAGGGGAGCGGCCGTAGGAGGAGTTGCGCGTCATGATGGGCGAGCTGACGGAGTTGCGGGCGCTGGAAGGCCTGGCGCTGCTGCGGCGGGCGTTGACGAGCGCCGCCTCGTGCGCCTGCTCCTGCATGCGGATGAGCTTGGCGTAGGTGCCGTTCTCGCCCTTGGCCATGAGCTCGTCGTGCGTGCCCATCTCGGAGACGGCGCCGCCCTGCAGCACGGCCACGACGTCGGCCTTGCGGATGGTGGAGAGCCTGTGCGCGATCACCAGGGTGGTGCGCCCGATCATGAAGCGGTCCAGCGCCTCCTGCACGAGCTTCTCCGACTCGGAGTCGAGCGCGCTGGTGGCCTCGTCAAGCAGCAGGATGGCGGGGTTCTTGAGCATGGCGCGGGCGATGGCGATGCGCTGCTTCTGCCCGCCGGAGAGCTGCATGCCGCGCTCCCCAACCTGCACCGGCCACCACCGCCATGCACTCACGGTCAAACAAACGGGTTGACTTTGACTGCCAATTTTGTCATCAAATAATAAACTAGTACTACTACTCCAGCATAATTAATAACAACAAAAATGAAATCCATTTGTTAATACAGCAAGTCTTATGATGGTGCAGAGTGTTTGACCAGGGATGATGCATGGGCATGCGAGCATTGCTTAGCAAGGAATCAAGCATGATCAAGTCAGTCATGGGAGTGTGGGAAAGCGAGCTGCTCTATGTGGCCCATATCCCATGTGACCTTTAGATTTCATTTGATTTGTTTTTGATTCGATTAAACCCTTCCCAGATGTTATTAACTAACCAGACTGCCTGCCATTGACAGTGATTAAAATAAGCAGCAGCATGGGCTTGTCCCTTTCCTCCGTCAAAACTTTACACCCTTGACACATGCATAGAGTATTAAATATAGACTAAAAATAACTAATTACACATATTACGACGAAGAATCCTTTAAACCTAATTAGTCCATAATTTGATAATAAAGTGATACAGTAACACATACACTAATGACGAATTAATTAGGTTTAATAAATTCATCTAGTGGTTTATTAACGAATTCTATAATTTATTTTTTTTATTAGTATCAAACAACCCTACGACACCCTATGTGACGCAGCCCAACGTGACGCAACGAAACTTTACACCCTATCTAAACACCACCTAAGAGAAGTGGAAGATACCTACCACTAGTAGTACAGTAGTGCTCAGTGGCAAGAGCTGGACTGTACAGACAGGATGGGTGATTGATAATTCTTGCATGCACTGGGATCAAATCAACTTGACATTCCTGACAAAATACCAACTTGGAATTTGTTCTGTTCCACTCCCCCTCCTATAGTATTCCTAGGAATTCTACCTCTTTCTACGTACCCAGGTTGATTCTTAATCTTTTTACTATATTGTTATTAACCTTCCTCTAGCTGCTCATCATCCATTCATCTCCCCCTGCACTCAGCACAAAGCACTCAGCAGCAAATGCTAGTAGAGTTTTGTGTTGAGAAAGGGACCTCTCCTGTCATGTGCGATCCTGGCATGTTACTTGTTGGTAACCCACAACAGCAATTGTGATAGCAACAGGCTCCTAACAAGCAATTGCTCTCCCATCCCTAGTACTAGTACTAGTGTCTGTCTACTGGTATCTATGTGATGGATGAGTAGTGCCGTGCTGTGATGGAATGGACCCGACCCCTCCATGACGACATGGCGTTGGTGGCCTAGTGGTGCTGCCTGTCATGAGCTGCTCATGTGCGGATGTGCCGCTGCTGCGGCCTAACAAACACAAACAGTGACCCAGGGCAGCACGAGCGCGACGCATGAATGAGATGGATGACATGATGCTACATGCAGCATCCTCATGGAGAAAAGAAAAGGCTGCATGCAGATGAGAAAAAAAGCTAGTAAAAGGCAGGGTAGGGAGAAGAAAGGAAAGGAAACGGGGAGCAGCGAGCTGCTAGGCAGGCAGGCATGGCGGTCTAGACACTGACACATGGGTTGGAGAACAACAGGCACAACACAAACAGGCAGCAACGGTGGCGAGCAAGAAAAGTGCAGTAAGCGCTTGTTTAGGCCCTGTTTAGATCCCATCAAAAAACCAAAAATTTTTAAGATTCCTCGTTATATCAAATCTTGCGACACATATATGGAGCATTAAATGTAGGTAAAAAAATAACTAATTGCACAGTTTGCCTGTAATTGGCGAGACAAATCTTTTAAACCTAAATAGTGACAATTTTTGCCAAATACAAACGAAAACGCTACAGTAACCAAAGCCAAAAATTTTTGAAACTAAACGCGCCCAATTTAGAATTTGGGACTACTGTAGCACCTTCGTTTTTATTTGACAAATAGTGTTCAAACATTGACTAATTAGGCTTAAAACTTTCGTCTCGCAATTTCCCACCAAACTGTGCAATTAGTTTTTTTTCGTCCACATTTAATGCTCCATGCACGGGCCGCAAACATTCGATATGACAGGTACTGTAGTAACTTTTTAGACTTTGGGGTTCAACTAAACAAGGCGTAAAGTGCAGTGCAGCTCAGCTAGTATAAAGCTAGCTATACGGGGACGGACCTGCGTGTCGTAGCCGTCGGGGAGCTTGACGATGAAGGAGTGCGCGTTGGCCACCCTGGCCGCCGCCTCCATCTCCGCCAGCGTCGCGCTCTGGCTGTCCCGCCCCAGTAGCAGGTTCTCCTTGATGCTCGTCGCGAACAGCGTCGGCTCCTGGCTCACCAGCCCAATCTGCTGCCGGAGCCACCGGAGCTTCAGCGACTTGAGCTCATGCCCGTCCAGCAGGATTTGCCCTGCCAAAACCAACAAATTTCAGAGCTTCATTTCTTTCTTTTTTGTTTGTTCGTTTGATTTAAAAATCTACAGGACTACTATACTATACTAGGAGGAGTACTCTACATGTCAACACAACTGAACCACTCCTACTTGGATACATCTCACTGAGTAGTCAGTCAGTCGGTCAAGGCTCAAAGAGAAAGAGTGGCATGCATGTGCGAGGCAACAGTAGCATCTTGCCAGGCAAATAGTTTTCTTGTCTCGCGCTGCAGGCACCACCTAGTTCTAGCTGTGTGAATGCATGACCACAAACACAACCACAAGAAAGAAAAGAAACAGGATGGTTGGTTGACTAGCTAGCAGGTAGCAGCCCATGAGGCCGGCCAGCTCTGCTCCAAGCATTCACTTCCACTTCCTTGTCAATGTGGTACAGTTACAGCAAAATTCACTTGAAAACGATATGGATATTTTTCGAACATATTCAAAACCAAATTCGTATAGAAGGGCTATCCGTATCCGAGTCCGGATATCCAACATCCTATACCGTATCCATATCCAAATACTCAAATTGTATATTTATGATATCGATATCTAATCGTATTATATCCAACATAGTTAACACTATCCATATTCGAATCCAAATCCGAACAAAAATATAAAAACAAATATAATATCGATGATATCCGTCCATTTCCGATCCGTTTTCATCCCTAGCTACTGCTACCCAGCAAGGCAGCAATGGCAGTTGGCAATGTATGCTGATGTGTGATGGCAATGGCAGAGTGAACTCCACACTAAATACCCAATTAATCAATGCACTAAACTAAAGCTAGAATTGGTAGAGTACTAGGTATACCTGCGCTGGGGTCGTAGAACCTCTCGATGAGCGACACCACCGTGCTCTTCCCGGAGCCGGAGCTGCCCACCAGCGCGATGGTCTTGCCGGCGGGCACGCTGAGCGAGAAGCCGCGCAGGATGGGGACATCCGGCCGCGACGGGTACGCGAAGTCCACGCCCCTCATCTCCACCCGCCCCGTCACCGACTCCAGCTCCACGCCGCCGCCGTCCTCGCCGTCCCGCGAGGCGATGCCCGGCCTGTGGTCGATGATGCGGAAGATCTTGGCGGCCGCCACGCGCGCCTTGGCGAACGCGGCCATGCTCGGCGCCGACTGCCCGAGGGCCCTGGACGCACGCGATCCACACACAGACCAGTAAGCTAGCGTACATGCTGTGTCGTGACGGAGAACAGGAAAGGCCGGGAGAAAGTGATGGATGATCTTACAGCCCGCCGATCATGACGGAGAACATGGTGGCGATGGCGAGCCCTCCGTTGGTGTGGTGGCCGCGGACGAGGTGCCCGCCGTACCAGAGCAGGAGGCCGTAGCAGCAGAAGACGGAGAAGTAGGTGCCGCCGAGGCCGAGCCCCTTGGCGAAGCCGCTACGGTAGCCGATCTTCTGCGCGACGGCCAGCGCCGCCGAGTACGCCCGCATTTCGCGCTCCTCGCCGACGAACGCCTGCACGATCCGTATCTGCGCGAGCGCCTGCTCCGCGATGCCGCTGGCGCCCGACAGCGCGTCCTGGCTCCTGGAGGAGAGCTTGGCGAGCGCGGCGGCGCTGAGCCCCCCGATGACGGCGATGAGCGGCACGACGGCGAGCGTGACGAGCGCCAGCTGCCAGGCCGCGGTGAAGCCCACGACGAAGCCGGCCACGAAGGTGGCCATGTAGTGGATGAGGTTGCCCAGCTTCTCGCTGATGGCGTCCTGCACCACCACGGCGTCCGCGTTGATGGCGTAGATGACGTCGGAGGCGCGCACGTCGGTGTCGAAGAAGGACACGTCCTGCCGCAGCGCCGCGTCCAGGTAGCGGATCCGCATCCGCGTCGACTGCCGCTCGCCGGTCCACATCCAGCAGGAGATCTCTGCGAGCGAGCGGAACGAGTGGTTTGAAGATATCATCTCTAGCCACGGCGATTGATTGAGCGATGTGATGCGTCATCCAATCCAAATTGACAGACGATTCGCGACGCGAGGAGCAGCAGGAGGAGGAGGAATAGCGTTACCTGCCCATGAGGACGCCCAGATTGCCGCTCCGACGACGAGGAAGTATAAGGCGTACTTGACGACGAGGCGGACCATGGTGTCCGGGTCGTCGGCGTGGGAGCCGAAGGAGTCGACGAGGTCGGCGAAGAAGCGGAGGAAGACGGGGAGCGAGCAGCCGTGGACGAGCGCGCCGAGCGTGCCGACGAGCATGAGCGCGCAGTCGAGGCCGTCGGCGAAGCGGAAGAGGTCGCGCAGCGCGGCGGGCGGGGTGGGCTTCTTGTTGTCATTGGCGCCGGCGCCTGCGGAGGAGGCCGGCCTGGCATTGGGCGGCTGCTCCGTCTCGAAAGGAGCCAGCGGCGGCGGCGGAGAAGGAGCAGCAGCAGCAGCGCCACCAGCAGGTGTAGTAGATGTGTCGCTGCTGCGGCGGCCAGCAGGAGCAGCAGGGAGCGTGGTGGGTTGCTCTGCAGCTTCCGGTTTGTGCCCGGCTAGGAAGCCAGGAGGCTGGTGGGCGGGAGAGGGCAGGTGGAAGGCCTCGAGCTCGGGGCGGGCCCACTCGTCGCCGGCGTCGGCATCGGGGGCTCCGAGGACGACGACGACGCGCGCCCTGATCTCCTCCGGGTCGCTGCTAGACATCGATCGGGGGCCGGGGAGGGACCGAGGGAGGGGGAGGTCTCCTCTCCTATGCCCCCACCTCGGCAGAGTGGCGCAGAGCGAAGCAGAGGATGCGGAGAGGGAGGAGGGAGGGGTCAGGGGTGGATTGAATCGGAGTTGCTCGTCTCGCCTCTTATAATTGGCTTGGCTTAGGCTCCCACTTGAGACAGTGAGAGGGCTCTGGTTCAGGCTCTCGCTCGCCCGTCCGGTCGGCGTCGGCCCAGCCCCAGTGCAAGGCTCCAATCCCAGGCAAGCTCATGTCTTTGTAGTAGAAGAAGAGCCCAACGAGTGAGAGAGACTGTGAATGTACGGGGGCCTCCTTGGACAGTACTCCTACGTACTGTGGAAAACGACGCGTTGCCCCGTTTCACTTTGTAATTTTTTTTTAACCCGATGAATAGTACCACTTTCGTTTTATTTAGCAAATATTGTCCAATCGTGGATCAACTAGACTCAAAAGATTCATCTCGTGATTTCTAACTAAACTGTGTAATTAGTTATTTCTTTTACCTACATTTAATACTTCATGCAAGCGGCTAAAAATTGATGTGATGGAGAGAGAGTGAAAAAACTTAGAATTTTGAAGGCAACTAAACAAGGCCCTGGTTTAGTTCCAAAAAAGTACTACAGTAGCCATCACATCAAATCTTGTGATACGTGCATGGAGTATTAAATGTAGACGAAAAAAAACTAATTGCACAGTTTGGTTGAAAATCGCGAGACGAACGTTTTGAGCCTAATTAGTCCATGATTTGAATACTAATTGTCAAATAAAAACGAAAGTGCTACAGTAGCCAAATTCCTAAATTTCATCCAACTAAACAAGGCATCGCTGAGAAGTAACGTTCCCTGATTTGTTACCATAGCTGATAAGTTGAAAAACCTCCTGTGCATATGCTCTACTTCCTCTGTAAAAAAATCTCTTTTTTCGAGAAATCAAACTATGTGGACTTTGAATAAATTTATATAAAAAATAATATATATTTATGATATAAAACAAATACCATTAAATTAGTTATAAAATATATTTTTATAATAACCCTATTCAGAGACACAAATGCTAGTATTATTTACTATAATTTTAGTTAAACTTGAGCTACATCAATCGACATGGATCATATATCTTTTTTTTGGACCGAGGAAGTATAAGAATTAGGACATGACTTTGGATATGGGAATTAACAAAAGGAGAAGGATCAAGAACTTGTACCGTGCTTTGGATATCATTAGAGCGAAGGTCTTTGCCAGGTTTGGTTGGGGTTTTTACCAATGAAGTATTACCCATTTGTTTGCTTTTGTTGCATATGTACCTATATATAGTAATAAAGAACGGCTAAAGCATTTCACAGTATGGGTTTGCGTGTTTTTCAACATTCTGTTGTGTGGGTTTCATGCATTCCAAATGCATCATTTATTTGTTTTCCTATTTCCTAAAAAATGCATCCTTTAAATACAAACCTCGCTTAGTTGGTTAGGTTTATTGTAGAGGAATGTCCATCTATATTGACCTTCACAATGTGACATAGGTGGTGTTTTTCTATTTTTGTTTCAAGAAAAAAATGCTTTTATTAGGTCCTATTAAGATCTACTGGCTCGGTTGTTGAAAGTGTTTGTTGAGATAGAGTATGGGTCGCTTGGTTCTATAATATACCTTGAAAACAAAGGCACCATTAAATATATATGGGGTCTATTTACTAAAAATGGACTTTTTCATCAACAATTGTCAACAAGACTATTAGGATATGATCATCATTGATCAGTTGTCTACCTCTCGGTCACACATTGTTTCTCTGCCTTCAACTCCACGCGTAGCCATTGTACTATCTCTTGGTGACGTTCTGATGCTATAGGCTTTCTCCCGCCACTACATGGTTTTTGAGTCTACGTCGCAACCACCCCATAAATCAACCTTCGCCAATTTGCGGACATGGGATTCACCGTCGTCTCACTTATCACTGTTCTCCTCCTCGCTCGTGTCCAATGCCTCCATGAACAATGTTTAGATACTGAAGTCCAACAACTCCTAATCAGCATCCCTCATGTTTACGCACGACCCAAATCACACGTTGACTCATCAACTTTTCGTGCCTTTCTAATCAGAGATTTGGTAGCACTTGACCCCTGTTGCCACTATCCCAGCCGGTTTGCTCCCTAGCCGCCAATGCTCGTGCTTGCCCTTAGGCACTGGCCTTGCCTAGCTGCACTCATGTGAAAAAAAAATGTACAACAACGTTAGGCGGGTAAAAAAATGGTAGGCATGAGCATTAAATGTAGGTAAAAAAAGTAATTAATTGCACAGTTTGGTTGTAAATCACGAGATGAATCTTTTAAGTCTAGTTAGTACATGATCAGACAAAGTTTGTCAAATACAAACGAAACATGATACAGTGTCCAGATTATAAAAATTTGCAATCTAAACAAGGCCTAGGATTAGAAATTGGTAGTGAATGGTATTTGTTTACAGCAGTGGGGCGGGTGAGTCCCCACACCCACACTGTTGTGTCCACGGAGCCCCTTGAGTTTCCTCTAGACGTTTGAGCTACGAAAGCTTTGCTGGTCTAGCTCTCTGTTCGGCCTATACATTTTTCTGGATCCGTCATTTTCATCCTATAGTGTTCCGGAATATCTGAAATTTAGGATTCTTGGTGGCTTGTTAGGAGTCTAATCTTATCTTGTGGTACAAGGTAACTGTACGGATATACTCCGCCAGAGGATAGGGCTGTACCCTTTGACTAGGGGCCTGTTTAGATGTCGAAATTTTTGGCAAAATGACACTGTAGTAGTTTCGTTATTATTTGACAATTAGTGTCTAATCATAGTCTAATTAGGCTTAAAAGATTCGTCTCGTGGATTTCGTCTAAACTATGTAATTAGTTTTATTTTTTATTTATATTTAATACTTCATGCATGCGTCTAAAAATTCGATGTGACGAAGAATCTTAAAAAAATTTGATATTTTGGAAGGGAACTAAACTGGACTAGAACATCTGAACATGAGCACGTCTCGACTGATGAATCTCCGACAGACAGGGCGGAAAACAAGGAGGAGCAGGGCACCGACGGGGTCGGCACTCGATGACACGATTAGTTGGAGTCGCGGAGGTTATTGGAGCGATAGATCCTTCTCCTCCAAGCCACGACCACGAGGCCCCCGATGCGCCCGAACCCGACTGATGAAGTGATGAGTGACGACGATGAAGAGAAGCGAGATGTAGCGCGCGGCGCCCAAAATGCTGCCAATCGCGGAGTCGCCAATCGTCGTGCATGCGTGCGGCCGCGAAAGTCAGGCCCTTGCCTTTCTTTCCCATTGTTCATTGAACCGAACAAGCAAAGCACGCAGCTGTTGCAGCAGCGAGGCCGCATGGTCGGGTCGGGTTGACCTGCAGGCTGCAGAGCTGCAGCGAGGAAAGCTTTGCGCTCCGATGCTCACGGACAACCGGACCGCCTGTCCCAGTGCCCCTGCATTGGAGTCGTTGCATTCACACGGAGTACATACTGTATTTTTATTTACCCAGGGCGCGTTTTAGTTCGGCAAAGTTTGCACCGGTAAGCACGATTCTCTACTGTAGCATTTCGTTTGGATTTGTGAATTATTGTCCAAACATTGATTAATTAGGCTCAAAAGATTCGTCTCGCAAAGTTAAAGCAAACTGTGCAATTAGTTTTTGATTTCGTCTACATTTAGTACTCCATGTATGTATCACAAATTTGATGTGACGGAGAATCTTCTTCTTGTGCACTTTTAGAGAACTGTGCACACCGGCAGTCAGCGGAGCCCAGAGGAAGAGGCAGCATCTTGGTCTTTTGTCAATGTTGACGCCAGTGATATCGATTGATTTCTGAGCTGATGCTGATACCAATCCGCTACGAGAGAAAAACACGGTTCATAACTGAAAAGTTCAAACGAACATACCTGCAACCAAAAGTGGGCGGACCGAGTCCAACCATATATGCAGCCTGTTTGGTTGGCTGGTTTGTATCGTTGCTGGTTCATTTATATGAGAGAGAAGTACTGCTGTCTGATTTATATGAATAATGTCTATGTGAGGGGGCTGGCCAGCCGATCACGCTGATGGTCGGTGGTAAAGGTTAAAAAAATAGACATGCTATGGTTTCATGCTGGCAACAGCAGTTGCACCCCGGCCAGTGTTGCCCATGTTATACACGTACTGATGGTGCAAAAAGACGTAAAATGCCATGTTGTACAGCACTACTTTAGTAGTGTTTTTTTAGTGAACGAAGAGTGTTTTTTCTCTTATAACTTTGACTTATGCTAATTTATTATGAGAGAAAATGGTACAAACAGTGTTTTCCATTGCGTGCATAAGTTACAACAACACCTTACCCCCAATATGTACCATAGGAGTAGTCCATATACTCCCTCTGATTTCCTAAAGAATGTCGTTTTGGACAGAAATACGGTCTCTAAAAAACAATTTTGACCGTTATTTTTTACTATAAAATGTTTATAAAATATAGTCAATATATACTTGTATGAAACTACGTTTTGAGATGAATCTACTTACATCACTTTCATATTTTCAAACTCAATCCAAAAGAATTTATTTGTAGTTAAAGTTTAAAATGTTTGACTTAAGACAACCTCAAAACGATATTCTTTAGAAAACCGGAGGGAGTATACAGGAAGAAATTGCCGCATGTGCGGCGTGTCCTAGCCTGCAATACAACACAGTCGCTGGGTTGGACGGAGCCGGGACGAAATGTATGACCGTCTCCAACAAGAGACCCATATGGACATAAAAACCCAAAATATGAACATCATATCTCTTGTAAACACATTTTTAGAAAGGATTCTTTTTTTAGTCCTGTTGTTAGAGAATATACCAAATGTGTATTGAACTCTAAAGGTTAAATGAGTCTTCTATTATTAGGTGTTATTGTAGCGCTGCCCAAAGCAAGTAAGCAACCAATGCAACGTGTACCCCTAAGCTAGCAAAATAGCAGTAATAATCGGTCCGACCGTACAGTACGCTGTACCCACTTACGTCTTGAGTAGTCGGGTTGTTTGTACAGCAAGCGAACCATGCACCGGTAATTAGTGCTGGAAATTTGAGCAAAACATCGTTTTCTTATCTGCCCGTTAGCCCGTACCGTACCTAACTGCCTACTCATCTGACGGCGCCATGAGCCCATGATCCATGGGTTAAGCGCTTGTGTTGAAATTGAGCTTTATAACACTATTCACTAGCTAAAAAATAGTTCAAGCGAACGTAGTGAGGACTCCAAGCTAGCAGCATCCATCCATCATTTATCAACTAAAGGTTGATTGTCGCCGCACGTATAGCGACTCTGTGCGGGTACTCCTTTCATCCTTAAATAACTGTGCTACAGGTACATGTCATAAATTTAGCTTAATTTATAAAAAATATATACAATATTTATATTTCTAAATAAATTTATTAAAAATTAGATTTCAAGATCTTTTCAACTATACTAATTATATATTCTAAATATTAATATTTTTAATATGTATTTAGTTAAAATTGTTTTTCGAGAAACGAAAACAATAGATATCTATGGATGGAAGTACGCGACACGACATGTCCTGCCATGGCCCATCATCGACCTCGCTCCACCCATTACTGTAATTGCTACGCACAGATAGCGGCTGGCATGTTCTGAACCGTAGTTGACAAATACTTTTCAATAAATAAATAATATTTTTCGCTGCTATAATATTATACCAGGAAGTGACCGTACAGGTATACAAGAGTAGTACCTAACGAATTACCTGCTCTCCTTCTCGTTCATACTGAGGGTGTTTGGTTCGAGCTACTAAATTTTAGTAGCTACTAAACGGTTTAGTTATTTTTAGTAACTCCAGAGTTACCAGAGAAGACTAAAGCTCTTTTAGTAGCTTTTAGTCATAGTGTTTGGTTGAAAAATTACTAAAGTGACTAAAAGCTACTAAATTTAGTAGTTACTAGGCAAACCAAACAAACCCTTAATTAATCATCGCGTGTCCCTGAGAGAGAGAGAGAGTGTCGCGTGGCCCCGTTTGGCTGGGCTCCCGCGGGCTCCCGCTCCTGCACTGTAGTCGGGTGTCGGCCGCCCAGCAGTCGACAGGTGCCTATAGGAGCCGGAGCCGCAGAGCCAGAAAAAACGAGTTTCTCCGGCTCCGGTTGTGTCAGTGAGAGAGAAAATGAGGAGAGAGAAAAACGGCTCCGATAAACAGTAACCGGGTGTCGGCCGCCCAGCAGCCGACAGGCGGGAGCCAGAGCCGTTGGAGCCCGACCAAACGGGGCTTAAATGATGAATGTTATTGTGTTGCCTCATTAGTGGCTTCGAAAGAGGACACCACGTTCGTCAAGTTGGCTTAGAAATTACTAGTACGAGGCTGTTTAGAAAAAAGAAGCTACAATGTTGGATTTATGATGATCTAACGCCTCAGATAAAACTTGTCCATGTCTGATACAGTTTATAATCACCATATGAACTGAAAAAACCCTAGGCTATTCAATTTTTACGGCCAAAAAAAATTCATGCCTAATACAGTTAACAAATATTAAATTTGGGATAATAAATTCAAGAAAACTAGCGATTTAATTTTCATACGAGTTGGAAAGAAAGATAAAAATAAATAATTTCTGCAAGACACAATAAAAAAATGCAAAATTTAAATAAATAATATAAAATTTAATAGTCCAATCTCCAAACAAATTGGCAAAACCATTTGTCACAAATAAATCAATCTCTAAGAGGTTAAATGTCTACAAGTCCATTTATTTTCCCGAAGTCTTCTCGCATTTACTGCACCCCTCCCATCTCTAAATCCAGTATTGTAAGTTTTAGTAGTTGGATGTGTGTACTAAATGCCATAATTAGTGTGCTTTTGAAATAATCACCGATCAATGTGCAACTACTTCAATTATTCGACCTATTCGCTGGTTGATTTCTGGGCTGATAAGCCTGGCTGATGCTGGTTTGTTGTGAGAGGAAAACACTGTTGACTGACTGATAAGCCCTGACTGAAACCAACAAACGAACAGGCTGATTAATGAAGAGAGTATGATCTTTTCTCTATCGTACTAATTTATCCTAAACTTGCTACTATTTATTTAGGTACAAAGAGAGTACAACGGTGTCTATGCTATTTCTGTTTTAGATAAAGGGAAAACAAAACCTCAGCTTCAGACCTCTTTAAAAAGAGATATGGGTCCATGCTATTTCTAATAGCATGACAGTATAAGGATTTACGTTCGTGCTAAGTCAAACTATATTAATTTTGACTAAAATTGTAGAAAATAAGAATAATATTTACGACATCAAATTACCATCATAATTTATGTCTTTGATGTGATAGATATTTGCTCTATCCGCTTGGCTTATAAGCTGTACTTTTCAGCCAACGAACAATATTTTTCTCTCACAACAAATCAGCCAACAGTATTTTCAGTCATGACTTATCATCCAAGCGAACATGACAATTAATACCCTTATCTATAATTTGGTTAAAATTTGTATAGTTTGATTTAAGATAAATTTAGATTCCATAAATTCCAGGACAAAGGGTGTACATTCCAGAAGAAGGATTTGCAGCTTCTTTTAATCAATCAAACAATACATGTACCTTTTTCGTCGTGAAAGCATATATATCATTTCTAGCTTTAATTTGCTTTTCGTTTCTGTCAGATGTGTAAATTAAAGCATGGTCGAGCATAATTGTAGTTATTAGGCGTCGGTAGATGAGATCGTCCCGGTACGATGCTTTATTAGGAAACGATCGATCCATAGATGTTCAGTGGTTGCTTAGCTTACCTTGCTTGTACGATGATCAATCATGCAACGAGCCTTACAAAAAAAAAACAAAAAAAAAAAAACCTGCAACAAGCAAGTGATGACCATCATCGACGATATCTCAGTTACATAATTAATCATATTAACTCGATCTGTATCCTCCTTTAGTTTGTCATCCTGTCCTGTAGCAGCATGCAATATGATGTGGCATGCTCTTTCTGCAGCTGGATGGAGCTGGCAGGAAGGCTTAAAGCCATTTGCAAGACACTCGAATGTATTATCTTACTCGATCTATTACTAATTGCAGATCCTAAAGTAGTCTCCGTGTTAATCCTCAAAAGCTGTGTTTGAAAAAAAGTTAGAAAATCATCATAAAATCAGAAACACTAATGCCATTATTTAAGAGACTCTTATAATTGTTCAATCTATCCTCTTCCTCTAACAATTACCCACCTCTACGCCAAAGGACCTCTAGTCTAGTGGTTAGAGCACCTGAGTAGCATCCAGCAGGCCTGAGTTCGACTCCCCATGGGAGCAAATTTAAACAGACCTGAAATAATGGGGTTTCTCCTGCTGACTTCGGTCAAAAAAAAATTTACCCACCTCTACTATTAAAAAGCATTAAGTAACCTCCTATATCTGCTCCTAAATTACCAACATATTCCATTATGAAAGACAATCTATCTAGAGTTAATAAAACCCAAAATTTGTATCCAAATTATCTACATATGCATGGTAATAGATCATCTTTTAGTTTTCATCTAAGTTACTCACATCTTCCATTGCTAATTCTGGGCTTTGTTAGCACGCTGTTACTGACTTCTCAGCCATAGGTTTTATTTGCAGTCTTTCTCTAGTTTCTCAAACCGTGAAATGTTTATTTTACTAAAAAAAGATCTATAACTGAAATAAAACATATCTATCTTGACGTCGGTACATGTTAACTCTCTGGTAAGTAAAAAGTGCGTGGCCGGCCGGCTTTACAATAGAAGAAATCAATCAAGAAATATATAGTCTCAAGGAATCAATCTATCTTCTTCAGCAGGTGAGGTCCGTCCAATTAATTCAGTACTTGCATATATAATGCACGCGCCGCTTGCTTATATTGCTTATTTTGAGCTGATACATGCACGGTTCTTCCACGTCCTAGCATGCGCGCGGTTTCATGTATATGCTTCTGGTTTGTCTTGTCATTCATAGCAGTTAGCACTAACTGAAACTGCCTTTGTTTGTTAATATAAACTGATGATCTGACGACGAAGAAGGCACCTCCTGATCCCTTCCATCTGCCATGTGTATATTATTCCATATCGATCTTACGTACTCACACATGATTGTTTAGTGCAGTATGTAGTGCAAATAAATAAACTAGTTAAGGCCTGATTGATGAGACGACGAGCACTAAGAGCCCACTCTCATATATTATCACCCACTAGCTGTGTCGCACGTCACTAGTAGCATATATTACAAGCATTGTGCATGATGCGTGCCCGACAATGCACCGCAATGCACAGAAGCGACTGACTCGTAAGGTCGTGTTCACTTGCTCCCTCTACCCTAAAATATAAAAAAGTTTAATTTGTTCTAAAAGTCAAATGGTGTTAAATTGATCAAAAGTATGTAAAGAATAGTATTGGCATCTACCATATATAACAAAGAGGTAAATTACATATAGAAATATATTTCATAATATACCGAATGATGCTAATTTGTTATGACAAATATTATTGTTTTTTCAATAAATAGTCAAACTTAATATAATTTGAACTAAAACTAAAAGTCCCTAGTATTTTATTGCAAAGAAGGAGGGGGGGGGGGGGGGGGGGGGGGTACTTTTTATTCACGGCTGGCATTGGCCCTGGGCTGCATGTGAGCCGGCTCACCCGCTTCCCATCCGTCCCCTGATTGTTCTTCTTTCCTGCGCCTACATTTTATTATTAGTTGTTAGTTGTACGCTTTACTTCGTTAAGCTAGCTGCCTGCTTTGTCTTTCTCGTGCGTCCATCAATCAATTAACAATATAAAGTGCACTGCACTTTTCATGTACCATCAGTAATCACTTTTGATTTATCGATTCGATAGATTCCCCTTTAATTAGTCTATCTTGAGGGCTACTTAACTAGTAACTATATTACACCCTCCATGCTTCGCTTTTATATAAGCATTCAATAATTTCGTGCATTTCCATTATATTAGCTAAGGGGTTACGTACTAACTATTAGTTCTAATAAGTTTGGGGTCGATGACGATGACAGGTGCCAACCACATAATACAAACATATTTAAACAGTCTCCTGCTAATAATTAGCTAGCTAATAGTTAATAGCTACTCTCTTTGTTCTAATTTATATGTTGTTTTGTCTTTTTAGATGTACAATTTTTATTATGTTTCTAGACATGCATATCCTATATTTAGGTGCATAGCAATAACAAACTATGTATCTAGAAAAGCCGGAATGACCTATAATTTAGTACGGAGGGAGTATTAGCTAGCTAACTATATTAGTAAATAATAGATTAAACATGTGCTTAATAGAGTTATATTTCTAGTCGAAGCAATGCAAGTATGGATGTGCATTGTGCTTTTGCGCCATATACTCTTAGTCCTTGTTGGGGTACTCGTATTAATCTCAATTCATATGCATTGAGGTGGATTAGCTTAAAAGTTATTTTATTTCAATTCACTCTAATACATATGAATTAAGGTAGATACACGTACCAAACAAGCCCTTAAAATGATGGAGACGTTGCGGATCTCAGAATTAATGCTACCTTTTCTGGCGTAGTTGACAAGCTAAGGCAGCATTAAGCAGTCGCAGCACAGATTCTCCTTTTTCAGGCTAGCCTGTAAAAGCACTGTACTATCGTATATATACCACACACATTGCCTCCTTTTTCTTTATTATATAAAAAATAAACATGGGCATGTTTAGATCTTTTATCCAAACGTTGCCGCACATTGCCAGGCAAATAAAGTTAAATGTGGTTGAGTGGCGTTGTGGTCTTGCATTGTGGAGTCCATGGGCCATGTGAGGAAGACCTCGAGCATGGCGGAGTTTATGGAATATGGATAGCCCAAGACGGAAAGGCTTGCATTACATGCCTCTGCGAGAGGCAAAAGGCCCATATCGGCCCGTCGGAGAGGAGAAGCCCAGTAGCCCAAGTAGAAAGGACACTGACAAGTGTCAGGAGGACATCACGAGTAGAGTTGAGGTTCCCCTTCTTCGCCTGTCGTCTGCTTCACATTCCCACAATCCTGGTCTGGTGGAGGTGTGCTGCGCTGTCGTCCCTCTCCGACCTTCCCGATTCTTCTCCCCGCTTCTTCATCAGGCCGCTGCCGCTGCCGCTGCCGCTGCCGCCTCACCCTCCCCATCCTCCTCACCATGGTGTCGGACGCCAGCAAGAAGAAGGCCGCGCAGAAGAAGGCGGCCGCCGCAGCCAAGAGGGGAGCCAAGGTCCCGGCCCCTTCCTCATCTTCCTCCTCTGCCGCCGCTAAGGCCGTCGATGCCGTCGCCGCGCTCAAGCTCTCCGATCGCACCTGCACCGGCGTCCTCGCCTCCCACCCGCTCTCCAGAGATATCCACGTGAGCATCCCTGTTCTGCCCGATCCATCCATTTTGTTATGATAGGGGGGTTTTTTTCCCCCCTTCTGCAGAGAGCGAATTGCAACTTCATAATTCATTTTGGCAAAAAGTAGGCTGGTGAACTATTTTCTCTGGGTTTTCAGTATTGTAAAAAATAACTCACAGCTAGCCAGGTGTCTGGGCGGTGCCTAGGCAGCCGAATTTGTAAATACTGACGTCTTCTGTGTTGTCAAACCTTCCTTTCACCCTATCTCTCTGATGTTCCACATGAAGTTGGATCATCGGATTAATTCTTTATCCCCACTATAAAATGGCTCAGTGTGCAACGAAATACAGGTTCCAGGTTTCGCTGCCACAAATAACAGTATCCCTCAACCCATGCTTTTTTAGTAGTTCATTTCTTACTGACCACCTAGTGACACCTAATATGATCTTTTGCATGTTGCAGATAGAGTCTCTTTCATTAACGTTTCATGGCCACGACCTTATTGTAGATTCTGAGTTGGAGCTCAACTATGGGAGGTAGACAACTAGACATATAATGCCATCACTTATAGCCATTCCGTTACGGGTTACGACCAAGTGCGCTGCCCGAGCACGTCATTGACGGTTTTAATTGGTCTCAGGCGTTATGGTTTGCTCGGCCTAAATGGCTGTGGAAAATCTACTCTGCTCACAGCGATAGGCTGCAGGGAGCTCCCTATACCTGAACACATGGACATATACCATCTCACCCATGAGATCGAGGCTTCAGACATGTCTGCACTACAAGCTGTTGTTAGTTGTGATGAAGAAAGAGTGAAGTTGGAAAAGGAGGCGGAGATTTTGGCTGCACAGGTCACCTCTTGAACTTCCTCACATTTGTTGTCTTACACCTTTCTCTAGTCTTGTATATATTCTGCTGTGCTGCTCTTGCAAATTATAACTTGATGATGCTGGAGAATGTCCTAACCTAGTAACATGTATTATGATTGCTCACATTTTTAGGATGATGGTGGTGGTGATGCTTTGGATCGTGTATATGAGCGTTTAGAAGCGATTGATGCATCAACTGCTGAAAAGCGTGCTGCTGAGATATTATTTGGCTTAGGTTTTAACAAGCAAATGCAAGCAAAGAAAACTCGAGATTTTTCTGGTGGTTGGCGAATGAGGATTGCTTTGGCTAGAGCACTGTTCATGAATCCAACAATCCTTTTGCTTGATGAGCCCACGAACCATCTAGGTAAGACTCTTAAATTCTAAAATGGATGATAACTGCTGAAGTAGAAAACCAAGATCTATGTGGATTTTTCTGGTAGCTTTTGTGAACTAGAAACCTACTAAATACTACAAATATTCATGTGCACAACGATCTGCATCTTCTATGTATTATTATACTCATGTGTATATGGATGTCACTGATAAACAACTTGGTTTCTAATGTAAGTAGCTGAGTTCATCCAAAGATAAGATATCATGTCAATTGCCGTACCCTTTTTTCTAATGTATCACACAACGTGCAGTGTTTTCCTAAACGCTAAACGGTAAACAGTCGGTCACCTACCGTTTAGCCATTATTCGGGCAAAACGTCCCATTAAACGGGCTAAACGGCCAATTAAACGGGGTAAACGGATGATTAAACGGAAACGGCGGACCACCGTGTAGCGTTTACACGGTGTTTAAACGGGCTAAACGATCGTTTAGGCGAACAGTGACATGATGCCAATGCTGCATATCCTGTTGGTATAAATGACTTCAGCCCACCAATTTTGTTTCCTAATGGCATTCATATGTTATACCTGTAGTCTGTAGAACGATCAAAAACTTGTTATTGAAGTCCCAAGGACCTGCAAAAAGATTTCTCAAGGCCCTGTTTTAGTGAACCTGTTGCTCCGCTGGACTAATTTCTTTTATGTTAATTTGCAGATCTTGAGGCATGTGTCTGGTTGGAAGAGACGCTAAAGAAATTTGACCGTATACTTGTTGTCATATCGCACTCCCAGGACTTTCTGAATGGTGTGTGCACTAACATCATCCATATGCAGAACAAGAAGCTCAAGTTATATACTGGGAATTATGATCAGTATGTTCAGACCCGCTCCGAGCTTGAAGAGAATCAGATGAAGCAGTTCAAGTGGGAGCAGGAGCAGATTGCATCAATGAAGGAGTACATTGCACGGTTTGGCCATGGGTCAGCAAAGCTTGCACGTCAGGCTCAGAGCAAGGAGAAAACTCTTGCAAAGATGGAGCGTGGTGGGCTCACCGAGAAGGTTGTTAGGGACAAAATACTGGTCTTCCGCTTCACAAACGTTGGCAAGCTTCCACCACCAGTGCTTCAGTTTGTCGAGGTCACGTTTGGGTACACACCGGATAATCTCTTGTACAAGAAGCTTGACTTTGGTGTTGACCTGGACTCTAGGATTGCACTGGTTGGTCCAAATGGGGCAGGGAAGAGCACTCTTCTGAAGCTCATGACTGGTGAGCTGGTTCCATTGGACGGTATGGTGAGGCGGCACAATCACCTGCGCATCGCACAGTTCCATCAGCATCTGGCAGAGAAGCTGGACCTGGACATGTCAGCCCTGCAATACATGATGAAGGAATACCCTGGAAACGAAGAAGAGAGGATGAGAGCTGCAGTCGGTAAGTTTGGGCTGTCAGGGAAGGCTCAGGTGATGCCGATGAGGAACCTGTCGGACGGGCAGAGGAGCCGTGTCATCTTTGCTTGGCTGGCATATAGGCAGCCGCAGCTACTGTTGCTGGATGAGCCGACGAACCATCTTGATATCGAGACCATTGACTCCCTAGCGGAGGCGCTGAATGAGTGGGACGGCGGTCTGGTCCTGGTGAGCCATGACTTCAGGCTGATCAACCAGGTCGCTCATGAGATCTGGGTTTGTGAGAATCAGGCAGTGACTAGGTGGGAAGGCGATATCATGGATTTCAAGGAACACTTGAGGAGCAAGGCTGGTTTATCTGATTAACTAGAAGGGAAGGCCTTTTTTTCCTTCTCTTTGGAGATTGACCCCTTGTATAATGTGGTATAGGCACCCAAAGTTTTATCTGTGTATCACATTCAGCAATCACCGAGTTGTTATCGAGTATATTAGTAGTAGTAGATCATCCAAACAGTGTATCAGTATCGAGCTGAGTCACACAATAAGAAGCGAAAGATTTGTAGCAATAAAGCAATATTCTCGTTTCTTTTCCAAACGCAGTGATGTGGCATTTGCTCATAGGTTCTGTCATCTCTTGGGAAGTTAGATCTCCCTACATTTCTTTATTCTATTGTATAGCTTGAACTGTTGTTATTTACAGAGGTTCCGGATGCAGCTGTGCGTGACGGCTCCATCCTGTAGTTTTTCATCTGTTGCACGAAGACAAGGGACAGTGGAGTGAGGGTGGCCTGTTCGTTTGATCCCAGAACCAAGGGAATTCTGAGAGGGATTTGGGAGTATTAAATCCCCTACAAGTTAAGTTCTTCCTCAACCCTACCAATCCCCACTAATCCATTTGATTTTAACAACAACCGAACAGGGCCTAATGGTTGTGTAAAATGGAAAGGCATTTACTACTAATCTAACCAAACTGCTTCCCTTATTCGTTGTTACATGGAAAGGAAAGGAAAGAAATGGAAAGGTCGTTTCAACTTCCCTGAGGGAGCCTAGAATTCAACCTCAAACTATAAGACAGGTAATCGTGTTAAGAGTAGAAAGCGAGAGACACAGCGAGTGATGCAAATCGTCTATATTTTCATTAAACAGTGTGTGTGTGTGTGTGTATATATATATATATATATATATATATATATATATATATATATATATATATATATATATATATATATATATATAGAACTACTACTCTGTAGCTGGCTATAAAATAACTTATTCTGTAGCCACTTTGAGTTACGATAATTATTATGTTAATTTACGAGATTATAGTAACTCATTACTAAGTGGTTTACTATAACGTTATGATAAATATCTTCATGTGTAACAGTAACCCAACTATCGTAAATATGTATTGACATTATCGTAAATTAGTATATAAAATTATCGTAAATGGAGGTGGCTACAGAATAACTTATTTTATATGGTCAATATGCTTCAAATATCATCTTCCAAAACCTCCCGTGGGAAAAGTAGATGATATAGCATATACCTTTGTGTGGATATTGCCTCATGAAAAACTTCATATGAGAAACCATAAATGGAAAACTCACAGAAAGAAAAGAGTACAATGCATCTTATGTCCCAATATCATCCAAAAAAACCCCCTGTGGGGGAAAAATGGATGGTATGATAACCTTTATATGAGAAACGCCAAGGGAAAACTCATACAAAGAAAAGAGTGCAATATGATGTTTGCAAAAGTTATTAATCAGAGAGACTCTCCCCTTGATACTAGCAAACCTCGAATTAAATTCATACCAATGCACTCAACACATAAGAAATGTGGAGTATGGTAGATTATGTGAAGTACACGGAGAAAACCGGCCTGCTCGGTTCTAGCTGACCAGCTGCAGTTCGATTCTTTTGCACCGGCTTTTCTTTGTTATGAAAATTGTGTCCTCTAACGTCAAAGTTTGATGCTTGTTGAGCCTACATCTTAGCCTTACTGTTTTCATGCCTTGGAATATATTGAATTTAGAATTCAACAAAGTACCCATTAATATCAAGGCACTTATCAAGATAAATGTTGAGTGATCTTTCAAATATGTTGTGTGGATAAACAAAAGTACATCGTTGAACATCACGTGTATACTATGTGACCATCATAGTATCTCATGAAAGTAAAATAAAAAAAGAATAAAAATTTAAACTAAACAATTAAGAAAATCTACAGAAAAATAAATAGCAAGAGAAAGGGAAAAGAAACAAAACGAAAAAGAGCAAGACCTAAAAATAAAGATAAAGTAAAGAAAATAATAATTATAGTAAAAGTAAAAGGAAATAAAATAAAGATAAAAATATATAAAAAATGTAAAGACGAATAAAAACCACATAAAAAAGAAAATAAAAATGGGGAAATGTAAGAGCAGAAAGAAAAAAGAAAAGAAATAAAAAGAAAAGGAAAAATAAAATAAAATAAAACAATCCACCGAATCTGTAGAGAAACAAACCCGAACGCATACTCAGACCTCCCTCGGGAATGCATGAACATGTATATTGTCAGTGGGCCACGAGAAGTGGTAAGGCCCATCAAGGGAAAATTAGATGGCGCTCGGCGGCTCCTGTCCTAGCGTTCGGACGGAGCGTTTGGGAAGATTTCCAGGTGATCTTCCTCTCCTCCGGCAGTTTGACCCATTGTGTTTGTGTCATTGTGTGAAACCGTTGGATTAACCCTAGGTCAAATAATCTCGGATTTTGTACGGTTAGATGTTAAGGCCTTGTTTGGATCATTAACCGCTAATAGTTAGCTAGCTAATACTCCGTAGTTCATAGCTAATAGTAGTTATTTTAGTTTAGCTAGTAAAATAGTTGTTTGTTAGTATTCAACTACTCCGTCTCAAACAAATAATTTTTTAAGAATTCAAATTTGTCCCAAATAAATAACAGATTTCTTGCCAGTGCCCTAAATCTGTTTTAAAATTTGTAGAAATTTACTTATTATCTAGGCTGGAGAGAATAATTAGTTAAACTATTAACTAGATCTATTTGGATCGAGTTAATTATTATCGACTAACTATTAATTCAACGCACAAATAGCACCTAAATATGCGGTGTATCCTCTAAAAAAAACTCTGGTGTAGTACTGTATGCCAGCGGTCGTGCTATATATTGCTACGGGCCTGTGGTTGTGTACGGACTGCAGTGCAGCTTTGTAGCTTCGGTGTTCGGTGTTCGGTCTGTTCGCGGTACTGCGATGCTGACACTTCTGCCTAAGGACAGTCATGTATCGTCAGAACGTTCTCTTTCCCGTTACGAAGAATTCATCCTATCCTTATCCTGCTAACTGTCTCGGGTATAGATTCTTGTCCATCTCCGTACCTGTCGGGCATCGGTCGGGTAACAGATACCCGACGGGTACTGCATACCCGATAAACAAGGACACTTGGGGTCGCAGCTTTGCAATCGGAGATGTTTCTTCTTCACCCAGGTATAAGTGTCAGAGTCTCGGAGATGCCGAGGAGAAGGAGCGAGGTTGCGAGGAGGACGAGCAAAGGTGGCAGAGAGACCGAACTGAGGAAGCGAGGGGCACAGGCGCTCGTGAGGTAGGCGTGCTTGTGCTACTGGTGGAGATGGTGAGAAAAAATTGAACTAGGGTTCCTAGAACACATAAACTATATATATGATTGTTCAGATTTGGGCCAAAATACCTATGTTGAGCTTCTTTGGGCCTAATACTCGCATGACAGCTCAAATGGTCGGGTTCCCCAACGGGTAACAGGGACGGCTAAACATGGAACGTTCCCGTACCCGCTATACCCGTCGGGGACGGATTCTTGCCCATTTAGATGCCCACGGGTAAAGATATGATCCCGTCCCCGTCCCCTAATGGATCAAATACCCGTCGGGTATCGGGTATCGGGGCCTCGTTGCCATCTTTACTTCTGCCTGCCTGATGAGGCCGCTCTAGGTCGGGAGTAGGGAGAGAGGAGCCGAGGGGCGTGGGAGCTGTCAGGGCCGTGGGAGCTGTCTTCTCCTGGCTCCATTAAAATGTGGTTCCGTGTTGGTCAAACTTTCTTAAATTTAATTAGATTTTTTTTAAAATATTAAGAATATTTATATTTTTAAATAAGTTTATTACTCCTCCCATTTTAAATTATAAGTCACTTTAATTTTTTATACATATAATTTGCTATGTATCTAGACATAATTATATTTAGATACATAGCAAAATAAATATATCAAAAAAAATCAAAGCGACTTATAATTTAGAACGGAGGGAATATAAAAACAGATTCAACGATCTATCCAATAATACTAATTATGTAGTATAAATGTTAATATTTTTTTACATATTTGGCCAAAGTTAAAAAAGTTTGACTCCTCAGAAAATAAGAATGACATTTATTTTGAGATGAAAAGAATACTTCACAGCCTTTTGCTTTAGGGTTATTTGGATTCTTGCCATTACAATTTCTCAAGTTTTGAAAAACGCCATTACTATTCTTTTTATTGAAAACTTGTCATTACTATTCTGCTTCCCCCTCACCCTTGCCCTTTTCTACGTCTAGAGCATAGCTAGGCCCACCAGCAGATGCGGTATTTTTGTATGGGCCCGTATTGTCCCTATACGAGAGGATAAGGCTGAGCAGCACGCCCCCATTCTTCTCTGCCGCCCCCGTTCTTCTCTCGCACTCTTCCTCATTCTTCCCCTTCTCTGCCGCACGCCCGCGCCACCGTCCATTCTTCTCCCTTCATCCCTCTGACCAAACCCTAACCCCAGCTCTTTCTGCGGTGAACCAGGCGTGAGCGGTGGCGGCGAATCGAGGCGTGGTTGGCGGCGACGATTGGAGGTGGTGGTGACGGAGACAAACCCTAACCTCGCGTCCACTAGAGGTGATGGAGGCACCCTGATGGCGGGGAGCTCAGGCCTAGCGCCTCCGTGCTCGTCCACTGCTCCGGCGGCGATGGAGGACAGTGGCAACATGTACCCTTTCTGCATCCTTCGTCTCCATGTGGTCAACATAGTTGGCGATTAGTTGCTATTCTGATGATTTGTGCATGTATGCACTTTGATTTGGGGATGAATTTACTGCTTCTTAGGGCTGGGATATTTGCGCTAGAGGTTAAAGTCGACTGGTAGGAAATCATACACAAAAGGCCGAGTGTTTAAGTGGGATGTGGAGTATGGGTCACTGACACTAGACTTGCTATTGAAACATCTGGCAACTGAAACAAATCTGTGCACTAACCAGACACCCACTGTTTGGTTCTTTGACAAAAAATTAAATGAGGATGTCAGACTAGTTGATGAGATATAGATGGTTGATTTGTTTGAATGCATAAGGAGGAGATGACCTACCAGGTTATAGTAGGTGTATTTGATAGTTTAATTTGTGTGGAACATGAGTTTGATGCACTGGAGCCTCTCTGTGTGGTTCCTCCGGATGATGCAGCAGAATTAGGCACTCATGATGCTAACATGCCTAAATAACCCATTAGTGGTGGTACTGAGCCATCAACCTTGCCATGTGTTGCTCCTGAGAATCCAGAGGTGGCTAATGAGTTAGAGCCAGATAGAGAGGCAGCTAGAGAGCCAGATATCTTTGATAACGATGAAGAATACGTGGGACTTGATGATGAGGCCATGTATGATGAATCGCCACTTACTGAGTTTGCACAGCCACAACCATTTGACAATGCTAACACTCATGCTACTGCTGATCCATCTGATGACTTTGTCCATGTTGAGGCAGAGGTGGATGATGCTAATCCTCTGGAGATAAATGTATTGCATGACCCTAAGAACCCAAAGATTGTGAAGGGGAGCTGTTTCCTGATATCATTGCATTCAGGAAAGCATTAAGACATTATGCTGTGAAGACTGGGTTTGAGCTTGCTCCTGGTTACAAAACTGACAAGCAAAGGTTCATATCAAAGTGTGCTGCTGAGGGATGCCCTTGGCGCATACATGTTTCCACCATTTTTGATAAGAAAACTGTACAGGTACATTTCTTTTCTGATTTGTGATGTATCATTGTCTCTGTTAACATTTATTTTTTGATTTTTGATGTATTATTTTATGTTAACATTTTCTTTTACCCTATGCTATTGTAGATCAAAAAGCTTCCTGCTGACCACAATTGTCCTACCACCAAGCTAAGAGAAGGGAAAATGGCCAGTTAGGGCTGGTGTGTAGATAGGATTGGAGATTGGGTTAAGAAGAACCCAACAAAGGTGAAGAAGAATAAAGTACCAAAGAAGAAGAAAACCCCTAAGAAGAAAAAAAACACCACTAAAAAAGAAGCAGAAAAAGGATGCTGCTGCTCCTCCAACAAGGGTTGTGAGAAACCTAATGGACCTCATCTCTGATGGACAGTGAGACTGTGATGGTTGTGATGGCCTTTTGTGATGGCCTTTGAACTTATTTTGTAGTCTCTGGTAATGTAATGCCTGTGATGGCCTTTTGTTATGGCCTGTGAATTTCACGTTGCCTGTAACGCTTGAAACTAGAACAAGCTGAATTGATGAATTTCTAGATGCCTATAATGCTTAGTTTAGATATAGGATGCATGTCATGGCCTTTGAACTGGATGTACTGTTAGTGGCCTATTTTCTAGATGTCGAATTACTAAATGCCTGTAATGCTTGAGTATTTGAACAAGCTGAAATGCTACTGTCATTAATATTGTCAGTATGTTGTTGTCATTTTTAGTATGCCTATGAATTCATGCTATCAATATGCTTTGATGGGCACTACAAATTATTTGAAAAACTTTCAGATTCCATTCATCAACTTCAGGCACTGGTACATTCAATAGATAATGAAAGTTTACAACTGCTAAGACCAACATAAGCTACATTGCATACTGAAAGCATCTAGGCCCCTAGTTGGGTTTCGGTGATTAATGACAATATAAGATAACTATGATTAACGTGTGTTTTGTAGAGACAATTAAGTTAGGTCATGGTAATGGAGATCGATTGGGCAATCAAGGTGGTCATGCCCCTACGATGGAAATCATTTCGGTTTTCAAAGGATGGACAACAAGGTTAAGGATGACTAGTTCTAAGTGTCGATTGGAGTTGGAGAGACACTTAGAGTAGTTTAGGACTTTGTTTTTCCTTTGGCCATACTATTAAGGGGGGTATGGACGGGTAGCTTGACCTAGGTGAGTCTAGTGAGTTAGGTGTGGTGCACACTTGTTAAAACTAGCACTAGGTAGCTCCAAGATAGCCCTTAGATCCAATGGAGCAAACTTCATTCACACATGATCGAGAGTTGAAAGTGAATGGAGGGTCAAATACTGATCGGACGCTGGCTCCGGTTTAACCGGATGCTGGCTTAGGGTCCAGTCAGTTCATTTGACCAAGGTGATTGCATCTAGTTTGACCGGACACTGAGAGGTCAAGTGACTGGACGCTGAGAGGCAACGTCCGGTCAACTCCAGTAAGGTTCCAAAGAGGGAAAATCATGACCGGACGCGTTTGGTCAGTGCTGACCGGACGCTGCCAGCGTCCGGTCACACTGTAAACACTAGAGTTTAGGGTATACTGACCGGAGCACCCGGTCAACATGACTGGAGTGTTCAGTCACCCCACAGAGGCACATAACAGTTTGTTTTTCAGTCCATGTTATAAATAGAGCCTCCACTCGTGTGTGGGGGCACTTTTGCTCATTCCAACAGCTGAGAAACACCTTAGAGAGTGCCAAGAAGAGCAAGGTCCTAGTGAGGTGATTGAGATTTGAGAATCCCAAAGAGAGCCCTCTTTAGTGAAGATCAAGAGTAGCAAAGTTTGCATCCACCTTCTCATTAGGCTTGTCGTGGTCAAGTGAGAGTTCGTACTTGTTACTCTTGGTGATCGTCATCACCTAGACGGCTTGGTGGTGATTGGGAGCTTGGTGATCATCCGAAGAGCTTGTGGATGACCAAACTCATATTGTGAGCGGTTGTGGGTGATTCACCGTGACGGAGTGTCGAAGAATCAACAAGTAGAGAGCACTTGATCCTTGCGCAGATCAAGGGGGAGCTACACCCTTGCGCGGGTGCTCCAACGAGGACTAGTGGGGAGTGGTGACTCTCCGATACCTCGGCAAAACATCACCGCGTTCCTCTCTCTCTCTCCATTTACTTTGAGTATTTACTTTGAGCATTTACTTTGAGCAATTCAATACTTGTCTTTACATTCATAGAATTGCCATGCTAGAGTAGGATTGAAATTTAGGTCGCAAGTCTTTTGTGCGGTAGAACACTTAGAAACACTTTCTAGGCACAAGAGGTTAATTGGGCTAACCGTAGGATTTAATTATTGCAAAGAAATTTTGAATTAGCCCAATTCACCTCCCTCTTGGGCATCTTGATCCTTTCAATTGGTATTGGAGCCTTGTGCTCACGTTTTTAGACTTAACCGCCTAGAGCAAGATGTCTCACGGGGATGGACCTCCTCCTATCTTTGAGGGAGGTGATTTTTCTTATTGGAAAATTCGCATGGAGGCGTATTTGGAAGCTCTAGATGTTGGTATTCTTAGAGCCACCTCACAAGGCTTCCCAAAACCTCAGGATGCTACTCACCTACAAGGCGATGAGGTGAATTACGAGAAGTGGAATGCAAAGGCTTGAAACACCATTTTAGAGGCCTTTGTAAAGATGTGTTCAATCAGGTGAGGAACCACAAAGACACCCATGCACTATGGTTGGACGTTTGTGCGCTCCATGAGAGAACAAAGAGTAAGCGTGAGGAACACTATCATCTTGTCATGAAGAAGCTCAACTCTTTTGAAATACTTCCTAAAGAATGTGCTAATGAGATGTATTCACGTTTGAATGTTCTTGTAGAGGAAGTTAATGGGCTTGGACTCACTCAAATGCAACCATCTGATGTTGTAAGAAAGATCTTGAGTGTCCTCCCTATTGACAAATATGGGCATATTATGACCGTGCTACATCAAGGTGATCTTTCCATCGCTACACCGACACAAATCTTGGGAAAGATCAATGCTCATGAGATGTATATGCACATCACACCTCAAGATGGCTCATCCTCTACAAAGAAAAAAGAAAAAGACTTAGCATTCAAAGCTAGCCAAGAGAAGGGCAAAGCAAGGCTTGAGTATGAGAGCTCAAGTGATGATGAAGTTGATGATGAAAGCCTTGCTCTCATGGTGAAGAAAACTACCAAGATGCTAAAGAAGCTCAACAAGAGTGGCATCAAGTTTGATGGCAAGAAGAATAAGTTCTTCACAAGCTCAAGAAGAAAGCCAATCTCCGAGATGGATTGCTACAATTATGGCGAACTTGGTCATCTAGCTCACCAATGCACAAAGCCCAAGAAAGACAAGTTCAAGAACAAGAACAAGGGCAAGAAAGATGACTCAAGCAATGAAGATGAAGATGAGAAAAAAAAGAACAAGCCATACAAGAAGAGAGATGGCAAGAAGGACTTCCACAAGAAGAAGAAGAGTGGAAAGGCTTACATTATCGGTGATTGGCTCACGGACATTGATTCATCTAGTGGATCATCCGATGATGATAGTGACGACGAGAAGGTGGCCGCTATTGCTATTGATTCTTCATCATCTTCACCGTCACCACCGCCATCATCCTCTACACACCTATGCTTTATGGCCAAAGGTGAACAAAAGGTATCACATGATGATGATAGTAGTGGTGATGATCATGCTCATAATGATGATAGTGATAGTGATAGCGATGATGATGAATATGAGTCACCTACTTATGATGATCTTGCTAAATTGCTAAAGAAGTACACTAAGATCATTATAAAGACTAGAGCTAAAAATGAAAAGCTTGAGATTAAGAATGATTCTCTTTTAGCTAAATGTGACATAGCCGAAAAGGCTAGTGTTGAGCTTAGAGAAGCAAATGATGCTATGTCATCCAAACTCAAGGAGCTCAAATCTTCTAAGAAAGAGCTTAAAGATAAACATGATAAACTTGAGTGGGTGCACAAAGAGCTCATCACTAGCCATAACAAGCTAAAAGATGAATATACTACTCTCAAGATTAATCATGACAATCTTGTTATTGCTCAAGAATTTTTACCTAATGAGCCACATGATGCTACTAACGATGTTGTTAATATTGATATAGCTACATCATGTGATGATTTAATTGATGAGATCATTGAGCAAGGATCTAGTGGCAAAGGCAAGCAAGTGGTTGAGTGAAATGACTATGATGAGTATGTCAAGCTCAAGCATGACAATGAAAAGCTCAAGAAAGAGTTTGAAGAGTTCAAAATCCACAACACCATTGTGCTAGAAACTCTTGATCATGATGGTGACTTGATTCTTGAGAATAAGAAGCTAAAAGAAGAAAACAAGAAACTCAAGAAAGAGAGAAATAATGTTGCACTCAAGGAAGATAAAAGTAGTGATGCACTCAAGGAAGAGAACAAGAAGCTCAAGTTGGAAAAGGAGCATCTCAAGATTGGATTGAGCAAGTTCACTAGAGGCAAGTATCTCCAAAGTGAGCTCCTAATAAACACCATCATGAAGATGGATAGAAGTGGCATTGGGTACATGGCAAATCAAGAGAAGAAGAAGGCTCAAGCTCAACAACAACAATCAAAGCCAAAGCCAAAGCCAAAGAGATGCTTTGAGTGTGGACAAGAAGGCCACTTTGCTCATGAGTGCCAAACTCCACCACCACAACCCTTGTCCAAGCATGCTAGACCCTTTGCCTTCAATGCTCACTACATGCTTAGAAAAAATTCTAGTGGAAAGATGAAATTGATGTTCTTAGGACCTCCCAATAAGAATAGCCTAAGAAAATTTGGGTTGCAAAGTCACTTGTTAAGAAGGTGAAGGGCCCTCAACAAGTTTGAGTTCCTAAAGCTTGATCTCTTGTGTGTAGGTGAACTACAAGACCGGTGGAAGTCATTGGGTTATTGATAGTGGTTGCACACAACATATGACCGGTGATCCTCGTATGTTCACCTCACTAGATGAAGAAGTAGATGGACAAGAAAGAATCACATTTGGAGATAATTCAAAGGGCAATGTTAAATGATTGGGCAAAGTAGCAATATCAAATGACCATTCAATCTCCAATGTGCTATATATTGCTTCATTGAGCTTCAACTTGCTATCCGTCGGGCAATTGTGTGATCTTGGCTTCCAATGCTTGTTTACCGAGAAAGAAGTTGTTGTATCTAAGAAGGATGATGAACAAGTGATATTCAAATTTTTAGATACAACAACCTATATCTAGTGGACTTTACCTCTGAAGATGTAAACTTGAAGACTTGTCTATTCACCAAAACAACACTTGGGTGGCTATGGCATAGAAGACTTGCTCATGTTGGGATGAGCTCACCCAAGAAGCTAATGAAGAATGATTTGGTGAGAGGGTTGAAGGATGTGAAGTTTGAGAAGGACAAGCTTTGTAGTGCATGTCAAGCCGGCAAGCAAGTTGTAAATACCCATCCAACAAAAGCTTTCATGTCAACCGCAAGAGTGCTAGAACTCCTTCACCTGGATTTATTTGGACCAACAACATACAAGAGTTTGAGAGAAAATCTTTATTGTCTTGTGATTGTTGATGATTATTCAAGGTATACATGGGTATTCTTCCTTCATGACAAAACCGAAGTTGCATCTTGCTTCAAGAAGTTTGCCAAGAGAGCACAAAATGAATTTGAAGTGAAGCTCAAGAAGATAAGAAGTGACAATGGGAAAGAATTTGACAACACAAACATAGAAGCTTATTGTGATGAAGTTGGAATCAAACATGAAGTCTCCGCAACTTATACTCCTCAACAAAATGGTGTAGTTGAGAGGAAGAACCGGACATTGATCACTCTTGTAAGAACAATGCTTGATGAGTACAACACCCCCTAAGCTCTATGGGCAAAAGCAATCAACACCGCATACTATGCATCCAACCGCCTATTCCTTCAAAAGTTTCTTAGCAAGACACCTTATGAGTTGCTCAATGGGAAGAAGCTAGACGTCTCCTTCTTTAGGGTGTTTGGTTGCAAATGCTACATCTATAAGAAGCGACAACACCTAGGGAAGTTCTAAAGACATTGTGATATTGGTTTTCTTATTGATTACTCATCAAAGTCCAAAGCATATAGAGTATTTAATCATGCCACCAGCTTGGTTGAAGAAACATATGATGTGGAATTTGATGAATCTAACGGCTCCCAAGGAGCACATGAGAATCTTGATGATGTAGGTGATGAACCATTGAGGGAGGCTATGAAGAATATTCCGGTTGGAGACATCAAGCCTAAAGATGATGAAGATGATGTACAAGTGATTGATCCACCCTCTTCATCAAGTATACCACAAGATGGTGAAAAAGATGGGAGAGTAGAAAATGAAGACACTCATGTCTCCCATGAGCAAATGGTGGTACAAGCACAAGATGTTGATGCTCCACAACCTCCTCCTCAAGTGGTCAATAGAAGAAATACACCTCTACTACAAGATCATCCATAAGATCTCATCATAGGGAGTCCATCAAAGGGTGTAATGACTCGTTCATAAAAACTTGCTTTATTTATTGCTCATCACTCTTTTATCTCTTGTTTTGAGCCTACTAAGGTTGAAGAAGCTCTTCAAGATCTAGATTGGATAAATGCCATGCATGAAGAGTTGAACAACTTCACACGCAATGAAGTTTGGACTCTTGAAGAGTGACCAAAAGGTGCAAGAGTCATTGGAACAAAGTGGGTGTTCCAAAACAAGCAAGATGATCAAGGTGTTATTGTGAGAAACAAGGCAAGACTAGTTGCAAAGGGGTTCTCTCAAGTTGAAGGTTTGGATTTTGGAGAGACTTTTGCACCGGTTGCAAGATTAGAAGCCATTCGTATCCTCCTTGCATATGCATCACATCATGAAATGAGATTATATCAAATGGACGTGAAAAGTGTATTTTTAAATGGCTTTATTAATGAACTAGTCTATGTTGATCAATCTCCCGGGTTTGAAGACCCTAGATATCCTAATCATGTTTATAGGTTGTCCAAGACGTTATATGGGCTTAAGCAAGCCCCAAGAGCTTGGTATGAGCGCCTTCGAGACTTCCTCATTGAGAAGGGCTTCACCATTGGGAAGGTCGACATCACACTATTCACCAAGAAGCTTGATGGGCATATCTTCATTTGTCAAGTATATGTTGATGATATCATCTTTGGATCATCAAATGAAGATTCTTGCAAAGAATTTAGTGAATTGATGTCGAAGGAGTTCGAGATGTCCATGATTGGTGAGCTTACATTCTTTCTTGGATTTCAAGTCAAGCAAATGAGAGAATGGATCTTCATCTCTCAAGAGAAATATACAAAAGATCTTCTTAAGAGATTCAAGATGGATGAATGTAAGCCAATCAAGACACCAATGCCAACCAATGGACATCTCAACTTAGATGAGGGAGGTAACAAGGTTGATCAAACTCTCTACCATTCTATGATTGGTAGCTTGTTATATTTAACCGTATCTAGGCCCGACATCATGTTTAGTGTGTGTGTATGTGTGCTAGATTTCAAGCTAAACCTAAGGAATCATATTTAATTACCGTAAAAAGAATCCTTAGGTATCTTAAGCACACACCAAGCATTGGCCTTTGGTATCCCAAAGGAGCTAGATTTGAATTAATTGGCTATTCCAATTCGGATTATGCCGGTTGTAAAGTTGATAGAAAAAGCACATCCAGAGGGTGCCATTTGCTTGGTAGATCACTTGTGTCTTGGTCCTCCAAGAAACAAAATAGTGTGGCCTTGTCCACCGCTGAAGCGGAATACATTGCCGCGGGTGCTTGTTGTGCATAAATACTTTATATGAAACAAACTTTGCTAGACTATGGTGTAGCTCTAGATAAAGTACCTCTTTTGTGCGACAATGAAAGTGCAGTAAAACTTACAAATAATCTGGTTCAACACTCTCGCACCAAGCACATAGATATCCGTCATCACTTTCTTAGAGATCACGTTGCTAAAAATGATATATCACTAGAAGGTGTAAGGACCGAGGATCAATTGGCGGATATCTTCACTAAACCGCTAGATGAGGCAACATTTTGTAGATTGTGGAATGAACTCAATGTGCTTGATTTTAGCAACTTTACTAAAAATTGAGCTTGTGTTGTCCTTTGCATTGCATTGTAATATACAACATGTTTAATGCATTATAATGCATATAGGGCTTGTCTAACATGGTTAAGATAACCGCCGAAAAGCATGTGAAGAAGCTTAACCTTGGATCAAACTTGACAAGCAACTAGATTTACTTTCAAGTATTGCATTGCATATGCATGATTGTTGTTTGTCGTTTGTCTTCAAATTGCCCTCTTTTCTTATATTTTCTTAAAAAGAATTATAGCCTAAGGCAAAATATTTTGAAAAACTTGAGGGTTTGAGAGAGGTCACTCACATCAGTCCCAATTGGTGTTTATTGGATCTTATTGGAGTTGGGACTTGATTGGGAACATGCAACGCGAAGGAGTTTGAAGATTTGCTGAAGAAGGAGTGACCGGACGCTGCACCAGACTCTGTTGTCCAGCGTCCGGTCAGTTCACAGGAGGTGAACCTACTGCCGAAGGAGTGACCAGACGTTGAAATAGTGTTTTCCCAGTGTCCGGTTAGGAGGAGCTTCAGCGTCCGGTCGATCATGAAGACGTCAAGGCTAGGTGACCGGACTCTGGCTGCGTCTGGTCGGTGTCCACCGGACGCGTCCGGTCGCGATTCCAGAGGAATTGGACCTCTCTAGAATCGACCGAATGCTGGGTGGTAGTGTCCGGTCACTGCCACCGGAGCATCCAATCAGTAGTTTTCATGCGGTTTCAGGACTCCTTTCCGTTTCCTTATCTGACTCGTGGGAGGCCACCTTATAACCTAATCTACGCGCCGTCTTACCCTACCCCGCCTCCACGCTGCGCTGTCATCGCTGCTCTCGTGCCTCCACACTGCCTTCCGTGCCTTAGCCACCAAGTTGTTGGATCCATAGCCCTGCTCCACGCCGTGCCCTTCTTCCCGTGCCAGCCCGCGCGCCGCCGCCAGCATCCCCGTGCAGCCGCCGCCGCGCCTCTGTTCCCTGCACCGCCATTGCCCCACGTGCCACCACTGCTCAGCATGTTGCTGCGAGCTCACCTATGCCCTAGCCGCCTCTCCTGTGTGCCTCCCCGCTGCTCCGCGTGCCACCACGCTGTGCTCTGCCCGAGCTACTGAGATCGACAGCAGCAGTGCCATCCACGTCCAGCGTCAGTAATGCCCTGCCCTAACGCCATCGCACTTGATCTAGCTCAGCATCCATTGTAAGCACTGACTTGAATTGCATCCAGTGCCGTCGATCCATCACTGCAAACCCTAGCCTCACGATTCGGTGGTTCCCCGCGTGTCGCTTATCTTTTCATCGGATCGCCGGTTCATCTGGTAGCAAGTCCAGCGTCTCAATTTTTATATCTAAATTGCTTGATTCCTAGGGTTTCGCATCTATTAGATATATCGTATTTATTTGTATATCCTTCTATACAAATAGGTGCCGTTGAGATCGTGTGGTAGTTGACAGTTAACTCGGGGCCAAGCTCGCGAGTATGGATCAGGGCCAAGCCTCGGAAGCGACAGATTGACAGTTGATCTTTGTCAGCGGCGGTTTTTCTTTAGATTATTAGATGGCTCGCACAAAGAATATTAGTGGTGGTCCCGGTGATGAGGATCCAAGGCCCCCGCCTCGCCAGCCTGTAGATCCTAAAGGCAAGGCGACCAAGAAGCAGGCAGTTAGGAAGCGCAAGTACCCAAATGCAGATATAGCGAGGGCCGCCGCAGTTGCAGAGGCCACAGAGCGTGCCAAGAGAGGAGGCGCTCGTAGTGGAGTCTGGATTGCCGATCCGCTTTCACCAGAGGCGATGGCTACACTTCAGCTTGATGAGCGTCTTCATGGTGGTCCAGCTAGGACCCTCATGATTGGAGGACGACGTGTTGCCATTGACGAGGTTCAGCCTTAGGGGGAGCCACAGTAGCAGCCTCAGCCATCACAGCAGACTCAGGAGCCTCAGCCAGCTCAGCAGACACAGGAGGCATAGCCATCACAGTAGTCTTAGGAGGGTGAGCAGGTCTAGTAGGCCGAAGAGACAGAGCCGGCACCATAGCCACAGTTACGCCACTCTGGTCGCACTCGTGTCCCAGTTTCACCAAGGCTAGTCACTCAGAGGAGGGGTTCTCGTCCACCGCCTCGACCACAGGGTCCACCTTCAGTGACCCATCTTGACCTGAGGGCCACCACGGGCAAATAGGTGCAGCAGTTGAGGTTTGTTGACTTTGAGGTATGGTTTCCACCCAGAAGGGATGAGAGAGCATCAGAGGGATTCTATACACCCCTGCAGGAGGACTTCTACAATGCTTATCTCAACAGTGGGGCAATTTTCAGATCTCAGAGGGTGTGCCACATTGACTCTATAGTTGCAGCAGTTGGAGAGCACATTCGCCCCAACCTTACATATCTGTCGGGGCTATCAGGTTTGATTGGACGGATCAGACTATATGTTCCATCTTGGGTTCGACAGTTCTATGCTTCCCTCTAGATTGACCCACAGCATAGATATATTCACTTTACATTTAGAGGCAGAGACTACCGCCTGACGAGTACTAGGGTTAGAGAGATACTGAGGCTTCAGGAGTAGCCAGTTAGACTTCACGAAGTGTGCTATGGCCAGATAGCACCCCCCAGACGCCCTCATGGTGGTAATGTGCCCCCTACTGACTTGGTTTGCCACTGTTTCACCGAGCCTTTCAGCGAAGGATCACACAGAAACCCCAGTGACCTAAATCCCACTGCTCGCATACTTGAGGCTGTTATGAGAAGGACACTGCTTCCCAGGATGGGATACAGAGAGGGCTTGACATGTATACAGCTGTGGCTGATCAACTTTCTGATACAGCAGACAGTCTTTGATATCTGGGATCTTATTTTGTCAGAGATGGAGGACACTATAGCTGAGGGTTTTAGAGGACACAGGCAGCTACCTTATGCTCACTGGATCACATGGCTTATCCACAGGGCAGTCATAGTGAGGCTGCCAGAGATGCTTGCTGAGTACAGTAGTGCCACCATAGAGTTTCCTGCCTATAACATGACACAGATGATTAGGCACAGTACACTTACAACACCTAGTCAGCCACGTCGACATCCTGAGGTGCCAGAGACTGCAGCCTAGCAGGATGATATTATCAGGGGCATAGCATCTACTGAGGAGGAGGAGCTTGCTCGGCAGGAGAGTGTAGTCATGAGCGACCCTAGTGATAGTTTTGATGATGACTACCAGCTCATTCCTCGGATGCCTCTACAATGACATGATCATGAGGCTGGCAGTTCTAGCTCAGTGCCACCTGCCCTGCAGATAGACCCCACTCTCCTTGCTATACTAGAGTGGATGAGGCAGGACTAGGCATGCTAGGCTCAGGAGATAGCTGCTACGTTTGTACAGTTCCAGACTCGGTAGGATGAGTTCCAGCAGCAGCAACAGGTGATCCAGCAGCAGCAGCTAGCTATTCAGCAGTAGACTCAGGCTCTACAGCAGCAGCAGTAGGCCATGCATTAGCAGCAGATACTCATGCAGCAGCAGCTCCTTGGATTTATACAACATGTAGTGACAGCTATTGGGGCTCCACCGACACAACATTCGCCCCAGCTTGGTCAGACAGCCACTACTTTGATGACTCCAGCATTATAGCCTAGTGGGCTTTAGAGTCAGGGAGAGCCACTAGCACTATTTACTTCTCCTACAGAGCAGGTGTCCTAGTACTTTGCTTTGCCAGCACTAGCCCCATAGTTCACACCTTTTTAGACGGGCTTCACACCGGCTGGGACATCTTCGCTGCTTGTGCAGAGACCACCGTGTCCAGGAGCCTTGGTGCTTCATTTAGTGAGTTGACAGGGATGCCCACTCCTCCATATCTACATGTCCCAGGTCCTTCTATAGTTGCACCTGTTACTGGGACTACAGAGACGCTCCCTTCCTCAGTGGCATCATCAGAGCCTACTATAGTCATACTAGCTCAGTCTACAGCAGCTACAGTCCTGATCTAACCTAGATTGCTACAACATCACTTCTAGCTATAGAGGGTCAGACTACTCAGAGTTCAGGATCAGACGATGATGGCACCCAGTTCTACCTCACTCCTCGTACCTCAGCACACGGCTCGTCCGCTACAGCCCTACCGACCGACCCTTAGGTTTTGGTGTTTGACACCAATGGGGGAGAGGGTTTGAGTATGATAGTCTTAGGGGGAGCGACTATTTAGGGGGAGCTTAGTTAATATATTAGCTTATATATTACATTTGGAGTTTTTATGTGTGATACACTATTATGCATTCATCGTGTGTTTACTTTCATGCATTGAACTATATATATGTGATAGTGATATCTACGTGACATGATATATGACATGTGTGCTCTCTACTTTGAATTACTTATATGTCATATCACTTGTGCAATGCTCATTTGCCTTTGCTTTTGCGTTTTACTCCGATGCAAATGAGCTTTATTACTTGTACTCATGCTTAATTCATATCTTTTGAGTACATCATGTTGGGTTGGTTCATATAAGCTCTCCTAACCCTTTTGTTCTTATTGACAAGAGCTTATATGATCCAAGCATGTTAAAAACATCAACTCTTTCACATACTCGAGGTGGTATTGTCATCAATCACCAAAAAGGGGGAGATTAAAAGCATCTAGGCCCCTAGTTGGGTTTCGGTGATTAATGACAATACAAGATTACTATGACTAACATGTGTTTTGCAGAGACAATTAAGTTAGGTCATGGTAATGGAGATCGATTGGGCAATCAAGGTGGTCATGCCCCTACGATAGAAATCATTTCAGTTTTCAAAGGATGGACGACAAGGTTAAGGATGACTAGTTCTAAGTGTCGATTGGAGTTGGAGAGACACTTAGAGTAGTTTAGGACTTTGTTTTTCCTTTGGCCATACTATTAAGGGGGGTATAGACGGGTAGCTTGACCTAGGTGAGTCTAGTGAGTTAGGTGTGATGCACACTTGTTAAAACTAGCACTAGGTAGCTCCAAGATAGCCCTTAGATCCAATAGAGCAAACTTCATTCACACATGACCGAGAGTTGGAAGTGAATGGAGGGTCAAATACTGACCGGACGCTGGCTCTGGTTTGACCGGACGCTGGCTCAGGGTCCGGTCAGTTCATTTGACCAAGGTGATTACGTCTGGTTTGACCGGACGCTGAGAGGTCAAGTGACCGGACGCTGAGAGGCAGCGTCCGATCAACTCCAGTAAGGTTTCAGAGAGGGAAAATCACGACCGAACATGTCCGGTCAGTGCTGACCGGACACTGTCAGTGTCTGATCACACTGTAAACACTGGAGTTTGGGGTATACTGACCGGAGCGTCCGATCAACATGACCGGAGCATCCGGTCACCCCACAGAGGCATATAACGGTTCGTTTTTTAGCCAATGTTATAAATAAAGCCTCCACTCGTGTGTGGGGGCACTTTTGCTTATTCCAATAGCTGAGAAACACCTTAGAGAGTGCCAAGAAGAGCAAGGTCCTAGTGAGGTGATTGAGATTTGAGAATCCCAAAGAGAGCCCTCATTAGTGAAGATCAAGAGTAGCAAAGTGTGCATCCACCTTCTCATTAGGCTTGTTGTGGTCAAGTGAGAGTTCGTGCTTGTTACTCTTGGTGATCGTCATCACCTAGATGGCTTGGTGGTGATTGGGAGCTTGGTGATTATCCGGAGAGCTTGTGGATGACCCAACTCACATTGTGAGTGGTTGTGGGTGATTCACCGCGATGGAGTGTCGAAGAATCAACCCATAGAGAGCACTCGATTCTTACGCAGATCAAGGGGGAGCTACACCCTTGCGCGGGTGCTGCAACAAGGACTAGTGGGGAGTGGCGACTCTCCGATACCTCGGCAAAACATCACCGCGTTCCTCTCTCTCCATTTACTTTGAGCATTTACTTTGAGCAATTCAATACTTGTCTTTACATTCATAGAAATGCCATGCTAGAGTAGGATTGGAATTTAGGTCGCAAGTCTTTTATGCGGTAGAACACTTAGAAACACTTTCTAGGCACAAGGGGTTAATTGGGCTAACTGTAGGATTTAATTATTGCAAAGAAATTTCGAATTTGCCCAATTCACCCCCCCTCTTGGGCATCTTGATCCTTTCACATACAATTCACTACTTCCAAAGTTTGCTCATAAGACAACCAATAGCTACACTTACACAGACTGCTGCTATAACAACATAATCCATCTTGATCTTCTGAACTTGTGCCTTCACCACCGAAAGATCAGTCACAACACTATCAAGTTTGTGCTTCATTTCATTGAGTTCTAGCTTTAGGTCCAAAATGAGGTCGACAGACCCATGTCCACCTTCTCCTGAACTCAAATCGCTCACCTTCTTCAATCGATTCTGCTGCTGCTGCTCTGGGTTGCGTGTAACACCCCTAGTGTTACGAGCTTGCTTAGCACCGTGATTTAGGCCTAAGAAAAATTTCCGAAATAATTTTTCTCGGATTTTAAAATTTAAAAACCAACTTTTCACGTCAATGATAAAAATCAGAAAATATATTTTAAAGCATTATTTGTGGTGATTTGTTTTGCGTAAAATAATTGCATAACGCCTTAATATTTTGTTCCTTGGCTTGGTACGAGTATGAGCGATCGCGTGCGATGTTTATTGGTTGAAGTCAATAGGATTTAGCTATTTTATAGTTGTCGACAATGTATCGCTGTCACCTCCGCGTCGTGTCATCTCACGCATAGGCGGGCAGCCAGTAGAGCCACACGGTGCCCACGCGTTCTGCTGCAGCGTGTTCCCTCACGTACGTACCCTGGCGCACGTTATTGAGAAAGAGCCATGCCGCTATTGCTTCGCGAACAGGCCATGTGTAGGGGCACCATCGCCGTGCCGTAGCGCGTGGAACCTATGTCATCCTTGCTGCTGCCGTAAACTGCTTTGCTTGCTTTCCCTCCCTCACTGCTTGTTCCATCGCTTCACTCTGCGGCGTCATGAATACCTCTGCTGCCTCTGTCTTCCTTACTTGTCTTGTCTGCCTCTGCGCTGAGCCGAGCAGCCGACGTGCCTGCACCTGCATGTGTGTCATTGTCACTCAGTCATGTCGCAGGTTAATCCATGCCAGACCTATCTCTCCCTCTCTTTTTCCTCTGCTGCACCGAGCCCTCGCAGCATCACCGCCAAGCCTCGTACTCCTCCCTTTTCTTCTCTACTACCAATGGAGGCATCCCAACTCTGGCTCACCCTCCTTGCTCTCTTGCTCGACTCCCTCCTCTACTTGCCTCATGCGGCACCCCTACCACCAAGCCGCCCCGCGAGCGCGTGCTGCTCGTCCCGCTGCCGCCCGAGCACGCACCGCCCCTTCCTTCCCAGCTTTGGACCATAGCGCCATGGCCACGCCCGCCTCCTGGTTCCCTGCTACCTCGCGTAAGCCCCTTGGTCCCATGTAGGAGCCATAGTCCCGGCCCCTGCATTTCCCCCACGCAGCCGCTCTTCTCCCTCTCACCTAGGCCCATCGTGGCTCCTTCCGTCTCCCCACGCGCCGGCACCCCCTCCTCTTCCTCCCCGCACTGTCCCGCACCACGTCCCCATCCTAACGTGCCACCATGCCGCCTTCCCTGCTCTCTATCCTCCCATGCGTCGTGCCCACAGCATAGTCCTACTGCTCCATGGCGCCTCACCCGTCGTCGCCTTGCCTCCCTCGCGAGCGTGCGCCGCACCCCTCGGCCCTACGGTGAATCCATTGCTCCGGGCGACCTTCTGCTGGCTCTGTGGCCGCTCCCCGCGCCGCTCTGTCTTAGCTGCCATTTCCCCACCGGGCTGCTGGCCAGCTGCAGCCGCTTGCCTCCGCGGTCGCTGCTACTCATGCCGCCATCCCATCGCCATCCACGCCGGAGCCACCTCGCCTTTGTGCCATGTCCGTCCAGAACCAGGGAGCCGATCTTGCCAGCCACCGCTGCCCCACGCCGTCGTCCCTCACCGGTGGGTGCACTAGTGGCCAGGATTTGGCTGGCCATGTCCGTCCCATGCCTCCTCTGTTTTGAGGAAAGGTGAGAAGGGTATGAATCCAAGTAGAAACTTTGTATAGGGTTCTCGGTGTAAAATACGTGACCCAAGTGAATAGTACGTATGGCCTACGGATTGATTTAAGAAACATGCAGGGACCACAATGCAAAAATACCACCACCGCTCCTAGGCCGCTCGCCCCGCCTGGGCCGGCATGCTCCCGCATGGTTGGGCCGCGCTCGCTGTCCGTTTGGGCCACCGACGTCCTCTGTGGGTCACGCGCGCTGCACGCCCTGGCTGGGCCACGCCTGGTCGGTGGGCCGTGCCGCGCTACTGGACCACCGCCACACCGCGAGGGCCCACGCGCATGCCCGCGCGTCTGCTAGGCCAAAATGGGTTGCCTCCGGGCCTTTATGTTATCTAAATGCTTTTCTAAAATATGTTTCTAGTTTAGATTGTAAAATCAATATAAAATGGTATAGGAATCCAAAAATTGTAAAGCCAATTTTGTTAGTCTCCTTAAATTATGATCTACCTGTTAGTATATTTTGTTTACATAGTTTGATAATATTTTTGGAAGCTATATAATTAATTTAAGGTACTTAATATTGTAAAAATATAAACTTGTAGGAATTGTTGTGATAAATTGGTAATAGTGTTGGATCTAAAATTTTTACAGTAGGCTCCTAGCAATATTAGGTACTCACTGTAAATTTTGTAGCACCTGAATAATTAGTTTACTAGAGTAGTTAATGATGCCCTATTTCGAATAAAGATTAAATCGATAGAATGAAATAAAGAAACCACTTGGATTTATATAACTAAAATAATTATTGGGAAATAACGCCTGATGCGACAACATGGATACGTAGTCTAAGTATGGTTGTCGTTAGAACTAGCTCGTTAACTTGAGAGGCGTAAATCGTATTTTACGAATCACGATTGTAGTTGATTAATTACGTCTTTGCATTGCATCGCATTTCATATCATAATAGGGACGTCGATGGATCACGGAGTCATCGGGAGTTGCTGGAGAAATGATGCTTTTGGAGATCGTGTCGCCATGATGGAATGCTAACTTCTGATTAAATCTTACCCAGGCAATCCCCGGTGCATAACCCCTACTTTTCTGCAGTTTAAATTATATTTGTGCATTAAGTTTTAAGGAGTTGAATAAAACCCACTTGCATATATATATATATATATATATATATATATATATATATATATATATATATATATCTTTATCCTATGAGTCTTACTAGTATGACAGGATCATGTAGAATGCTATGCTATAGGACTCCGGTAGAAGTCGAGTGATTGCATGTCACTCGTGAGAAATAGGAAATATATTACTGTATTATTATCACTTAGAAAATATAAATGGTGGAAAAGAAAATGGTGGCTAGGCAGGGATGTGGTTTGTGTATTGATGGGTGTAAGAGGTTGTGTCGCCGCGGACGTGGGGCATAGCTTGGTTACACTGCTTTCCCTGTCTGTGTCGGTTAAGGACCGGCCGTTGTATAAGACTCTAAGGCAAGTCACAGACTTATTATCCCGAACACATACTTGGGTATGGGTGCTTGGAAGACTTGTTGCTCTTTTGTCGTGGATCCGGCTCTTTCTGGACCGACTGTCAGGGTGGTTTTTGGGTTAGGAGGTCCTTGTACCGCACTGAGTCCGGGACTCAGGGGTGGGGGCTTGGAGTCCTAGTTTAGACGGGGACCTGGACACCCAGGATAGGAGGGTGATGGGTTGGTCCTGCTTGTGCCTTAGATACAAGCGGGGCGTGTGTTTTCAGGGTACCCAGCTGGGGGCATTGATTCGTGAATCGTCGGGCAATCCGGTACGGTTTGTTTTGTGTCTAGTATCGTAGTTAGAACTGGAAGATGAAAGATGGAAGATGGAAAAAGAAAATCTGATTGCTTACCACCTGCTTGAAAGTAGTACAGGTGCTTACATAGAATGGTTAGTTAATGAACTAATGCACTGCTAATAAAAATCGAATATAAAGACGCACATTTAGTAATGCTTCCTGCAGATGCAATAAACCTACAAGCCAGATAGCCTTGCATATCCTTGGAGTCTTTTCTTTCCTCCTGTCGGGTAAGTCTTGCTGAGTACAATTGAGTACTCAGGGTTTTATTCCCCCTGTTGCAGGTGACAGGTGGATGCTAAAGCTGACTCTTGTGTGTGGATTCCTTCTACTGGGCTCAGAGAGGATTTCCTTTACGCTGTGATCATAGTTTCATTTATAACTCTCACTAAATGTTTTCTAAATACAAGTTTTATAATCTGTTGTCATAGTTTATATATAAATGCTTCATCATGTCACGAATAGATACTTATTTCCGCTGTAATTCTGATAACATGTTTATATTCCGCTATAACTTAAATTATTCATAACTCTGATAATATGATTACGTTCCGCTGTTATACAATTACTATTATACTCTGATGCTGTATTAAAAGTGATGTAAGAAATGGTTAAGAATAATGTAAGCTTTATTATCTCATTTGTGATCCTGATGACAAAAATGTGGATTTTTGGGTTCTCCCCTAGGGTGTGCCCGACGGAACCGTGTAATTTGGTGTTCTCCCTTAAGTGCTTAGTGTCTAATGGAAGACAAGCACTCCTGGGAGGTATTAGATTAGGCGGTTCTACCACATTGCATAAGAATGCATCGTACTGCGCCTCGTACATTATGACGCCACATGTTGTTGGGTCACCCTGCATCCCACAAAACCCTAGCCGCATGAAAAACATCTAAGAAACTCCAAATTGAACATAAATTGACTTACTTTGATGTTGTTTGGGCACTTGACGAATGTCTGGCCATAAGTGGCACGTTGTTTGCTTCTGATTTGTACCAACTGAACTCGACAATCCGGGCACTCTACGAGTGGGTGCAGCGGTGGGCTCTTGATCCCCCAGTCCGTCGAGCTGGAGCTGGCCGCCGCCGCTCCACTAACCTGGCTTCCACTCATCTGTGGCAATGGCAGGTGGCACGAGCATCGGCGGCGAGATGTGCAGAAGGCGACGTCGGCAATGGCAGGTGGCGCGGGCGTACGGCAGAGAAGGGGGAAGAATGAGGAAGAGTGCGAAAGAAGAACGGGGACGACAGAGAAGAACGGGGGCGTGCTGCTCAGCCTTATCCTCTCGTACAGGGGCAATATGGGCCCATACTGAAATACAGCACCTGCATGTGGGCCTAGCTATGCTCCAGACGTAGAAAAGGGAAGGATGAGGGGGAAACAGAATAGTAATGGCAAGTTTCCAATAAGAAAAATAGTAATGGCGTTCTTCAAAACTTGAGAAATTGTAATGGCAAGAATCCAAATAACCCAAAAAAGAAAGCGTGCGCCGCTAACTCGCGTGGCGCACGCGCGTTGAGTAAGGATTTGGGCGTCTAGGACGGTCCTGGTGGTGGGCATTAGTACAGGCCATTAGAGCATCTCTAGCAGGCTTTCCAAATCACACCTTTTAAATCAATATTTTGGAGAGTCGATTGCAAAAAAATTTATTTTCTATATATTTTCACTCTCCAACAGTTTTTCTATATCTCATACGCACTTTAGAGAATCATTCTCGTCTTTTATTTTTGGCTAGCAAAAAATCCGGAACAAAAGATGGCTATATTTAGATGACTATTTAGAAAAATGTCAGATGATAGTTTTTCACCAAAATCTCTATTCCTAACATTTAGAAAGAATATGAAGACTCCCTGAGATGCTCTTAGTATATCCACGAGTAAGCAGTAACATACGCGGGCTTCTATTGGCTACGGGCCAATACCGCAGGTCTGGGAAGGTCTTTCCCTTCGACGCTTTGACTTTCTAGTTTCCATTTAGAGCTCAGAAGACAAAGCCACTAACGAACTGAAGTCATTAGATGATATTGACCTTGAAGAGTGATGCACTAAATTTGCAAAAACTTTGGCTCTGTTCGGCTGCTATTATAAGCCGACTTATCAGTCATGGTACAATATTTTCTCTCCCAACAAATCAGCCGTACAAATCAGCATAAGCGATTTATAGACCGGCCGAACAGAGCCAAATCATGCATGTGATGTTGAGGTACATGATCTTATTTCTGAATGGAAGATTATTAAATTCACTTTGCCAGAAGGTGCATTGTCTGTTATGGAGATTTTCGAGCATGTCAGAGAGATGGATTGTTATCCAAATATTTCCATTGCTTACCAGATCTTATTTACTGTGCCTATGACTGTCGCATCAACTGAAAGAAACTTTTCAAAGTTAAAATTATTGAAAAACTATTTGAGGTCAACAATGTCTAAAGCACGGTTAAATGGTTTGGCGATTTTATGCATCGAGATCAAGAAGTTATTGGATGAGATCGATATCAATAGTATAATCAATGACTTTGCATCTCAAAATGTTAGAAGAAATTGTTTAAATTAGTATAAGTGCCAAGTAAGTAATTATTACATCTATCCATTTTATGAACTTTGAGATATTCTATGTAAGTTATTTTAGTGCATCGAATATTATCTTCTAAATTGATGTGTATTTATGAGACTATATATAGAGAGAAATATATATCAAATATTTTTAGAAAGTGGAGTAGGCCTCTATATTAGTCCTCGACCTAGGCCTACAAAAACTCAGGACAGGAGCTGGTAGTAAGGATGGCAATGGATCGTGTTTGGTGTGGGTATCCGCGGGTTTCGGGTTCTGCGGATTCGGGTTTGGGGATGGTTTTTCATCCACGGTTTTCGGGTTCGGGGCCCCGAAACCAATCGGGTTCGGTTTCGGGTTTGGTTTTCCACCCGTGGATATCCGAAATAAATTATTTGGAATTAAAACTCATGTTTTTTATAATATACTAATAATAATTTGTTTACTTAGATTATTAAATTTATTTAAAGTTGACTCATGAAAATATTTATTATTTGTTGCCTCTTGTTTATACATGTGAATATGTGTATATATATCCGCGGGTTTCGGGTATCCATTCGGGTTTCGGGTATCCGTTCGGGTCTCGGGTATCCGTGGGTTTGGTTTTGGTGATGGATTTCCACCCGAATCGGTTTTCGGGGCGGATTCGGGTTTCGGTTTCGGGTTTCGGTTTTGGGTGCACGGAGACTCCACCCGATCCGGACCCGACCCGTTGCCATCCTTAGCTGGTAGCGTCATATGAATATATAATGATAGACAAACATTATAATAAGCTTACACAAGCATAAGTTGACACAGAGTCCTCGTTTGCTGGGGGATGTGTGGCAACATCACTAGAAATAGCTGTTGAGAATTCTGAAAAAAAAATGTATCGCATTGCGCAATAATGCTCTCTCAAGACCTGCATAAAGAATAATCAGGTTCCAAAACCAAAACTTAACTCAAATACTATTAGAATAATTGGGAAGCAGCAACGATAAAGAATTGCAATATGGGTCGCACAAACTTTTTTTTCCCTACAGAAGTAGGCACATATATATAACAAACATCCCAGACAATTGTAAAGGTGTGGGTGAACCAACAAGAAATATGTATACAGTGAGAACCAAGAAGTTCGGGCAGAAAGCGGAATTACAATTGGAAGAAAGCCTTGATTTTCCATTCCTTATTGAGGAAGCATATGTGAGAATCTCGTGTGTACATCTCTCACAGCTTCCTCTATACAGAAGTATATGGTCAGGATCTGCTGATCTGACTTCTGACAATGGGCCTAGGCTTACAGACTCCAAACGATCTGTAATGAATATACGTAAAATAACGCATGAAAACTGTGACAAACATTACCATTCCCGTTGCATTGCACATGTGACTGAAAAAGCCAAGCTAAAAAGTATTGTTCATTTATTTATTGTAAGAGAAAAATATTATACCATGACTAATAAGCCAGGATAAGTTCATACAGAAGGCATGCATGCACCTCCTCCGGGAGTTCTTTTTGAAAAGTTCAAACAAGTCCAGCGTTCACTATTTCCTTTATTAAACATTTTCTGGAAAATGGACCAAATTACACAGTAGTAAGAAAGTTTTCTTTCATCTAAAGTCTAATATAAAAATAACTAGTAATCATAATTTAGACATAAAAAAATAGGATGGATAGTCCTACGGGCTAGAGGCTTAAAAAGCTATGCGCGGTGACGACTGATAAATCTGTCATGATTTTTATTTTCTTTTGACCAAGATGACGTTCAATTAAACTCACTATACAGTGCATCACCTTCTGAATCATGTTCTGCTGTCCAACACTTGGCTCATGAGTTTCTACTTAGCTCGACCAGCAGAGTCATCACATTCCGGTACCGTTTGATAGAGCTCTCACCGGTTTTAGCTTCTCTAACCATTCACTGTTCATGCATTATTCATCGGAGTTTTTTTTCTCTCTCCTCTCACAGAGCCGGTGGGAGTGGGTGAAGCCAAAAAAAACTAGCTTCATCCTGCTCTCAATTGCTATGTGAGAGGAGAGAGGGAAGAGAAAAAGACCTCCTGTAAAGGTTTTCCATAGAAAAAATGAAGGAAATAAAAACATAGGAAAGGAAGACGTGAGCGGGGTGTTTGGAACAAAGGTATCGAATAGACCCTTTCCTCGAAAACACTGTAGCGGCAACAGGACTCCACATGAAAATAAACATCTGCTCGTTTTTGTTTCCTGCACTGAAGCATGAGGCTGCCATGCCATTTAACTCATCTGAGTGGAGTAGATTAGTTATTTGTAGCATGTACAGTATGAATCGTGGAGGTAGATAGATTTAAGAAAGATTATCTTTGATTATCATTGGGTCCCTAATCAAATAAAAATAAAAATAAATACTAATGCCCCACCTTTGGGCACATATCTATGTTATTTAGCCTATAATTAAGTACAATTAGCTTTTAATTTATTTCGATGTTTTATGTTTTCCTGCGTTACATCTTCCTTTGTTCCAAACACCTCTTCTTATACGTTTTATGTGTTTATCCATTCATCTGTTTTACTACAACACCCTAACGCTATTCCTATGTTTTTTTCCTTTCCTCTATTTTATATTCCTATGTTCCAAATAGACCCTTAACACGTCTAAGAAGTTAGAGCTGTTGAAAGCTCTACCAAAAGGGGCCTTCAACTGAAGTAAAACAAATGAACTGTCTATTCAACAAACAACGGAAGACAAAAGTGACTCCGGCCAGCGTCCATGAGCAGAACGAGATCGGAGACTTGCAGTTAACAGATAGCTACCGCTGCGCACGATGTATGCACCACAGAAAGTCCAAAACAACTGGAGTCAACAAACGAAAGGACATGCAACACAGGGATATTGCAACCGGCCTAGTGTTGATATGTACTCGTTCCGTCCCCAAATATAGGGCATTGATGTATTTCAGAATTTAAACTTTGTTATCTTTGACTAACAGTTAGCCTAATTATATCAATAGTTTGTACTACAAATGTAGTTACATTAAATTTGTATTTAGAAATATTTTTTAATCATCAAACTTTTGTTCCTATAAATTATATATTATAAGAGAAATTATAGTTTAAAATATGTTCTTGAAGACCGCACCGAGTTAGATCAGGCCTTATATTCGGAGACAGAGAGAGTATGCAAGAGTTGCGATGCATCTGGGAACGTAATGAATTTTCCGATTTCATGTTGAGCAAGCTCACCATCTTTCGTTCGCACTAGAAGGAACAGCTTCCGTTTTTCACAAAGGATGAAACTGGTAGGAAGAACCATATTCCTCAACAAATGTAAAACAGTCCAGATACAACAAAAAAAATCACAAGAACTAACAGCTTCAATTTTTCACGATCGATAGCTAACAGTGCAGGGAAAGGGTCGGTGAGGATTATAAAAACTAAAAATGAGTCGAGCGAGCATGTATGTATTGGACGGAGGAAAGCGAGCATGTATGTATTGGACCACGGTTCACATAGCTCCAAGTATTAAGTTCCTGTTTAATTTGGACAGCTTCCAAAAGAAGTCGGTAAATAATTTGTCTGCCACCAAATTTTCCAGTGTACTCTATAGCAGCGAACAATTTCGTATGAAGAATGAAAACCTATAGCATGTATTTCTAGCCTGATTGGTTGGCCATGAGGATATCTATTAATTAGAATGGACCTGCCATTTTTCCATTCAGGTTGGAACAAGCATGATTACAAGTGGATGCGAAACTGCTGAGAGTAATTGATGAATTTCGTAACAGCAGCTGGGAACCCCATGGGGCACAAATCTTGGTCCTGCGTTGGTCAAAACAAAGGCTGCAAAGAAGGAGCAGGAATACCTACTTACAACAGTAAGTAAAGGTATACAAGCAGCAGCATCTGTTAATGATTTTGAGGCCCTCCTCATCTTTTGCAATAGATATATAGGCTTTGTTGAAAATTTTGAATTAACCCTTTCCTGATTTTCCATAGTCATGGGTTCCAATCTAAGATGTTCCAAATTATTGCTAACTGCAGAGAACGATGGGCTCATACTACCGTCCCTCGTGATGAAATGTCTTCCTTGTTCAATTTGCTCTGAATAGCTATTGGATCTCCAAAATTTAAACCTGAATTTTTCATAATGTTTCAAGGTTTGTGCCTGATCTTGTGATCACCCTACCTGATATACATATCTCTATTCTTGTAGTTAAGTGCAGTTGTCTCGTCTATATTTTACTTTGAAGTGTGTTTGCAGATAAACTAAATTAACAAGCCATCTGCCTCATTCTTTATTATTAGTGTTTATGTTGTTGCGAGCATTTTTCTGCTATGGTAATTTGTATCAAAGAGGGATTAGAAGAACAGTGTGTGAGAAGCCATAGTCGTATTGGTGTCTAATTAGACATCAAACTGGTTTAGATTCTTAAATATTTACAGAAACCAGTGGGAAGTGCATTAACTGAGATAGCTTACAGTTTGCATGTAGTTTGGTGACTATTTAGGTCAGCTTGCAGTGATCTCTAGAAGGTTCAGATGTGTGTATAGAAAGGAATTTTGGGTTGGGTAGTCTTATAGTAGTCCGTTACATGTAAGTTTAGTTCCATATATCCCACGTAAATTCTCATATTCTAGTCTGACCCTGTATTGCGGACTTACGTTTCCTTTTATTTTAATTTCAAATTATAAGTTTAGTTCCATATATCCCAGCTAAATTCTCAGATTTCAGTCTGACCCTGTCTTGCAGACTCGGGTTTCCTTCTATTTTAATTCCAAATTCATCTCTTCCATAGATGTTTTTCCCTGATACCTTGGAAAATTACATTTGAATAAATAAGCCAACACACCTTTTGTTTCTGTGAACAAATAATATTGTTACTGCAAAATTACATTTGAATAGATGTTTCATGGACTGTGATAATATTGCTATGTTTCTGTAAGAAAAAAAAGAGGCCATGGTTCACGCTTTTTAGTTTCCATTTTGATGGGCGATTCCCTTTTCTGTTAGCTGCTTGGCTTTACTGCAGTTACCTCATTGCTTGGCATAATGCAGGTTTCCTCTCTGCATTGCAGGTAAACATCTTAGCCCCCAAACTTCTTGAGACTGAGCTGAGCAGCACATTGCAAGGTATGTTGTGGAGATTAATTTGTTATCATTACTACTATATTGTTTGCTGCTTCCATCTTGTGCTCCTAAGTTCATGTTGATGGCTCTGGGGTTCCTAATTCATGCCCCATGCTATATTATAGTAACTTAAAGTGGGTCTACACAGCTTATTCCATTCCTTTTGCTCTATCAGATATCAAAAACTATTAAAAATATATATTTTTCTGGGAAGAAGACTCTATGTCTATATCCTCATGCCACCTTTACCTGCTAATTGGTTGTTTCAACTGACAAATATTTAGTGAGCACACATTTACAGTTAATAATTGGATGTCCGGTTTACTCCCAGTCTTCCATCTTTTCATGTTCCCTTGATAATTTTGGGGTGTTACTTACTATTTTGCAAGCTGCGCTTTTGTGAAAAAGCACCGGTCATTCTTGTGGTACAAGTACGTTTCCATTTAAAAGCTTAGCCAACTTGGTTTTCAGGTAAGTCAGCTGCTCCACATGGAACCACCTCAGCCTGTCTCTACTGAATCAGCTTTTTGACATACTTTTGGCTTGGCCTAAACATGGTGCATTCTTTACTCAGATTTACTAATGCTTTCACACTGTGTTCTCATTTGAAAGGCATGAGAGATGAAAAAGAGCTTTCTAGAGTGCTTGATCACAAATTAATTTGGATCTGCGCTATTCAATGTCGGTTTTCCCTAGCTGTACTTCTCATTTCCTTATTGCTATGCAGGGTATGATCTTGATAAGTGGAGCTACCTTCCTCTCTATAGATTTGCCTGAGCTCCAACGTCAACCTTGGTTACCTACCTGGTCTACTTTCGGTGCGCTATCTTCGAGGCTAAAAATAATGCTTACAAGGTACTACACCATTGCTGCCCTGTTCGCTTCCTTGATGAACTTATAATTCCAAATGCATTGCATTTGTACATTGACACCCTCAGTGTCAGTTTCTCTATTGAATTTTTCATTATCTTTGAAGATCCCTGACATGCCGTATTGCATAGGTTTTACAGATTTCTATTATTATCTGTTGTTGTCGATTTGAGTAATTTAGCATGTGCTACTTAGCAATCTCAAGTTCTCAGCAGTTTGAGAGGAACTATCTTTTCCTGACTGGAATTATGGTAGTTTTCCCAAGTTTAGATGGCAACCAAGAAAGTTCTCCTTATATTCTAAGCCAGCGTATCACTCAGTAATATGCTTCTGACCCTATAGTTTCTCTTTAGTGCATCTACCATCTCTTTCATTCCAAGCGTTCAGTCTGATCAGCATTTCTTCTCTACTGATTTAGGCAGCTGCTTCCCCAGCAGCAGTAGCATAGGTGTGTCTGCTGAATGTTGCCGATTCTATCACCATGATCTTGGCATTGGGAAGCGAGCTGCCAAATAGTTGTTGTCGTTCAAAGAAGAAAGGTTGGGATAATACTTCTACTTTGAGCTGCATTGAATCAATTATTTCTGCACTCCACAGTCTAGGAGTATATCTCTTAGGGATGGAGACATGGATAATGTGTCAGATACTGCTATCAACACTTGGCCTTCTTACAAAATAACATTTCTTTCTCGGCCCGTCGTAGCTTGATAGGACCCCCTCGGGGAAATAGCTGGGATGACCAGCGGTGTTGGCGATGTCCACTTGCCACCTTGGTTAATTTCAATCTGTTATATAATTCATGGTTGATTGCGGCATGTGTTATTTTCGTAGGTTTCCTTTGTCTACTATTATTTATGCATTTTACCTTTGCTTGTCCCACATTACTTTTCATGCTTTGTGCTAAGTGTATTGATTTATGAGCAATTTGTGAGAAAAATACATTGTTATAGTACTTGGGCGGCCTGTTGGAAAATATTGCATGTAGAAACAATTTGGACTCATCTTGCATTGGTTGGTTGTTGGAAGGAATTTTAACGAAAGGAGGTTGCCTACATAGTTATTCATCATTATTCAGTTTCATGCAAGTTATCCACCAAGATAATTATAGTATGACAACACCCTATGTAAGTAAATTGTATCCAATATGAAACTGAGCTATGTTGGAAGGTGTCTCTTCCACCAGGCACTCCTAAAATTAATTGTACTTCGTTTTTGTCATTCATCTTAATATCATCGTGATCATATAGATTACATATATTCATGTAGTTACCTGTCCCTTAGTATTTACTGCAAATTGGTCCTTGCTTATTGCGAGACTGCTTTTAGTTGTTAGAAACCATGGTTATGGCAGGTGGTTAAACACCAGCACCTGCATGTACCAGTCCTATGCAAATAGTGGGGAAAAGAAGGTATTAGCAGCTCTATCATGCTCAGCCAATAATATGTTGCCAAAAAATAGTATTCTTTATGATCCTGAGGGGCCTTGTTTTCATTATATGCTAAATAAAATTCATGTGATTTTAGGTAGTTGCCTGTAATTTTGGATTACAGCTGTCTGGTCTTTTAATACGAGCAAAATGGATGTCATCAAAGTTACATATGGGACATGGATGAGACAATTATTTTGCTCAAGTCACTTCAGGGGCTTTTCATGGCCTCAACGATTGTGAGAAAATTAATGAAATAGGGCAGCGATGGGAAAACCTTTGTTAACCTCTGCGATTACCACTTCTTTTAGGAGGTCAGTCAGTACTTCCATACATGCTACCTGTGTACTACATGAACAAATGGTATACCATTTTTTCTTCATTGTTCTGCTTAAGACATTTATCTGCTCGTTTTTTTGTATATGTTGTTTCACTTTTTTAAGCTCGTCTCTTAATTTTATACAACCGGTGTTGCTATTTTTTCCATTCTATGATATTATTTTATATTGCTCATAGCAGTTCTGTTCAGTTACCCAGCTCAATGCACTTCCACACCTGTTGAAACACTTATGATGGCCAAGAGAAGCTTCAGTTCAGTGAGAACTTAGTGTAATAGGATGCTTGGACTATGGTGGTTTTTTTGGACAATAATCCTATCTCTATATAAATGAAATAGATGAAATGATGAGCTCACCTATGTTACTTATACCAAAATTTAGTCAGATTTGAGTGAACTGTGATATTAATCCAATGACTGTCTGATGATCCAAGCAAGTTTGGTGATTCCAATCTCCAGTTCAGGTGTGTACCTAGGCAGCTTGGTGTGTACCTAGGCAGCTTGGTACCTAGATGAGGCAGTATATTTTAGATAGAGTGCTATAGTTACTAGATGTACACTGTAGTTTTATTCATAGTTTACTCTCAGTTTTCTACTTTAGCTTTTCACCTTGCAACGTGTAGTAGGTGCTCAAATGAGCTTTTATTTATGCTGCCCGTACCAAAATTGACTTTGAGCAAGCTTGGTTTGATGATCTCAGTGGCCATCTGTGACTGACATTGTGGATAGCCTGAAGGCCTCTTCCAGCCCTTTGAAGACTGTAAACTAAAGGTTATTGTAGTCATGCACAAGATGTAGAATTTGTTCTAAGTCGAAAAAGAATGTAGCCATGCTCTGAGTAGCTTATGTATGTTCTGTTTTTTCTGATGTAACATGTGTTTATGTCAATCTATTATATATCATTGTAATGTGCCACCACCAAACATTATGTCTTCGAGTCACATCTATTCTTGGTCATATGGATATCGAGATTATTCCATTTATCAAATAGTCAAAAAAATACCAGGTGCAAAACCATGTTATTTAGCTACTTGACAACAGAGTCCACACGCTTTCACGCTTTCCAGAATGGACGCGCCCCTTATACTAATGGACCAATGAACCTAAGACTGGTATCAACAATAGCATATAAGATATGTTGGTACATATGTTTATTCTCGCATATCTACCATTACTTCACCACGGGCGCGCGAATGCGCGCGCAACGATACTAGTACACTAGAGAGGCTAGACCGCCAGACCACTCTCACCACCCCCACTTTTTAGACCTCTCGCAAAAATTTAGCCCAGTCACGTCAAATAATTGGACACATGCATAGAGTATTAAATATAGACTAATTACAAAACTAAATGTATAGATTGAGATTAATTTATGAGATGAATTTTTTAAGCCTAAGTAGTCCATAATTTAACAATATGGTGCTACAGTAAACATGTGCTAATGACGAATTAATTAGACTTAATAAATTTATCTCGCGGATTACTGATGACTTTAGTAATTTATAACATTCGATGTGATACCCATAAACTTTAATCTCTGGATTTAAACACGCTGATGAAAGTCCCCTGCTGCTTCTGCCAAGTTGTGCGGTGTTTCGTAATTTTGGAGAGCAAGTGGTCGTTCGCTCCCCATCTCTCCTAGGCCACGACGGGCGTGACCGCAACCTCTGACCCCGGCTCTTCCAGCATGACTGTGCGTCTGCGCGAGGTGCGAGCGACCACTGCCCCTGGCTGAGCCTCGAGGCCCGAGCGCCAGCGTGTCCCCCGGCGGCTGCTGGCCTGCTGCCCCGCTCCACCGCGACGCCGTCTCGTCAAGCGGTACCCCCGCCGCAGCGCCGCCCCACGTGGGCACGCGTAGCACTCCGCCAGTCCACCGACGCTAGGTGCACCGAGCAGGAAAGAGCTGGCCGGCCGCCTAGCTCGTTGTGGCTCCGCGAGCCCAGACCGTTCTATCTGAGACTCGGAGTCCTCTGTCCGCCGTTGCCTTCTCCTCCGCCCCCCCCCCCCCCCCCCCCCCCCCCACACACACACACACAAACAAATCCCATTCTCTTAAGCGGTTTAGCCGTAGGGTTTGGACATTGGAGAATGGAGATTGGACCGTAAAATTAGGCTATGGAATTGTGGATTTTATTCATGTGAACGAGATCAGAGCCTAGAATTGAATGAAAATTGTCGCCATTTTCTAGGAAGTTCAGGCACGAAGAAAACACAAAGCAAGAGCCTTGAAATAGTATTGTAATTTATTATTTATGTAAGACCTTAACTTTTTTTTATGTAAGACCTTAACTTTTTTTTTAGGAACAGGAGGGGTGTTAAGCCCCTACTAGAAATTTATTAGAAATAATGTAACTCATGTATGACCTATTTTGTAAGTTTCCAACGTATTTATGTAAGTTTTGAAACTTTTCAAATTATTAACGTAGTTTGGTTAATTTATAGTTGTATATATCAAACCATATAAAATATATTTTATATCTCTGTTGTAGAGTTCTTTATCGGATTTTACCATATTGCATATGAAAATTTGGACTACCCTTGTTTCAAATCTTGAGTCCACTGTAGGGGAGTTTGTGCTAGTCGTCAGTGTCACATACAGTCAGTTTCGGTGAGCGTCGTGGTACCAATAAAAAGGCCCTTTTCCCGTCTCGATCGACAGGTGTATAGGACTTCGGAAGAGAAGAGGAGATACTGGGAGAAGCAGCAACTTGCTTGGTGCAGAAAAAGTGGCCGATCGAGAATCCGATATAGGTAGCTTCCGGGATGGCATATTCCGGAGGAGCAAGCATGATACCCCTTGCAAAGCATGCACGCACGCACATCGATCGATCGATCGATCTTTTGTGTCGAGTAAGTAGAAGCACGGCTCGAGAGAGGAGAAAAAAAAGTCGTCATAAAGGGCACCGCACATCACGCAGCTGGGACTTTGCATCTTGGCTTGGCAGGCAGCAGCACAATTTCGATGGTTCAGCTTGTGCCAGCTGCCCAGCTGGGCTTTGCAATCCACTGCAGCATACATTGCACATTTGCACTGACAAGTGACAACTGACTCGCTGAGTGAGCCATGCACCCAAGATTCATTCCATCCATCCAATAATATCCCCCGTCAGTGCCTATGGTCTGTAAACTCATAAGTATGCATGCTGCTTGCTAGCAACAGATGGATCGATGTCACTACTACCATATCTTGCCCTCTCATACAAAACCGCGTGAAGATGGCAGGCAGAAACGATGCCAGAGGATGTTTCAGCCTGCTTGATGATAGGCATGCAGTGAAGCTGGTAGAAATCTGAATGATCTTATCGATCGAGTCGAGATGCCGTGAGGCGCATGCAACGCGTTATTGTTGTCACCACTGTACGCACGGGCCGGCATCGGTGAGCATCCTGTGAACTGTGAAGATATGGATTCGACGCCCCCCTGAATGAACCGTTAATAACACTTTACTAATTTGAGAATGAATCATCTATCGCTCTCTGTCAGACAGCCAAAAAAAGCTGCCGTCCCTACTAAGCTCCATCTGCAATATAATTGATCTATTAATCTGTCTGGCACGAAAATGAACCATATGCATGCATATATTTATTGAATTTAATTTAATTTGGAAACCGTTTCTGTTTGTATATACTCATGCTCAACCTATTAGTGACGGAGATGCACGTGTTTTTGAAAATATTAACATGTTTTTTCCCTGCAAATATTAACAAACCTATACTTTTGGATTGCATTTTCTGAATACATGCAGCACGAAACTTTTTATGAAAACAACAGTACTTGATTTAACAAAGCAGCAGCATGACGCGCGTAGGACAACAACATCTGATATCCGACGGTGACCTCCAATTTATTTAGGAGCACGTGCTTTAAGAGGAAGCTAGCTAGTACCACGTCTCCGATCCGATCGATCCATCGCTGCAAGCAGCCAGCACAAGTTCAACCAAACACAACGAAAACAATGACGGCGACGGCTGTGGCTCGACAACCTCGACCAGATCGAAGGAGAACCGTGTACCCTACCGTGCAACAGCCACACGACACATTATGCACTTGTTCCTTGCTTATATTGCATTTGCATGCATGCATGCATATGCATCTGCTATGGCTACTACACGGGCACCGTGCGGTTGTAGCTCGCGGCGGCGGCGGCGGCGGCTGCCTCGTCGTTCTCGCCGGACATCTCCTCCAGGGACCTGCCCTTGGACTCCGGCACCAGGAACGTGAAGGCCAAGCCCAGCAGGTTGCAGCCGGCGAGGAGGAACAGCGAGTTGCGCACGCCGATGCCCGCGGGGTACCCGTGCTCCGTCTTGCCCGGGTCCCGGCTCTGCGCCAGGTACAGGAACCCGAAGGATCCCACGATGGCGCCCAGCTTCCCCGACGCCGCCGAGATGCCGTGGCACGTGGACCGCAGCCTGGCCGGGAAGATCTCCGCGGGCACGATGAACGTGGTGGCGTTGGGCCCGAAGTTGGCGAAGAAGAAGGTGAGCCCGTACATGACGACGAAGCCGATGTGGTTCCCCGGCGTGGTGGTCCAGTGGTGGTACGGCACGGCGAGGCCCAGCATGAACGCCGTCATCATCAGGAACCCCGTCGCCTGGATCGCGAACCGCCCCACCACGTCGATCAGCGCCACCGTGAACCAGTACCCCGGCACCGTGCCGCACAGCGCGATCAGCGACTGCGCCCGCGCGATGCGGAACAGCTCCTCCAGCGCGCTCATCGTCGCCGCCTTCGGGATCCACCCCACCGCGCTGAAGATGTCCTTCTGGAACAGGTTTTGCGAGTAGAAGGCGATGTCTAGCAGGAACCACGTCGCCGACGTGCCCAGGAGGTGCAGCCCGTGCCGCCGGAGGAACTCACCGGAGAACAGCCCGAAGGACGACGCCGGCGCGGCCGCCGAAGAGGCCCTGCTGCTGCTGTTGCTGTTGTCCTGCGCGGCAAGCTCCTCGATCTCCACCTGCAGCACCTTGGACATGTCCGCCGCGGCCTGCTTGGCGTTCTTCGCCACCAGCGCCGTGTACCGCGCCGTCTCGGGCATCTTGGTGCGCCAGTAGTAGGTGAGCGCCGCGGGCATCGCGCCCAGCATCAGGATGATTCTCCACACGAAGTCGGCCTGCGGCGGCGTGGACCCGGCGGGGTCGACGGCGTAGGCCGGGGCGGGGAACCTGGCCTTGAACACGGCGGACACGACGATGGCGACGAGGCCGCCGGCCATGATGCCGAAGCCCTGCATCGCGAACACCGCGGCGATGAACGCGCCGCGCGTCTTCTTGCTGGCGTACTCGGACATGATGGTGGCCGACAGCGGGTAGTCGCCGCCGATGCCGAACCCGAGCCAGAAGCGGAAGAAGCACAGCGTCGCCATCACGGACGCCGGGGTGTGGCCGAAGGAGAGCCCCGACGCCACGGAGCAGAGGACCATGAGCATGAGCGTCATGCCATAGACCTTCTTACGGCCGAGCTTGTCGCCCAGCCAGCCGAAGAAGAGCTGCCCTGAGAGCGTGCCCACGAAGGCCACGCCGTTGACGGCCGCGGAGACGTGCGGCGGGAGGGTGCCGGGCGTCGCGGAGCCCCCGACGTGGTAGTAGATGCGGCCGAGGAGCTTGGTCACGAGGGAGATGCAGAAGAGGTCGTAGGCGTCGGTGAAGAAGCCCATGCCGGCGACCACGATGGCGGTGAAGTGGTACCATTGCGTCTTGGCGGTGTCGAGCGCGGTGAGCACCTGAAGGTCGCCGGCGGCCATTGCCGCCCCTGCCTCAACCTGCCTTGTCCGGCGATGGCGGCGGCTTGAATGCTTGGCTGGTCTGTCTGGGGCAGCGAGGGAGGAGGCCGGCCGCTATTTATACGCGGCGGCGAAGGATCTTCTTCGCGCCGTGGCCGAATATTCGACGCGCCTCTTCCCCATTGCCGTTTGACCGTCGAGCGCTGTTGCCTGCGGGTGGTCTGTGGGTCCCGCGCCACGGACAGCCTGTTGACTGTTGTAGGAACTTCTTCCTTGCTACTTGAGAGGCGTTTGGTTGGGTCAAATCTCGGATGAGCTGTTTGCAGTTTGCACATGCTCTACTTTGATGCTTGCTAAAAGCACGATTATGTGTCATTGATGCAGGTTAAATCAAGCAAAGAAACATATATATAATTGCAATAAAAAATATGGATCACTTCTCCTATATCGCAGGTACCCAATTTTTTTCAAAGAAAATATAATTTTATCACTGTTTGACATAGAAAAAATTAAAATTATCTCTTGTGAGTTATCTTTTTAATTATACTAGGTGGTTTTCCAATATTATTATCTAAAAAATTAGGCACCTAAAATATAGCAACCCATATATGGACTATGTATATACTCCCTACGTTCGAAATAGGGATGAGCGTGCGCTCGTGTTTGTGAGTGTCTGTGTCTGTAACTGGGTCTAAAAAAATGTTTTGGCTTTTTTAGATACATTATTTTTTACTATGAATATAAATACCGTGTATATCTAATTGCATAACAAAAGCTATGTATCTAAAAAAGCTAAAACATCTTATAATTCGGAATGGAAAAGAGTACCTCTTTAATTGGCTCACATCCTATGCCTCGGTCGTCAGAAAACAACTAAATGATTGGAGGATACGGGCAAGAGTAGGGGCAATGAGATGATTGATGTAGACTAGGCCCGATCTTCCGAAAGGTACGATAGCGTCGATTGGTGGAGACTCGACGTTCACAATCTAGGCTTCGAACGAAGACTGATTCGGACCCCCGCAACCGTTACACCACTGCTCCGTTGGTTATCAACCACGCGAACGCGATTAACCTCGCCGATAAGGCTTTCCTGCAAGCGAATCGAGAACACAAGCAACAACGAGATAAACGCAATCTGAAGTTGCAAATAAATATGAGGCTTATGATAATGAGAAAGAGTTCAAGTCTTTATTCGAAAGGACTAATCGCCACAGGCGAACAAGATCAAGAACTGGGGCCCTAGTCAGCAAGCAGTCTTGGCGGCACAGTTGCAGCAAAATGATGTCTGTTTCACGAGCAAATCAAGAACTAAACAAAACACAAACCCTAAGAAGAGCGACGACTACTATTTATAGAGTCTTGGGCGTCACCCCCCTAGATGTGCCCCCTAATGGGCCCAAATACGATACACAGTCCAACGGACCAAAAGATGGTGTCGCAGTACCCTGGCAGATTCTGGACGCTGACATGTTTTGACGATTTCCGTTGATTCCGAAGGTCTTTTGACGTAAGACTACTTGGATTGGCTTCCTTATCAAATTAGCTTTCCAACCATATGTGGATCGTTGAAATCAGAGTCCGGATGCGTCCTGAGTGACCAGTTTAAGGTAGACTGGTCCTAGAGGCCGAGGCAGACTCGAACTTAAGTTGCTTTGGGCCTCCACCTCGGGGACTCGAACTGAATTAGCCTCGGACCTCCTTCTCGACTTGGACACCCTTGCTGGCCTCCTACCCCTCCATACCATGTGCCAAACATGATCATATGCATGTGTGTCATGTCCTCATCATCCTCCCCTTCTTGATAAAAAGCCGTCTTCGACGTCGATTGTGCTTGAAACTGATCCTGCACAACATAAAGGAGAACGGGATTATGAAAACAAAGGGAACTGAAATAATTGTGAGAAGGAATATGACCATGTTTCCAAGTTTATAGCATGTCATCTCGCATAAAAATTTCAGCAAGCATGTAGACTCCATGATCCGAATACACACGATGTATGTCAACACTATCCTGTAAAAGATTAGAACTAACCAAAGACAATGCAGGATTAGATGATCTAGCAGACATAGGTAGCAACCAACTATGCTCCCCTTCTTGGAAGTGAACTTGTTTCTTTGAGGAATATGAGAAAATGTTTATATTATTATGGCTGCTCTCCAAACGATCATAATCTTGTACAACAAAAGAAGAATTCATATTACTACGAATGTATACTCGATGTATCATATATTATCCCTTGTTGTTATATTTGTCAATAACATGATATGTATGTTTAGAAAACCAAGGCAAATTAACATATTTAAATAGGCTCTCCTACAAACAATCTAGGTTACACAAAACATCAAATTCAATGTAACCCAAAGTATGTAAAGAAGACAACAGTTTGAACTCATCAGTTTTAGTAGCAATATGAATAACATATTTATTTTCAGCACAAGTGACTGGTTTCAAAACATGTAAAACTGAGGCTTCATCAACCAATTTATCTTTATCATAAGAAACTTTAAGCAAATTATCATGGGACGGAGATAAATCAACAGAGGGTTCCACTAACAATTGCTCTATGATAGCATGGTTTGTGGAAGAATTTAGTACATTAAAACTATTCTCACCTTCCGTGAGTGTAGCATCATGGGCATTACCTGTGTTCTCAGCAGGAGTAATAGGTGCATTGTGAAGTGATGGTTCTGAATTTGCATATGAGGTTGTGAGTTCCTCATTTTCTTCCATGTTATCCTCTCGCTTATGTACATTATCCTGCAGAAGGTTAGTCATAGCAAGAGGAATAACAACAGACTCATCCTCTAAATGGTGCACCTCAGCATGTGAAGTCAAAACAAGAGGTGGATTAACAAAGGTTTCTCGCATAAGAAGTTTCATATCATTCCAAGTTTGAGGTTTATCAGAAGGATCTAAAGACTCTCGCCAAGATAAAGCAGAATGTCATAAAACACTAGCTACATTTGTGACCTTCCTCCTTGGACATATAAAGCAAGTATCAAATATGTTATCTATGGTAATTTCCCACTCCATGTACTCATCAGCACCTATACCATTATAAATCGGTGGATACGAACAACCTGTCATTGTTAGAAGATAGCAAAAGACAACACAAAAGTATTATCCCTATCAACTACTTAGGTTGTGGATAAGGAAAAAACAAAGCACTCAACTCTCAAGCGTCTTACCACGGTCTTATAAGTGTTCTTACCAAAGCAACAGGCGGTGCAATCGGTCGGTGACTGTGATACCGTTGTAGCTTGAGTGTAACAGTTGCAAGGCGAATATGTACTTAGTTAGAAGAAAGTGGAGCTTGGATAGGCACAATATAGTAGCAAGGAATAGCAAAATTCGCAACTGAATAGCAAAGCTGAATAAGTATCCTAAGTACTTGTCTTAGTTGCTGGCCTACTCATGTTAAGTACCAGATGTATCAAGTGATGTGAACAGCAAGAATATAATTAGGAACAAAGTAGAAATCAGCACACGCAAACACAGCTCAAATGTCGCTCTCTATGTGCTCCTCTAGATATTATTCCTCTTTTGCCCCTCTCTTTTTTCTATTATTTTGGGATGTCGTTATTTTTTTTGAGAAATTTTAATTTTTTCTTTTTATTTTTTGATATTTTTTCTTCACTTAGGAGCACAAAAGAAGTAACCACAGAAAATATAAGCTTAAACAAGTGAAAGACGTGGCCTGTGAAATTTTCAGAAGACGTGCTCGAAATCGATAAAAACCTTGTGACCACGAAAGAGGATCTTGTGACCAATTTTTGACCAAAATAAAAATCTTCGACCCCAATAAAGAGGGGGATGGACGGATCCAAAAAAAATTTCTGATCAATTTTGATATATGGAACGTCGAAATCCGAGTTCGTATGTGAAAACTAGACCAGTTTTAAAAATAGACTCCGAATTAGAGGACAAAACGGGAACAATGCGCGTAAAATTGGTCACGACAGCAATGATTTGATGGAAACAGTGAAGATAAGCGTACAAAATTAGATGGCGTGGACTAAGGTTTGATGGATACAAAGGAAACTCAACAAGACTTGGAGATGTTCACAAATTATGATAAAAAAACAAAGGGAAAAACATAAACCGGACTTAAAAACGATCTAAAACCAGCAACCAGAACTTGACCTAGGGCACAAACTCAACAACGCGAAACATAGACGAAATTGCACGGCACAATGAGGCTATAGGATAGGGAATATGTAACGATGTATATTTTTTTGGCTTTTTGTGGACTATAGGTAATGCAAAAACAGTAACAATCTAAAGAGGAAAACAAAGTTATACCTAATACGTAACAAAGGCTCTGATACCACTTGATGTAGACTAGGCACAATCTTCCGAAAGGTATGATAGCGTCGATTGGTGGAGACTCGACGTTCACGATCTAGGCTTCGAACCAAGACTGATTCAGACCCCACAACCATTACACCACTGCTCCATTGGTTATCAACCACGCAAACGCGATTGACCTCGCCGAGAAGGCTTTCCTGTAAGCGAATCGAGAACACAAGCAAGAACGACATAAACGCAATCTAAAGTTGCAAATAAATATGAGGCTTATGATAACGAGAAAGAGTTCAAGTCTTTATTCGAAAGGACTAATCATCATAGTCGAACAAGATCAAGAACTAGGGCCCTGTTTCACAGCAAGCAGTCTTGGCGGCATAGTTGCGACAAAACGATGTTTGTTTCACGAGGAAATCGAGAACCAAACAAAACCCAAACCCTAAGGAGAGCGATGGCTACTATTTATAGAGTCTTGGGCGTCATCCCCCTAGATGCACCCCCTAATGGGCCCAAACACGATACACGGTCCAACGGACCAAAAGATGGTGTCACAGCACCCTGACAGATTCTGGACACTGACTTGTTTTGACAATTTCTGTTGATTCTGGAGGTCTTTTGATGTGAAAGCACTTGAATTGGCTTTCTTATCAAATTAGCTTTTCAACCATATGTTGATCGTCGAAATCAGAGTCCGGATGCGTCCTGGGTGACCAGTTTAAGGCAGACTGGTCCTGGAGGCCGAGGCAGACTCGAACTTGAGTTGCTTTGGGCCTCCACCTCAGGGTGTAACACCCGGTTTTAAGAACAAAATCAAATACATACCATATGTGAGCCCAAGAAGTCAAATCTTACATATAGCTACAAATAAGGGTAATATCAATAGACAATGCTTAAATACATAACGTATTAGTATAAAGAATATAACCTCAGAGTATAGACCACGGAAAGACAACTCTGATCTTCATGCGAAGACTCCAAATCCACAGGGACAACTGACTGGTTTATCACAAGCCTATTTCTTCCAAACCCTAGCAATCTGGTACCCATCCGGGATTTTCCAAATATGTGTAAAATAAAGCAAGCGTAAGTACATGTCGTACTCAACAAATATAATATGGGGTTCATGAGGCTCAAAAGACTGACACTGGTTTAACTGCGATTAGCTTTTAATGAGTCATGATTTTAGCAATTGGGTGACAACAAAGTTATCATAAGCCCATAAACACATGATCAGGTAAACACGAATAATGAATAGCATAAACAGTAATCATTAATGAGCAACTTCATCATCAGTATCATCTATGTTCATTATCATTATCCATTAATGATCATCTATTCCATAAGGGTTCCAAGGCCGCTCGTGACCGTGAGTATGGCTGATATACCAGTTTTACACTCTGCAGAGGTTATACACTTTCACTGTGAGTCATGATTTACCCTTTCGCTCGAGGCGGCCAACCTCTTGACCCACTACCAAGGAAGGTCAGCAGGGTTCACTATGAAGCCTTTCAAAGGTTCGTCTAACAAGTTAGGGCCGCTAAGGTTTCTCCATCAGTAAGCATAAACCCCCCCAAGAGGTGACTAACAAAGTACAAAGAAACCAAAGTGCACCCTCTTGGCAGGCCGAGATCATACAAACCGAAGCCCCTCTTGTGCCATAAAGGTAACATCTAACAAGCTAGAAAAGGTCCTCATACTGAGCTAAAGCCAGAGCCATATAGCCCTCACAGCTGTACTGTAAGTCCCGGATGATCACTTACAGATAAGTCCTTAGGGAAAGGAATCTAGAGCACCATAAAATAGCCTAATGCTTTAGCCCCCTTGTTGCATGTTGCTAAAAGGCATCTTTTAATGTTTATTGCATATACCATTAGTCAAGTTACAAGATCATGGTTGTAGTTGAGCACTAGTATCATACTACCTAATGCAATGCCCCATAGGTATCAAGGTACAAGGTAACAAAGTACTAGGGAATCCTTAGTGGTAGTCAAGGTAGACACATGCAGTATGAATTAAATGATTAAAGGTGTATAGGACAACAAGGATGATCCCATGCTATACTTGTCTTAAAACACCGATCCTTCGGTAAGCTTTAATCTTCAATATTCTTCTTCTTCTTGATCACCACGTATACCTCACCGACTGGACATAATCATAAAGCACCACACAAGCATCCATACAATCATACATGATGCAAACAATAGATCTAAATCAAAATAATACACCAAACATAAAATCAAGATGAAAAGTTTGTAAAACGAATCTACGTCTCGCTACGAACACAAAGACGCGAGAAGCACGCTAATCGGAGCTATGGTTAAAGAGATACAACTATCGATAGATTTACTCATAAAACTATTAGCTTCATGTGTCTTAATGGTATAAAAACATATATAAGATATTTTATAGAGATTGTAATTTAAGTCAAATTTAGATTTGATTTATAAAACTAAAGTGAAACAAATCATATTCTATTTATAAAATCTAGTTGCATAATTGTTATTTAAGATATGATTCAAACCATGAAATTTCAGTATTAGTGACATGATAAACACTATTACTAATGCGTAGATCTTGACGCTATGAATCTAACGTAACTTGAATGGACTAAAACGGATCTAAGACGCAGAAGATATGATTTAAACAAGATTTCTTTTAATCGAATATTAGATTAAATCTAATCATGAATTTTAAAAGTTAAAACATACTGAATAGTAGTATGAACATGTAGATTATGAAATTACGAACCTAACGCAAGTTGAACGGATCAAATCGGAGTTAAAACGGAGAAGTTATGTCTATTCTATAAATAGTTGAAAACGTATTTTGGATCTAAACCGACGAAACTACGCTTTTAAAAGAAGAAGACGAAGTGTGAGAAAACATTTTGGATTGCGGTCTTACCTAGAGGTACCTCGGCAGCGTAGGAGGAGCAAGACGGCAACGGCAACGGCGACGGCGACAATAACGGCGAGGGAAAGAGGAGAAAAATATAATTTACTATACGAGGGATTTCCCAAACTAGGGGCTCCACATATGGTAGTTTTGGTGTGCTTTGCCTAAGGGGTTGGTTGATATATATAGAAAGAAAAACTCCCCACATCCACGTCAACTAGCGATATTGTACTAATTGATGTTACACCCTCTACATTTACTAATGGGCCTAAATAATCATTAAAACCCATTAGTAAATAAATGCATGGACCTTTAAGATTTATTAGGATTATTACACATGGGCTTTGAGCATTGGGAAAAATGAGAAATTTATTATTTTCGGAATTAATTAATTTCATTGATAAAACAATTCTAGAAAAGTCCAGAATTGATATTTAAGCCACGAAAGATACTTCGAGACCTTCAAAAAATTGGGGGAAAATTCCTAGAGACACTTTGGAACATGATGAACCCAAATAAAGTATTTGGAGCTCATAAAAATATTGTTGGGAACTTAGAACATAAAGATTAAAGTGAAGGAGGTAGGAATTAAATTCCAGAAAGAAGCTGAAAAATTCATAGAGATAGATATTCGTCTTCTAAACGTATAAAAAACACACATTTTGTACATAAAAACACGAGGTGCGACCGGCATGAATGCAACAAACATGTTTCTACCTTATGATAAATTTTAAATTAATGAAATTTTTTATTTTCCTATGTTTTCATGTGCACAATAATTCATAAATAAACAATTTTAACTCTATTTTCAAAAGTGACAAATTTTGAGGTGTTACACGGTGACTCGAACCGAATTAACCTCGGACCTCCTTCTTGACTTAGACACCCTTGCTGGCCTCCTATCCCTCCATACTATGTGCCAAACATGATCATATGCATGAGTGTTATGTCCTCATCATCGATGATGATGATGCTCGAGAAGTTGTGTTAGTTGTGGTGATGAGTATAGATTGATCAGAGACAGAGAAAAGATAAGGAGTTGCTATATTTGAGGTGCCCGAATTTTGAGATGATTTTCAGACAACAATGTTATACAACTAATTAGTACAACTAAAAAGACAACTCACAAAAGATAATTTATATTTTTCTATTGTCAAACAATAACAAAAGAGTAATAGGTGAAATATATATATTTAATTTATTTAATTTTTATTTTGTAAAGTGTGATAAATTAGGTAAGTTTTAGGTATATAAAAAAATCTTTTTCTAGATTTGATGGATGCATGTGTGATCTGGCCGATATTATAAATCTTTTTTATTTTGCAACAATTTTGAACTTGATATATTTCTATGACCATGTAATTTTACATGTGACTTAATACATTTGAATTTGCATGTGTGTCAACGTGACCTGTACTTGATTTGCATGTGACGTGACATGATGCGTTCATTATATGACTTGTTTAATGGTGTTTAATGGTTTTTAATTGTTATTTTGAAGGATCTGGAGGGGCATAAGCCCCTACAGTCATTTATTAAAAACAAAACGGTAAATGAAGTCACAGGGAATTTTGTGCACTATTTAACCACTTTAACACAATCGTTCATAGAGATTTGAGATAATTGTGCGTGTACAGATTTAAAATATGAGTGTAAAACGTCTAGAAACATATTTATCATTAGGGCAATCCCAATAAAAGAAACTAGTAGTTTCTATAACATAGGATACCACACCAAAAAAATACTGCTTTCCAACCCATGGTTTCTATGAGTAATAATTATTTTCTCTTTTTCTCTTCCAACTCTATCTTCTTCTTTCAATGGGAGTGCGACACGAGCTCCCTAGAAACTGGTGGTTTCTCCCCAATGACGATTTCATAGTTTCTTGGTGCATTGGGTCAAGAGTAGACCTGATTTCTTCATGAAGAAATCATTTCTATGATTTTTGCTCTCTTTCTTCATTAATTACGTTGCCATGTCAGTGTTTTGCCTATATGGCAAGTCATTTAATGAGGATAAAAATCATCATCAATGCATCATTGGGACTGCCCTTAAATATTTTCTTAATTTAATATTTCTGGGGCAACGAACGGGTGGCGTCCGGCGGTGGGCCACAAACTTCCGGCGGCCGGCTTGCGGGGCTATGTGTGGGCGGCGTCCGTCGGCAGGTGGCGGACTGCCGGCTCGCGGGCATTGCGCGGGGCCAGTAGCCAGCCGGGACGTCGCGGGGCTGCATGTTTCTTGTACTCACCGTTATCCGGACCACGGAAATGAAAGGGCCAAGGCACCCGCGCGGCTTCTGTTTGACTTGTGGATTCCGCAATTTTTTTTCTTTCCTAGGTTAATTAACTAATTGATTAATTAATTTAAAAATATAAATTCCAAAAAAATTAAAGGCTTAGATTTATTTGATTTGAGGTATTACCTCCTAAGAAGTAAATGAGAGCATTGTCCATAATAAAATCGGACTTGCTAGCGCAGGGACGTTCGTTTCGGGGCGCTAGCGGCCCCGTTCGCTGGTCTGAAACTTGGCTGGAACTGGCTGAAAACACTGTTTCTGGTTGAATTGTTGTGAGAGAAAACACTATTCCGGCTAAAAAAACAAGCCAAACAAGCCAAATATAGGGTAAGCCGAACAGAGCCCGCGTCCGGACACTGTCGCGCTTGACATGAGGGCCCATGCCGCTCCGTTTTCCGCGCCTGCACACGCCCATGCGGGGGCCGTGTCTCGATCTGCACCTAGCTCCATTTCCCGCACCTACTGCTCGCGCCCTTTTCACTACCACGCGCATGCACACGGGCCCGGCACTGTAGCAGGCGGCTGCGGTAGGTGAGTCTTACTGCAATATGTGCAACACCAAATCTACTTTTGTAATATCTAGATAAAATACTTAAACATACGTCCGAAACAAGTTAAAACACTTGCAAAACACCAGAAAAAACTTGAAACTGCGTGTGTAGCCATTGCAAACATCAAGATAAAAATATTTGCAACATACGCATGAAAACACTTGAAACACTTGCATACATATGCATCATCCAAATTTACTTTTGCAACATTTAGATGAAACACTTGCAACGTATGTCTGAAACACATGAAACATTTTAAACCTACGCTTGAAACATACATGTATAGACATTTCAACATGTGCAACATCCAGATCTACTTTTGCAATATTGATACAAAACATTTGTAACATACCTTTGAAACACTTGAAACATGTAGTTGCAACATGTGGTTTTCAGCTCAAACATCTCCTTGATGCTTCGGCGAATGGAGGCTCATCGGCGCGTGGAGGTCACCAGCGTGCTCGATGGTGGCGCGGAGCTCGTCGGCCACACGGAGCTAGGCGGCGACGTACAGAGGGGGGGCGGCATGGGCGGCGGTGGCGTAGAGGACGGGTGGGCGGCGCATGAAGGTCACCGGTGTGCTTGCCGGCGGCGCAGAGGGCGGGGTAAGGACGGCGCGTTGAAGCCGCGACGAACGAGGCGGAGTGGGGAGTCATGGGCTGTAGACTCGTCCATACCAGTGGCGGATCTAGAAAATACATTCAGGGGGGCTGGGAACTCATCTCCAACTCGAAACTCATCTTCAACCTCCGTCGGGAGCACTCTAGCACCTTCTTCCCTGTTATTAATGGCTGAAAAATTCATAGGGGGGCTCCAATGGAGCTGCCAGGGTAGGGGGGCTTGAGCCCCGGCAGCCCCCTGGCAGATCCGCCCTTGGTCCATACGTATGGACGCCTTCCATGGGAGGGAATGGAGGTTGGTGGGGATCACCTGGGAGCAAAGCACGTCAGCGAGGAAGGCATGTGGATGGATGCAGCGACGCAGGGAGTGAGTAGGGAAAGGAGGACGAAGGTGGGTGCGCACGGCGACGCAGCGGCCCTTGCAGTGGAGAATGAGAGTCGTGTGGGCCTGTGTGAAGAAGCCCGAAGTGGTGCGCCAACTTCATTTTGGTCCGTGATGTTAACGGTAGATGCGGCGTCCGACGGAAAAAGAACCGTCCGGACGCCCTAATCTTTGCGGGCATTGCGTGGGGCTAGTAGCCAGTGGAGACGTCGCGCGGGGCTGCATGTTTCTTGTTCTCACGATTATCGGGACCACGGATAAGGAAGTGCCAGGGCACCCGCGGCTTCTGTTTGACTTGGGGATTTGGCAATATTTTTTTTCTTCCCTACATTAATTAACTAATTGATTAATTAATTTAAAATCTAAAATTCCAAAAAAAATCAAATGTTTAGATTTATTTGAGGTATTACCTCTAAGAAGTAAAGCAGTAGCATTGCTCATAACAAAATTGCCTATTGCTAGAAGAACAACAAAAAATAGGAACCTAATAAAATATAGAAGCCTCGAGGTAGCTGGAGGCAAGGGCTGAGAGTTGATAAAAACGAGTGACCAAAGAAAGACGAGGAGGTTAAAAATCACTTGATGGTTAGATCTCAATTAAGAGGCAGGTATTTCTTTAGGAGAATTTCTATTTATCTGTCAATAGATTTTTATCGAAAAATCTACAGGATTTTTAATCCTTGGTCGTGCAATCTATAGTTCATACCTCCTTCATTTGTCAGAAGACTGAAGTATGGCATCTTCATTTGTCATCAGCACTGTATGCTGATGCTTATGCTGATTTGTTAGAAGAGGAAAATACTGATCATTCGCTGAAAAGTAATGCTGAAGTGGTTCAAGCGAACAAGGTGTCATTATGTGGTGCTCTGTTGGCTGCATTGCAACTGACAGGGATCCTTTTCTTCTGAAAGCAAGCAATGCTGAACTCAAGCGCCACTGTAGAACAAAAAGGCCTAGCAGGGCCTATCAATATGGGATGGAATGATTGAACTCTAAGCAAAGCATTCTGGTGACGGTCAGATTAGCCGTATAATAAGCTAAGATGGAGCACTGTCAATAGTGATCATATATAATAATAACGAAATATAAGGTGGTCAAATGAGGCTAAAGCGGTAATGAGAGAGGGCTACTTGTTGGAGAAGGTACGTTGGGGAGAATGATGCACAAGCATATGCAGGCATAGCATGTTAAAGCATGCTCAAGGGTCGGTCGGACAGGTTATTTAACTTGGGAGTTGCTATTGTAGCCATGCTGCTTTAGCTCCTGTCCTCCCAATGTGCTGCCCTGCAGCGGCCACTTCACCGAGACGCCACGTTCTCTGATACTGATATTTTTCTCTTGCATTGTCCCTTGCTTTTACATCCCCAATAAAATCTTTTGTTTCTTTTTTAGTCTTCATGCATCATTGTTCTCGCCTCATCAATTCCCGAGGAGTTGATTCTGCTCATCAGATATTACACTCTCCGTTTCGAAATATGCTTGTTACTACAAAGAATTGATTTTAGTCACTAGTCAATTGATATATATGATGGACTAGACAGGACTTGTATTTTTAGTACTTCTTGGAGCTCCTGTTACTTGTTGGGCTGTGTGGTTATGCAGGAATGCAATGGTATTTGAAAACAAACAAATTTCATTTTTTAGGTTATTTACCCAGAATTTCGCATTGGCTGCAGTATCTGGGCTATTCTCAAGAAGACCGCTTCGCAGGATATGTTTGTAGCGGCCTCGTAGTTCTCGGAGAAGGTGGCTATGGAGTGTCTTACCCAGGTACATGGGTGGTGGTCTAGTCAGGTTGTGTACTGTCCAGACAGAGGCCCGGAGGATTTGAAGTTGATGTTCACCTTGATGGAACAATCTTTAAATCAATAAAACTTTCCATTTTGAAAAAAATGATCCCCATAATCCAATGTCAGTTTCAAACTTTCAGTCACAGAGCGTGACCCATCTGGGTACGTCCTATTTTTCCTCAAAAATAAGCAACCAAGGTGCCTTGCATATTTCCGAGTCCAGGCAAGCAGCAAGCTTGATTACTTGTACTAGTCAATTATACTCAATTGCGTTGCTTTATTATGTGTTCGTTCTCTGAAAGTCCCTTTGTTTGGCAGTGTGATATGGATGCGTGTGCACCTGACACCCCTTGAGCTTGATGAAGGGCCGACGCGACGGTTCAGAGGTGCTGTTTCATATATAATATGAGAATTTTTACAATGCTTGTCATAAAATGGACGGCTCATGAGGACCGATCCGACGGCTAAAAAGGCAAAGAAACCGAGAGGAACCAATTTAAGAGGTACCGGGAGGAACCAAGTGCATATTAAATGGTGGGACCATATGCACCGGGTGCATATTAAAATTGATCGGATCAGCACATGAAAAAAGTGGAAAATTTTCTATTTTTGAAATTATTTTACGTAATTGAGGGTAGAACAGTAAATCAAGGGTAGAAAAATAATGTTTAGAGTACTAGGGATGATTGAAGTACTACAGTGTTTTCACGTATAATTCTCTTCGGACCAACGTAGGCCGACCCCTCTCTCTCGGTCGCTCTGTTCTTTCTCGGGCCCTTCTTTCTCTCTGTGTGCTGCGGCGGCGGGCGGGGTGAGGGCGAGGGCGGTGGCTGCGGCGGCGAGTGCGAGGGCAGGGCTGCGGCTTCCAGGGCATGCCATCCCTCCTCACCAGTCCCTGGCGAACGGCGGCACCGCGTAGATCCATCAATGGCGGTGGAGAAGGCGAGATCCGGGCCCGGCGGCATCCGCGCTTCCCTTCGCGGCGGCGGTGGCCGTCCCCGCGGGTGGGAGGGTGCGGGCAGCGAGGTGCGCTCGCGGACGCGGCGGTCCGGGCAGCAGCCATGGCGGGGATCGACACCGTGGAGGAGGACGAGGAGGGTTGCTGGGCTCCTACACCGGCACCGCGTAGATCCGGCGATGGCGGTGGAGGAGGCGAGATCCGGGCCCGGCGGCGTCCGCGCTCCCCTTCGCGGCGGCGGTGGACGTCCCCGCTGGCGGGAGGGTGTGGGCGGCGAGGTGCGCTCGTGGACGCGGCGGTCCGAGCAGCAGCCATGGTGGGGATCGACACCATGGAGGAGGACGAGGAGGGTTGCCGGGCTCCTACACCGGCACCGCGTAGATCCGGCGATGGCGGTGGAGGAGGCGAGATCCGGGCCCAGCGGCTGTAACAACCCAGAATTTTCCTGAAATAAAAAAGAATAAAAATCACAACTACAATTTTTTTTCTAGAAATAGCCAATGGTTGGTGACTGTCTTGTAGGAAAACTACCCTAGTTGCATAAGTAGTATCTATTGTAGATGTTTATATCCTTGTATTTATTAATTTGCATGAGTTGCTTCTTATGTTCTTTTGTATTGATTAATAAAAGCAACAATATTTATTTCAATATTTAGATAAATGTGTGTGTTGTTGCCAACCCTTGGATGAACCCTAAATGACCTCTAGTGGACCCCATTAGGGCATACATGTGTAGGCAACACATGTGTAAGCATGTAGGAATCATGGTGTAGCTAGAAATAAAGAAGACATAACATAGAAGAGCTAATCCAATTAAGCTAAAATGGAGGAACTCCTTTTAGGCCCTAGAGCTCAAGCCAGCCTGACTCCACAGCCCACGAACAGACTCCAGCCCATCTGGCCACGCACCAGCACCCGCAGGCCGGCCCAACCCCCCGCCCCAAACGGCCCAGCCAACCGGCAGCCTCGTTTCCACCGTGACGGGCCACGGATCCGGCGTGGCCCGACAACGTCAAGCGGCCCAGCTGGGAGCTGCCCTCCCCTCTCTCTCGATCACCACCAGCTAGGACCCTGTCATCATCACCTTCCTTGCGCATCTTCTCCTTTTCACGCCGAGTCAGGACAGAGGAGAGGGAATCTCCATCGCCAGCCGTCTCTTCGCATCGGGTGGCAGCGAACGTGTGGATGCGACGCCACCTCGGCCACCCGCACTGCTACCGCCCCCTGCTGGAGCCAACCGCGCCATGACGCCAGCGCTGTGGCCCGCATTCTTGCAACCACCTCCGACACCATCGTACAAAGCCTGAGCGGGTGGTTGCGCCGAATCAGAAGCACCAGGGTGACCCGCGACCACGCCATGACCGCAACCCTAGCCTAAACACGCCGATCACCTCCACGTGGCCTCAAGCTCACTTCCTGCCGTTCACCTCGCCATGATCACCGCCTCCCTATAAGAAGGCACCCCGAGGTGCCCTAGCCAGTTCACATCACCCCGTCGCCGCCCTGGTGGCCACCACTTCCTGTCGTGACCAGAAGAAGAAAGGATGGGGGAAGCAAGAGAAGGCCGCCGAAGAGGAGCCGCTGGATCGGAGGACGACGTACCTTCCGACCACAGCGGAGCAGCTGCTCGGCACGGCACGGCCACGCCTCGACACTGCCTCGACTCGCCCGGCATCGACATCCTTTCGCCATCGCCACCTACGGTGAGCCCCATCACCCTTCTGGCTCTCCACAGTAGCGATCGCGGGCATCATTCGCTGTCACCGTACCGGGAGCGAGCGAGAGAAGGCCCAGACCCCTGTACCCTGCTTGCACACACGCACACACAGCTGCCGCCCCGACCACGGACCGCACCACGCACCGAGGGCCTGGGAACGCCGAAGGGCGACGCGCCGCGGAGCATGCCCGCCATGGCTAGAGCTCACCATGGCGAGGTCCCGTTCTTGCCGCGTTAGGCCAGTAGAAGCGAGGAGAGATGGTTTACCTGTTTCGCCGCGGCAAGGGACGCGCCGTGCACAGCAAGGTGGAGGGAGAGAGCCCCAGCAGAGAGCCGCTCGCGTTCACCTCGCCGGTGGAGCCGCGCTTCCAAGCGCCGTTATGTCGAGGGCGTACCTAGTTGCGCTAGTCACCTCGCTGGACAAGGGCGGACGAGAAGTCTTCGGTTGAGTCGATACACGCTGCCGGGGAGCCGCTGTGACTAGGAAACGGCCGCTCGCCGCCGGAGGACGCGCCACCGTGTGGGGAAGCAAGGGGAGGGGCCAGGACAGTAGTTCGGTGCACCGTGTGCACCATGAACCAAGAGGGGGAAAGAAACGGTGAACGCGGTCCACCGTAGACCCCACGTGCACCCGTGAACTGCTCGGTCATGCCCACCGTGAGCCAAGCCCACAACGACTGGAACCTTTTTTTTAAATCCACAGCGCAACGTGGCAACACGGGGGACTGCCACGTATCACCGCCTGGAGTTCCCAGTTCATTTTCTTTTCCAGAAATTTAATTAATCTTTAAAAATTCATAACTAATTCATTTTAACTCAGAAAAATACCAAATTAGTGTTCAAATTTTTCTAAAAAGGAGCTCTACGTCATAGGCTTGTGTTTGAGTGCATTTGGATCTTTTGAATTTCTGTTGCTCCTTTGTGCATTTTTATAAGAGTCGCTCACGCGACCATATGTTACGATTAACAGAGCCGGAGGACCTACCGACTGAGGAGTACGACCCTGACTACAGCGAGGACTTGGGAGACGACCTGCTAGGTGCCACGCCCCACCCAATCTCGTAGATCCTATTACGCATGCTATACTAGAATTGCTAGCGCTTAATCTGTTATGCAATAATATGATGTTAGGATTGCATGGTAGTTTTACTTGAGCCATATACCTTGTTGCAACCTTACTCCTGCACACCCGCTGATAGGCTAGACGCTCGCTTGTTATATACTTACTGCTTTACTCTTACTCGTATTATGTCTGTGATGTGATGCTGGTGAGGGAGAGACGTATGTGCGCGAAGCATGAGGTGCCATAAAAATTGGTAAAAACTAGATAATAAACATGGGGAAATCTTGGCGTGTGTTTTGGGTGTGTGGTGAGGGTTGAGTCGATCGGACAGGATCTTACGACGAGTCTTTGGGGCAAGTCTTGCCGAAGGGGTGCGACCTGGGCATCCCTTGCGAGAGTTACCTGTGGCGGGTACATGTGAGAGGTGGACCGGGGTGTTGGTTATCCCTGGGAGGTGCTGTTGTGGCACGGGGAGTTGGTGATCCCCTTTTGAGAAGATATCCTGTCCGGTCCCCCTAAGGACTGGTATGTCTTGAGAATCGGAACCATGGGACCTTCGTGCACACCACTCGCTCCTGATGGGCGGGGGACGATTACCCGACCGACTAGGGCGGTACCACTACTACTAGGTTGGAAGGTGATAGTGTAGGGAGGTATGGGCATGGGGACCCACACCCTCCTAAGACAGCGTAGTGACCCTGGGGGCCCGGTACTACGTCTCACAGTCTCAGCGTTTCGGTGGACTCCGGGGTGGCTCAGGGCTGAGTGGTAGGGTGGTACTGTACCGGTTGGGAGGCAGTCGAAATCAGCCTAGACGAGCCGGATCATCGAGGATGGCGATCTTGTGGATTACCAGGTGTACCCGCTCTGCAGAGTTGATCAAACTATACGTATAGCCGCGTCCGCGGATATGGACATTCCCATGACCTACGCTTCACTTGATTAGAGAGATGAGTCCTTCTCTACCTTTCCCCCGGGTTACGTGTTGGATTCCGGCTTGGGCCGTTGAGGCGAGATCTGAGCGGGAGTCGATCTCATCGCCTAGAGAGTGAGATGAGATGAGGTGTGTGTGTGATGGGTGGGGAGAACGTGTGACTAAGATGGGTTAAGAAGAGAAAACCTGATGAACATATTATTATTATAACATTAACTACTGGCATAGGAAACCCATAGCCTAAATAGGTCTCTTTCTACTTCCCCAATGCATTCTACTCTCCACAAAGCAATGCAAGCATAGGGTGGGCGATGCGTGGCCAGTACCAAGTGTACTGATAGATTCTTGGACAGGTTCCGAGCCCGAGTACGACTATGAGGGCGATGACTGGGAGGACTAGAGGGTCTGTTCTGCGCTCGAGCTGGTTCCGAGAGATCGTTTTCCGCTGCTATCCGCATCTGAGGCTGTTCAGGATGCTATGTGTGAGTGTGTTCCACCCTGCGTGGTGAAGAGAATAATTCATGTAATAATCTATATTGTACTCTGATAATCGTGCATGACTTGCTATATCACTGAGATTTGGGTAAAATGATGGATTGTTTCGTCATTTTACACTTCGTTTCTGTGGATTTCCCTTCATGGAAATCGAGGATGTTTCAGTTGGTACCAGAGCCATGCTTGACCCTAGGACGGACCCGTAGGTTTGGACAATAGGATTTTGAAAGATCTTGACACTTTCGGTTATATTACCGACCGTGCTGCATTTTCGTGCACGGCTTACCTCAATTTCACACTCTCTTACCTAAATTTCATATGTCACATCGCTCCGTTCCACTCTGATTCACCCTGTATCACTCGGAATTCATCTAGTATCACCCTGATTTACCTTGTTTCACCTTGTTTTACCAAGTTTCACTCTATATTACTCAAATACTTCATAAATAACAAGTACTGACTCCGTCTTACGGTTAAAATTGCAGATGGCTCCTATTGTCGAGCTCCCTGTGGACGGACTGGCCTACCGTGGGTTCGCCACGATCCTGTATGATGTACTGGACTCGCTAGGCATCCCCACAGAGAAGATCGAGTACGTGTGCCGGGGTGAGCCGGGACCCGACGGGTTCAAGGGCCACATCATGGTCCACCTCAAGGTCCCCGCTAGCGAGTTTGTACCCATGCTGCGTGCCTTCGAGACATTGGAGGTGGAGAACTCCATCACTTCATGCATGCAATCCGTCTCGCGCACTGCTCTCCGTGGTGTGATGCGTGATGCACACGACTACCTCAAGACGGGACCATACCGCCTGCTGCCTGCCGCTCTGGACCTCAATAGGTTCTCAGAGCCGCAGATCACTGCTGCAGAACATGCTGCGCGTGATGAGGTCGACCCCTGCCTGAGGGCCTCTGCGCAGTACATCATCGCCCAGGATCGCTACATCATGGATGTGGAGATGCAGAACCGCCGCTACCGAGACTTCCTGTTCCGTTGCGACGAGGAGTTTCTCAAGGTGGAGCGCAAGGAGGAGGAGATGGTCGGCAAACTCGAGGAGGAGCGCATGGGCTATGACAGGATGAAGACCTTCTAAGAGACTCGCGAGAAGTCACTTCGAGAGGAGATCGCCAACCTCAAGGACAAAGTCGGGGAGGCTGAGCTTCGCCACGACTATCTTGAGTCCAAGGTGCTTGAGTGTGAGGATCGAATTGAGCATCAGAGGCTTACCCTAAGGGAGTTCCATGAGAAGGAGAAGCACCGTGGCATCAGGAAGCTTGCCCTGGAGGCTCGTTGCAACACGATGGAGAAGCTAGCTGTGGAGGCTGCCATCACCACCACCTACAACATGCAACATCTGGTTCACTACATCAAGTGCACCGAGTACCTACAGGACAAGGTGAACCGCATCAGCCAGGCTTGGATCGACGCTGATCGCAAGCGCGTCTAGGAGATCGGGAAGGTCCAGGGCGTCCTCTTACCTGGGATGCGCAAGAAGCCACGCAGACAGCCTTTCCACGTTGAGGCCACCAAGCTCAACTTCAAGGCTTGCCCGACAGAGGATTACTCAGAGGTTCCGAGGATAGAGATGCTAGACTACGCGCTCACCTACGTCGCGAGGATCCACCGCTCCGACGACGAGCTCCGTGCCATGGAGGGCACTCCCGAGGCTTCCACTTCCGGTCCTTCTACACCACTCGTCACTCCCGGCCAGGAGTAGCTAATGTAGTAGTAGACATGTTGAGCCCTGCGTGGCCAAAGATATGATGCACGTATGAAGTAAAGTAGGATGTCCCACTTTTGGAGCTGCCTGCGAGTAGCACAATTCCCGCGAATCTGTCAGTGTAGCTACTGGAGATGTCGCTATGTAATAAATTAATGTAATGGATGTTTTGGATCTTATTGCATCTTATGGTTCTTATTTGCTTCTTTGTATGAGTGTTGGATAGAAATCTCATTTTATTTTTATTTTTTATTTTTATTGGATAGACCACTTAACAATGAATCTAACGAAAAATGTTAAATAATGACCTAACCCTGCAGAGAGATGTCTTGCCGCCGCTCTGCTCGTCTGAACAATCGCTCGCTTTCCCCCGTGCCCATGGCCCATGGTCATGGCCGTGGCCGTGGAGGGGGCAGGGGAGCACCCTTCGGTGCCGGGGAGGAGCCCGCACCAGAGGAGCCCGCACTGGGGGCGGGTGCCGCCTAGCAGCTTGGGGGAGGAGCACCACTGTCGCCACCACCATAGTTGGCGGAGGTGATGGACCGCCAAACCTGCCTCTTGGAGATGCTGGCTCAGGGGATGCTTCACCACCGTGGGGGTCCTCCAAACAACTTCCAGCGGAAGTTGGAGGGTTTCCTCAAGCTAAGGCCTCCTATTTTCGACACCGCCGACGTTGACCCCATCGCCGCCGAAGACTGGCTCCGTGAGATGGAGAAGAAGCTGGACCTCACCACCTACACTGATGAGGAGTGCGTGGGGGTCGCCGCCCACTAGCTCACTGGTGCTGCACGCGCATGGTGGGACAGTTACTGTGACGCCCACGAGGACCCGGGGAGAATCTCTTGGGAGGAGTTTGCCGAGGCCTTCCGTGAGCATCACGTGCCCGAAGGTGTCATGGATGCCATGGTGGAGGAGTTTCGTAACATCTCCCAGGGCTCCCAGAAGGTTCAGGAGTACGCCACTCGCTTCACCCGCATGATGAGGTATGCTCCAGGTGAGACCGATACCGAGAAGAAAAAGATGTACTGCTTCAAGAAGGGGCTGAACCCTCGTCTCAAGGTGGCCCTCTCAGGTCATGCCTACCGCACCCTTCGTGAGATGGTCAACAAGGTACTGGAGATGGAGAGGGATCATCTGGAGGCGGACGCCCTCCACAAGGAGAAGAAGCATCGGTTCGAGAGTTCCTCTCGTGGCCTGGCCCCGCAGAGGCCACGTGCTCACGTGCTTCCCCCACCCCGCTCACGCTACACTCAGGGGGCTGTGACCGCTCCGAGCCGTGGAGGTGGTACCTACACCGCCAACTACCACCGCCCCACTCAGAGTCGTCCTGCTCCGAGTCGCCCCACTCAGGGAGCTGGCACGTGGAGGACCGCTACGCCCACCCCCATAGGTAGTGCGCCCTTCACTTGCTTCGGTTGTGGCCAGCCTGGTCACAAGATCGCTGAGTGCCCCATCAAGAACGGCACACCGCCTGCTCCGACCCAGGCGAGACAGGCTACTACACCTGCTGCTCCGTGCAAGAATGTTGCAGGGGCTGTCCATAGTCATCTCAACCACATGACCACGGAGGATGCCCAGGACACTCCCGACGTGGTGTACGGTATGTTTTTAGTACATGGAGTTATAGCTTCGGTTTTATTCGACTTTGGAGCTACTTGTTCATACATTTCCACCAAATTTGCACGGGGGCATAGCATACCTGTGACCCCCCGCAAGGAGCCCATCGACACCAGTTCACCTTTGGGTCGCATTATATGCACCAAGATATGTCAGGGAGTGAGTATCACCATCGAGGGCTACCCTTTTCTAGCCGATCTCACCTTACTTCCATCTGAGGGACTAGATGTCATACTGGGAATGGATTGGTTGACACATCACAAAGGAGTGATATCTTGTTCACCAAGGTACGTGGAGATCACACACCCGAGTGGTCACATAATCCGCTATAAGCCTAATCAGGGAAAGACAATCGCTATGTTGTGTGCCTTAGAGGCCAAGACAGTCGAAGAGGTAATCGTTGTGAATGAGTACCCTAATGTGTTTCCTGAGGAGTTGCCAGGCATGCCACCTGATCGGGATGTGGAGTTTGTGATTGACCTTCTGCCAGGTATCGGACCTATTGCTAAAAGACCCTACCGCATGTCAGTCGATGAGCTAGAGGAGCTAAAGAAACAACTCAAGGAGTTGTCGGACAAGGGGTACATCAGACCCAGTGCTTCACCCTGGGGTTCCCCTGTTCTGTTCGTGAAAAAGAAGGATGGATCCATGAGGATGTGCATTGACTATCGGAACTTGAATGCCGTGACAGTCAAGAACAAGTATCCTCTGCCTAGGATCGATGACCTCCTAGATTAGCTGAAAGATGCCAAGTACTTTTCCAAGATTGATCTTAGGTCTAGGTATCATCAGATGAAAATCAGAACCGAGGACATTCCTAAGATGGCTTTCGTCACCAGATACGGGCAATACGAGTTCACAGTGGTGTCCTTCGGACTCACTAATGCCCCGGCCTATTTCATGAATATGATGAATAAGGTATTCATGGATGAGCTGGACAAGTTCGTGGTGGTGTTCATTGATGACATCCTTATCTATTCCTCCACCGCCGAAGAGCATGAACAACATTTGAGAGTGGTTCTGGAGAAGTTGAGGCAGAATCAGCTATATGCCAAGTTTAGCAAGTGTGACTTCTGGCTCGAAAAAGTCACCTTTCTTGGTCATGTTCTCACTGCTGAGGGAGTCGCTGTAGATCCCATAAAGATTGAAGCTGTGAAGGGGTGGGAACAACCCCGCAATGTGACCGATATCCATAGTTTCCTCGGATTGGCTAGGTACTATCGAAGGTTCATCGAGAACTTCTCAAAGATAGCCAAGCCCATGACCAACCTACTAAAGAAGACTAATGAGTTTGAATGGATGCCCGAGTGTGAGCACAGCTTCCAGACTCTGAAACGGAAGCTTACCACCACTCCTGTTCTTGCCTTACCCGATATCCAGAAAGACTTCGTAGTCTATTGTGATGCATCCAGACAGGGACTGGGTTGCGTGCTGATGCAATGTGGAAGAGTAATTGCCTATGCGTCCCGATAGTTGAAGGACCATGAGCAATGCTACCCGACCCACGACCTTGAGCTTGCCGCTGTTGTGCATGCCCTAAAGATCTGAAGGCACTACTTGATCGGAAATAAGTGTGATATCTACACTGATCACAAGAGCCTGAAGTACTTCTTCACACAGGAGGATCTGAACATGAGACAGCGTAGATGGCTGGAGCTTATAAAAGATTACGACCTGGAGATTCACTATCATCTGGGAAAAGCTAATGTAGTCGCTGATGCCTTGAGCCGAAAGAGTTATTGTCACAATCTGTCCATGGAAGCTGTACCACTCTAGCTATGTCAGGGAATGGGTGACCTTCGTCTTGAGATTCTACCAAAGGGTATGCTAAATGAGCTTCGAGTGCAATACAACCTCAAGGATCGGATCCACAACGCGCAACTAGAGTGTCCGGAAATCTGGGAGATCCGGGAACTCATGAAGAGGGGCAAGTGCCCCGAGTTCAGGGAAGATGTGCAAGGAGTGTACTGGTACAAGGACAGAATCTATGTACCATCTAATCCTACCTTGCGATAAGAAATCTTGGAAGCGGGTCATGACTCTAAGTATTGTATCCACCCGGGGGGCACCAAAATGTATGCCGATATGAGGAAACAGTTCTGGTGAAAAAACATGAAGGCAGATATTGCCGGACATGTCGCGTGATGCGACATCTGCAATAGAGTCAAAGCTGAGCATCAGAGACCGGCCGGGCTACTTAAACCCTTGGACGTCCCGGTGTGGAAATGGGAGAGCATATCCATGGACTTTATAGTGGGTTTACCTCGAACCCCTAAGGGCCATGACTCGATTTGGGTGATTGTTGACCGACTGACCAAGGTAGCTCACTTCGTAGCTGTGAGGATTGACTACAGAGTTGATAAGCTAGCAGATCTGTACATCGAGCACATTCTCAGACTCCACGGAGCCCCCACCAGCATAGTGTCTGATCGTGGCACGCAATACATGTCCAAGTTCTGGAAGAGTCTCCACAAGGCCATAGGGACGCGACTGGATTACAGCACCGCATACCACCCACAGACAGATGGTTAGACAGAGAGGGTTAATCAGATTTTGGAGGACATGCTCCGAGCTTGTGTCTTGAAGTATGGGTCAGATTGGGAGAAAAGCTTGTCCCACGCAGAGTTCTCATACAACAACAGCTACCAGGCTAGTCTCAAGATGTCACCGTTTGAGGCATTGTATGGCAGAAAGTGTAGAACCCCTCTGATGTGGTCAGAGGTAGGAGAGAGATCATTCTTTGGACCCACGAAGATCAAAGAAGCCGAAGAAGGAGTCACCCAAGTGCGAGAGAACCTGAGGATTGCCCAAAGCCGACAGAAAAGCTACGCAGATAACCGTCGGAGAGACCTTGAGTTCCAGGTGGGGGACTATGTTTACCTCAAAGTCTCCCCACTCCGGGGCACTGTTAGATTTCATATGAAAGGGAAATTGGCCCCCAGGTACGTGGGACCCTACAAAATTTGTCAGAGGATCGGCAAGTTGGCATACAAGGTAGAGTTGCCCGAGGAGTTGACAGGAGTACACCCAGTGTTTCACGTGTCCCAGCTACGCAAGTGCTTGCAGTTGCCGGAGCAAGAGGTGCATACAGACGCACTAGATATTTAGGACACCCTAGAGTACAAAGAACACCCGATCCGGATACTAGACAAAGCCAAGAAAGAGACTAGAAGCACAGTGATACCCATGTGCAAGGTCTAGTGGAGCAACCACACTGAACGGGAAGCTACATGGGAGAAGGAGTCTGAACTCCAGATGCTTTACCCCTACCTATTCGAAAGGTATGTCACACCTTAAATCTCGAGACGAGATTTCTGTGAGGGGGAAGGACTGTAACAACCCAGAATTTTCCTGAAATCAAAAAGAATAAAAATCACAACTACAATTTTTTTTTCTAGAAATAGCCAATGGTTGGTGACTGTCTTGTAGGAAAACTACCCTAGTTGCATAAGTAGTATCTATTGTAGATGTTTATACCCTTGTATTTATTAATTTGCATGAGTTGCTTCTTATGTTCTTTTGTACTGATTAATAAAAGCAACAATATTTATTTCAATATTTAGATAAATGTGTGTGTTGTTGCCAACCCTTGGATGAACCCTAAATGACCTCTAGTGGACCCCATTAGGGCATACATGTGTAGGCAACACATGTGTAAGCATGTAGGAATCATGGTGTAGCTAGAAATAAAGAAGACATAACATAGAAGAGCTAATCCAATTAAGCTAAAATGGAGGAACTCCTTTTAGGCCCTAGAGCTCAAGCCAGCCTGACTCCACAGCCCACGAACAGACTCCAGCCCATCTGGCCGCGCACCAGCACCCACAGGCTGGCCCAACCCCCCGCCCCAAACGGCCCAGCCAACCGGTAGCCTCGTTTCCACCGTGACGGGCCACGGATCCGGCGCGGCCCAACAACGTCAAGCGGCCCAGCTGGGAGCTGCCCTCCCCTCTCTCTCAGTCACCGCCAGCTGGGACCCCATCGTCATCACCTTCCTTGCGCCTCTTCTCCTTTTCACGCCGAGTCAGGACAGAGGAGAGGGAATCTCCATCGCCAGCCGTCTCTTTGCATCAGGTGGCAGCGAACGTGTGGATGCAATGCCACCTCGGCCACCTGCACTGCTACCGCCCCCTGCTAGAGCCAACTGCGCCATGACGCCAGCGCTGTGGCCCGCGTTCTTGCAACCACCTCCGACACCATCGTACAAAGCCTGAGTGGGTGGTTGCGCTGAATCAGAAGCGCCAGGGTGACCCGCGACCGCGCCATGACCGCAACCCTAGCCTAAACACGCCAATCACCTCCACGTGGCCTTAAGCTCACTTCCTGCCGTTCACCTCGCCATGATCACCACCTCCCTATAAGAAGGCAGCCCGAGGTGCCCTAGCTAGTTCCCATCACCCCACCGCCGCCCTGGTGGCCACCACTTCCCGTCGTGACCAGAAGAAGAAAGGAAGGGGGAAGCAAGAGAAGGCCGTCGAAGAGGAGCCGCTGGATCGGAGGACGACGTACCGTCCGACCATAGCGGAGCAGCTGCTCGGCACGGCACGGCCACGCCTCGACACTGCCTCGACTCGCCTGGCATCGACATCCTTTCGCCATCGCCACCTACGGTGAGCCCCATCACCCTTCCGGCTCTCCACAGTAGCGATCGCGGGCATCATTCGTCGTCACCGTACCGGGAGCGAGCGAGAGAAGGCCCAGACCCCTGTACCCTGCTTGCACACACGCACACATAGCTGCCGCCCCGACCACAGACCTCACCACGCACCGAGGGCCCGGGAACGCCGAAGGGCGACGCGCCGCGGAGCATGCCCGCCATGGCTAGAGCTCACCATGGCGAGGTCCCGTTCTTGCCACGTCAGGCCAGTAGAAGAGAGGAGAGATGGTTTACCTGTTTCGCCGCGGCAAGGGACGCGCCATGCATAGCAAGGTGGAGGGAGAGAGCCCCAGCAGAGAGCCGCTCACGTTCACCTCGCCGGCGGAGCCGCGCTTTCGAGCGCCGTTATGCCGAGGGCGTACCTAGTCGCGCTAGTCACCTCGCTGGACAAGGGCGGACGAGAAGTCTTCGGTTGAGTCGATACACGCTGCCGAGGAGCCGCTGTGACTAGGAAACGGCCGCTCGCCACCGAAGGACGTGCCACCGTGCGGGGAAGCAAGGGGAGGGGCCGGGACAGTAGTTCGGTGCACCGTGTGCACCATGAACCAAGAGGGGGAAAGAAACGGTGAACACGGTCCACCGTAGACCCCACGTGCACCCATGAACTGCTCGGTCATGCCCACCGTGAGCCAAGCCCACAATGACTGGAACCTTTTTTTTAAATCCACAGCGCAACGTGGCAACACGGGGGACTGCCACGTATCACCGCCTGGAGTTCCCGGTTCATTTTCTTTTCTAGAAATTTAATTAATCTTTAAAAATTCATAACTAATTCATTTTTACTCAGAAAAATACCAAATTAGTGTTCAAATTTTTCTAAAAAGGAGCTCTACATCATAGGCTTGTGTTTGAGTGCATTTGGATCTTTTGAATTTCTGTTGCTCCTTTGTGCATTTTTATAAGAGTCGCTCACGCGACCATATGTTACGATTAACAGAGCCGGAGGACCTACCGACTGAGGAGTACGACCCCGACTACAACGAGGACTTGGGAGACGACCTGCCAGGTGCCACGCCCCACCCAATCTCATAGATCCTATTACGCATGCTATACTAGAATAGCTAGCGCTTAATCTGTTATGCAATAATATGATGTTAGGATTGCATGGTAGTTTTACTTGAGCCATATACCTTGTTGCAACCTTACTCCTGCACACCCGCTGATAGGCTAGACGCTTGCTTGTTATATACTTACTGCTTTACTCTTACTCGCATTATGTTTGTGATGTGATGCTGGTGAGGGAGAGACGTATGTGCGTGAAGCATGAGGTGCCGTAAAAATTGGTAAAAACTAGATAATAAACATGGGGAAATCTTGGCGTGTGTTTTGGATGTGTGGTGAGGGTTGAGTCGATCGGACAGGATCTTACGATGAGTCTTTGGGGCAAGTCTTGCCGAAGGGGTGCGACCTAGGCATCCCTTGCGAGAGTTACCTGTGGCGGGTACATGTGAGAGGTGGACCGGGGTGTTGGTTATCCCTGGGAGGTGCTGTTGTGGCACGGGGAGTTGGTGATCCCCTTTTGAGAAGATATCCTGTCCGGTCCCCCTAAGGACTGGTATGTCTTGAGAACCGGAACCATGGGACCTTCATGCACACCACTCGCTCCCGATGGGCGGGGGACGATTACCCGACCGACTAGGGCGGTACCACTACTACTAGGTTGGAAGGTGATAGTGTAGGGAGGTACGGGCATGGGGACCCACACCCTCCTAAGACAGCGTATTGACCCTAGGGGCCCGGTATTACGTCTCACAGTCTCAGCGTTTCGGTGGACTCCGGGGTGGCCCAGGACTGAGTGGTAGGGTGGTACTGTACCGGTTGGGAGGCAGTCGAAATCAGCCTAGACGAGCCGGATCGTCGAGGATGGCGATCTTGTGGATTACCAGGTGTACCCGCTCTGCAGAGTTGATCGAACTATACGTATAGCCGCGTCCGCGGATATGGACATTCCCATGACCTACGCTTCACTTGATTAGAGAGATGAGTCCTTCTCTACCTTTCCCCCGGGTTACATGTTGGATTCCGGCTTGGGCCGTTGAGGCGAGATCTGAGCGGGAGTTGATCTCGTCGCCTAGAGAGTGAGATGAGATGAGGTGTGTGTGTGATGGGTGGGGAGAACGTGTGAATAAGATGGGTTAAGAAGAGAAAACCTGATGAACATATTATTATTATAACATTAACTACTGGCATAGGAAACCCATAGCCTAAATAGGTCTCTTTCTACTTCCCCAATGCATTCTACTCTCCACAAAGTAATGCAAGCATAGGGTGGGCGATGCGTGGCCAGTACCAAGTGTACTGATAGATTCTTGGATAGGTTCCGAGCCCGAGTACGACTATGAGGGCGATGACTGGGAGGACTAGAGGGTCTGTTCTGCGCTCGAGCTGGTTCCGGGAGATCGTTTTCTGCTGCTATCCGCATCTGAGGCTGTTCAGGATGCTATGTGTGAGTGTGTTCCGCCCTACGTGGCGAAGAGAATAATTCATGTAATAATCTATATTGTACTCTGATAATCGTGCATGACTTGCTGTATCACTGAGATTTGGGTAAAATGATGGATTGTTTTGTCATTTTACACTTTGTTTCTGTGGATTTCCCTTTGTGGAAATCGAGGACGTTTCAGCGGCTTAGGGTTTCGCTCGTGCCCCACTCAGGTAACCTCAAGCGCCATCTTCAATCCCAATTGCACCCGAAGCTACAAGTCTCTCAGCTTAATTTTGTGTCTAATTCGATTTGGTTTCTTCGATTGCGTTCGTTTCAGGTCAGCGAAGCTAGCACAAGACCGGCCATGGCACCGACGCAGGCCAAGTCAGGTCTCTTCGTTGGCATAAACAAGGGACATGTCGTCACCAAGCGAGAGCTGCTGCTTCGCCCGTCCGATCACAAGGGGGTAAGAATATCCGTTCCGAAGCCCCCGATCTCTTAATACTGCTCTGCGATCTCAATTGTAGGTGTAATCCAGCCTATAGGACCAAAGTCCTGCTAGTTTGTGCCGTGCTTGTATATATCTTAGTTTAATTGCAGGTTATGAATTTATGATTTGTGTATTGGACATAAAAGAACGCTGACTGTTTTGTGCAATAATTTTATTTTTGACTTGGTAAGAGATTGGCATTTTGGTATGGTGGATTATGCTGGATTACATACTCTAGTGGATGACTTGCTTAGTTTTGCATATTTGAACTGCAATGTTACTTTTGGTGTATCATTAATGTTAGATAATTGAGGTTTGATGATTGAATAATCCGAATTGTTAGGTCAAACAGGCCTGTTGCTTTTGGACGAAAAAACTATGGACGTAGAAACATTTGTACATTGAATAGTCTTTTTTTTAACAGCTTTGTTGTGTTTCTTGCCTCATCTCACCTTTGGCAATCTAGAGATTTTCCAATACTCCAAGTTGCTAGTGCTGGAGGCAGATATTAATTAGTGAGACATAACGTGGAAGCTTAGTCACATTGTGATTTTGTTTCTAAAACTTCTCACTAAATGCATCTTTTTAGCACATGATTCGTAAGCAGAAGTTTTACCTAATTTACATTATGACTGGTTTGGGTTGTAAAATTGAGGCATAATGTGAGTTTGTCGCTGAATGATCTGAATTGGTCAGTCTACTAAGCTAGGTGTGGTGCTTTGGAATGGCAAAACTATAGTTTTAAAACATTTGTGGAAATGATACCAGGATCATTACTGTAACTAATAAGCAGCCCCAAAGTTCATACTGATCATCATGTCTCATCTCACCTTTGGCAATCGGAGGATTTCATTACTTCATGTCGCTAGTTCTAGAGGCATATATTTATTGGCGAGACATGACATATAAGCTATGTCACATTTTGATTATGTTTCTAAAACATCTTGCTAAATGCAACTTCCTGAATCAGTTGATGGAATTTTGACATGATGCTATCTTAGTTTTTCTTAATGTTTTCTGGTTGTTAATGACTTTTTATTTTTATTTTTAGCATCATGGTCTTATATCTTTGTCGTGGCCCTTTTATTTCAGAAAGCTACCAAGAGGGTGACATTCGTCAGAAGCTTGATTAGGGAGATCCCAGCGTCTGCTAGATCTCGTTGGTGCGCAAGGCAGGCCAAGCACTTTAGCCGAGCTGGGAAGCGGTCGGCCTCGGCGATGCAGCGCCTGGGTGGCTTCCTCTTCCCACCTCGGCCAACATTGAGGACGGTGCAGTGATCCGGTGTGGCTCTACCCGGGTCCGATGCCCCCACCCCTTCCTCTCCTCCTCCACTTGTTTGATTATTTTGATTTGGTTTATCACGTTGTAGCAAAATGCACTGGCATTCTTCTCAGTAGTTTATCTGCATTGTGTTTGCTCGGGTTGATTTAGAGTTCTGAATTTGCAATATGTTTGCTTGGGTTGATTTCGAGCTCCGAATCTACAACTGCTTTCTCCATTCATTTCAACAGAAGAGAGACGGGAAAAAATATTACTTTTTTTGGGTAAAGTTGAAAGGACTTGACTATATGTTTTGTTTGTCCCCTCTTATGTTTGCTGCACATTTAGAAGCGTGCCCTTGCACAAAACCATAAGATATTTAGAAGCGTGCCCCTGCCTGTAAGTTCAGAGCTGAGTTTGCATCGATCTGTTAGTTGTCTCAGTACTGTAAGTCCGTAACCTGCTACTCTCTATGATAAAATAATGCCCCTATAGTACCCCCTTTCCCCCCTTCCCATGAAGCCATGTAGCAAGATTTTTGCTTGGTTATCTAGGAAGTTCTGATGAGAGTTTTGGATTTGAGTGCATGGTAGTGGCAACGATTACCTCTACCTGGGGATGTTCGATATGTATCTCTTTGGTTGGTCTTCTACTGCATCTTGCTACTGATAATTGCCACAGTTTTGTTACACTACACATAAGTTGCTGTCATGTCATTGTGCATTCAATATTATGATATCTGCATTTCTGGTGGCAATGTGCTCCTGATCTTCTAGAAATATAATGAGTCAGGCTACCTTGCCCAGAGCCTCTAGAATTACAGGAATTGATGCAGATTCGCTGAAAAATTTATGCTGCATAGTTTATTATTTAGAAAATGAATCAGCTTAGTAAGGATTATGGGAGAAGGAATCCCAACTTTGCTTGAACAATTTGATTGATAATGACACTATTGGAGAATCATTTGTTATGCAACATACATGCAGTTGATAAAAATCCCGTACTGTAACCAATTTGTTTTTCTGATTTATCAAATGAAACTCTAACTCAAGATATTTGATCTTTTTATCTGCTACTAAAACTCAACTTTAAGATAGGGTGTCGTCTTAACATCCATGATACTGGCATGCAGGAGAGAGGTTTTTTTTCATGTTTAGATAGTTTTGGTGTGGGGAATCATTTGTTATACATCAATATGGCCTGCATCAGTGGAGGGCTAGGGGTTTCCCTTGCTTCCACTTTTCAGCAAGTGATGAATCAGATGCATCTGCTATTTTTTTAGGTTAAGCATGATATTTTAGGCGTCTAAAGTTAGGGGAATCTTTTGACCTCTGTCAGTATTTAAGTTGCTCTACAATCTTAGTGCTATTATATTACTATGATACTGAAAATAGGTGTCAACGTTCATGAGTGAGCTAATTTCTATCTTTTTAATGTTAATGTAGTGGTAGTGTCCTGGCATACATTTTCTTAGCAATAGAGGCCATGGTTGATGGTGGAGTTGCTGCTGGGCTTCCTCGAGACCTTGCCCTTGGTTTTGCATCACAAACATTGAGCATTCATTCCATTAAGATATGATGTGATACACTCTTTGCATATGCTGTGTGATTCTTTTAATCCAGCGTCTCCCGGTAGATGTGTGACTAAGTATTTGCGCCTGAACACACATGAATTTAGTTCAGCACATCGTTTAGGTCTGAACACACATCATTCTAGCCATCTGGACAAACTAAAGATCAAATATAGCTTACTAAATAGACAACACATTAGTTCTAAAAAGACCTAAAAGGGCTGGTCTGCTGTTTCCTTGGATGCTTGGCCCTTTGAACTCGTTTAGCGATAGATTCGCTACTAAATTCATCTACGATAGTAGGAGTATTGACAACTAATTTTGTTGGTGGTCGTCCTCTTTTCCTATTTTGAGCTCCTGTCCCTTTTTCAGATCCTTTTCCTTTCGTTCCTTTCCCTCCTTTTGTTCCTTTCCCTTCTTTCATGCTGGCCTCAGGGTTTGGAGTTGTAGTCTCTATTATTTGAACATCGCTTGAATTTTTAGCCTGTTCGTGCTAGCGTTGTTCATCCGGATTGTTTGCATAGTACTCTTCCTCCTAAGAATCATCAAGAAAAATGTTAGACCCAGCAAATTTTGTACAATCTGGTATAAGTTGATGCATCTGGATCATTTTTAATATGAATTAAAAGTTCAGACTGTGATAGGATTTTGGGACGATTGTTGTCATCTCATGTTGCGACCAGAAAGGAGCAACCTCGTGCAGATTCTCCGTTTAAATCCTCGCATTTGTGTCTATACAAGTGAAAATAGTGCACTATCATAGAACAATTATTGAACGAGTCTGTAGATATTTGGAATTAACAAGGATTGTAAGACTCACGTTTGTGAAATGAAAGGCCATTTTTTCTCCATCCCATGCCAGCATATAAATATTATGAACGCCCTGCATGAATGACTGCAACGAACATAAGAATTAGTAATTGAAGTAGAACATTAATGTAGAAAAGGGAAAAGGAGTACCTGTCTGTTTGTTGCGGTATGTTATGATAAGGAATTCATTTCTAGACGCGCAAGTTAACCAAGCCATCGTTGTCCGAAGAATCAATGCATTCTTGTATGCTTTCCACCTAGTGGATGGTGAGATAGATGTTAAATTTGATCGAACTGTAATTGTAATTGAATAGGTGGTATGTGTTATGTTGTACTTACCAATGCCTTCTCTTGGTTTTCATCTCGGGTTGAGGCTAAGGAGTTAAGTAGCTGGACCTCTTTCTTTATAAAATTTAGCACTAGTAGAGCCCAGTGGTTTTTGTTTATATGCATAGGCACAAAAACCTGAAAACAATAATTGCAATAGAGATTACCAGAAATACAGTAAACTGTCCTAATTAACAAAACTTTGAAAAATAAATACGGATATTATCCTGAATGCAAATGTCAAGTAAAAGTGTCCAAACAAAATCAGTATTACATACCAAATGCCTTCGAACACATTTGTCGGCAATTAACTTCTTAAATGTCAGGCGTTGGTCACCCAGATTATCTGTAGCCAACTTCCTGGCTTGGAAAGTTGTTGTGAATGATGCCTCTTCAGTCTCCACATTGCTGAAATCAACATAGGCATTTATGACCTGTAAAGGGTGGAGTTATTAGTATATAGTAGGTGTTTGCATGTTATTGTGGACAAAAAGGATCTGAAATCAGTTTACCTCATCTACTATAAAGCCATCTGTGAAATTAGGGCATAGCTGTTTGGCTGTAAGAACATGGTCACCTATTTGTACAACCTTAGCATGGTCGTAACTCATTACTACGAAGCATCAGGCTTCTATGTCTATTGGACTCACTTTGTAATCATTGTCGACAATTGGCTTCCTTGGTGTGATGTGTGTAGAGGCATCGCCTTGGTGTTGTGTAGAGGGGTTGTTCTGCTGCTGTGTGTTCTTTTCCATCTTAACTTTTGTTCTAGTGTGTGCTTCAGCATTGATTCTCGCCAGTGCATGGGAGAAATGCAATGGGCCACCTGGTGCTGACTTCTTGACTAGTATCTGTGGTGATTCCTGTAGTTGGTATTTTTTGTTAAATTCCAAAATATCAAATCCAACATTAGGCAAAGCAACTGAAGCCACATTTGCATACCTGAACTTGTGCAGATGTAGGCATAGATAACCGAACTTGCGAAGATGTAGCCATAGACGGCTGACCTTGTGCAGATGTTAGCGTAGATGGGTCAATAATACTTTGCAGTAGCTGAAGGATTTGTTGTTGTACCTGTTGTGTTTTCTATTTTTTTTAAGAAATTGTGTTAGACAATGAAGCATGGGTGGGAATCGAAAATGAGTACTCACACTGGTTACCTTGATATCCATTTTCATTTATGTAGTATCGTCTTCTATCTTGCTCACCCTAGCTTCCAGTCTGTTGTCCAGCCTTTTCTCCTTTCTAATCTTAGCTAACTCCTTGTTTTGTGATAATATTTTCCTATCATATTTGTGGTCTATATCCATAATTTTTTTCCATTGCTAGTGCAATGTCCGTTTGGCTGTCGTTCGCCCATTCTTCAAGGAATTGCTTCTACATAAATAGGAAAGAATGAATTAGGCACACAAACGAGGTTGTGCACATAAATAGGTGTCATACATACTTGTTCGTTGGTTAGACCCTCCTCACGTATTGGCGCTTATTCTGACATTGATGTTTCTATCTTTATATTTTTTGGCTTGGTGGTCTGCTGCAGGGTGGTCTAACCAGTAGTGCGCGTCATAAGCTGGAAACAATTAATAAGATAGTTAAGATGTATGCGTATGAACAACAGCATATTGATGGTATGTTTCAAAACTTACAGTTCCTCCATCTAGGCCGGCCTGATTAAAAGCATGCCACCGAAGACCAGCATTGTCTTTAGTCCACCTCACCATCAGTGGTGGTTGGATTGTGTGATAATTGATCCCGTACTTGGTGTACGCAATGACGCGCTCCCAGTACCAAAACTATGAACACAATGCAAAAAATACATAAGACCAAAAGTAAACATTGTTTATAGGTGGTTGTAGCTTATAGAACTGATCTGCAGCAAAGTCAAATTGCCCTGTATGTTGGCTCATTTCTTCACTATGTAATTATTACATGAGGTCAATAAATGGGTCAGAGTGAATTGGCCCCAATTGAATTTCGGAATGTCTGATACTTTTCTAACCACGGGTAGATAACTAGCTTTAACATAGGGCTTCACAGTTGGTGCTAGAATGACACCAATTGTGAACAAGACAAATATTCTTTTGAAGTCATCATCCAGAGTGCCTGATTTCATCATCATTTGTTTCAACTTGCTTATCGTGAGAAGGTGGTCTACATCTTCATACCTCTTCATCAATTCAATGTCCACTTTTTTGTCTTCATCTTTGACCTCCTCTTGGTTTACATGTTTAAAAACATCTATGCCTTCAATCCGGAGTCCCATTATGTCCCTAACATCCTCTAGATAAATAGGAACATTCTTACCACATATAAAGAAGCATTGGTTGCTGATTTCATATCTGTTTGTAATTTTGTCAATCATTTATCTTCTGAGACACGTCCCTGGCATACGAAGCAGCCCCCCAAATCCCATAGACTTAATAGCATCCTTGTGGTCGCTCGATAAGGCTTTCACAGCGTTTACAAAACTCACAGTTGAGTTTATTAAATGCATATATTTCTGCAGCAACCAGTTGGTCGATGATAAGTTGCTAACAATGCAAAGGCAACTTGCACAAAAATAGGGACTAGATATTGGATATGGAAATTACCTACTTCTTGGTCCCTCCCTGCTTTTTCAGTACTACAGTTTTTTTCAACATAAATTACCACTGTCAACTGCATCAAATGATGTGAATAAGAAATGTTAATAATGAATGCTGCAGTTGTAATCTGGTTATGTGCAAAAATAGGTTTTCACTGATTATAGAGTTTCACTGAGTCTGTTTTTATTTTCAGGGATAGCAGCAATGCAACAGCAGGCGAGGAATAGCAGTTCTACCACAGTGATAGCAGCAGGGCAGATGGAATGACAGTGCAAGTAGGGATTGTTAACCTGCAACTGGAAACACATGGAGGGGCTCGCCATCAAGGAGATGCAACATGGTATTTACCTATATTTCAGCATTTTGGTGCCCTTTTATTATATTCCTTTGCATATCTTGGTTCTTGTTTGTTTGTCTTAAATTTATTTCACCAAGTAGAGTTCGCTGCAGTGTTTGTGCCTGGAAAAAGGAATGCTAATCCTTCTAACTATCAGGTCACCACCACTAGCAGCAATCACATTCCATGATCTTGTATTGTACACAACAAATGAAAAATGGTAGGTACTCAATTGTGATTTGAAGAACTATAATTAATTTATTAAATGATTTATTTGCCATTGCCTGATTTCAGTGCCATGTTTACAGGTAGTAAACTTGAAAGAAGCAAGGGATTTCTCCAACAACAAAGGGTTCATTTATGTTTTTAAGGTTTGATGCCCCTTACTTGCTTCCAGAAGATTAATACCTGCTTTTACTGTTTCCTGATCTATTGCAAACTAGGACTGTCAAACTCAGAAAGGATTTCTGATCTCACGTATATCTATTAAAATTCATAGAAACTAGAGTGGCAATCATTGTCAGTTGATCTATTGCCTCATCCTGACATGTTCACCAATGCAAGATTTAACTCTTCTAGTAGTCATGATAACAAAAGAGACGATGATGGTGCAAAACGAATGTTCTTTCGTGGTGAAACATTTTTGGAAGGAATATCTGGAGAGGTTAATGTGAGTGCTTTGAGTTTTATTTTTATAACATGTGTAAAACTCTTTAACTTGTCTGATGTTGAAGTAAATGGTTATGTTTGTGTGGTAAAGAAAAATTAGACTTTCTTTGTTGAAATTTTCTTATTGATAACTCCATTAAGCGCAAAAGAATGTTGTAATGTTGGTCTCTGTAGTTGAATACCCTAAAGAAAAAAGCAGGATGCTGTGCTATATACTGGCAGTATCCCCAGAAACTATAGGAACACCATGATCATCGTTATTGCACAGTGCTCTACTGTTTTTTCACATATTTTTTAGCTAGGGTGTGATACTTTGATCAGCAGCTTATTTGATTAAGGCACCAGGTGGGAAAAGAATGTGCTTACATATCCTGGTAAGAATGCCAGCTTCATTGTTATTAGGTGGACCAGGTTTCACAACTTGATTCCAATTAGATTAGTAAGTGATGTCTACTTGTGTTTCTTCTTTTAGTGAATCTCTATGATTGCGGCAGCTTAAGGCATCAGGCGCCAAAAGAATGTGCCTACATATACTGGTAAACCTTTAGAATGCCAGCTTTGTTGTTATTTGGTGGACCAGGTGTTGCAACTTGGCTCCAATTAGATTAGTAAATGATGCCATTTTGCCCTGTTTGTTTATTTGGTGAATTCTTTGTTGCTGCCGTGCAAGCTGCTCTGGTTGAATGGCATGCATTTCCCCACTTCTGTGGGATATATGCTGCCAAATGAACTGTCAGATGTTGAAGTAAATGGTTATGTTTGTGTGCTAAAGGAAAATTAGACTTCCTTTGTTGAAATTTTCTCGTTGATAATATCATTAAGCGCAGCTGCACAGTGCTCTACTGTTTTTGGGTGACATTCCTAGTTGTAGTGTTGGTCTCTGTAGTTGAATACCCTAAAGAAAAAAGCAGGATGCTGTGCTATTTACTAGCAGTATCCCGGTAAACTTTAGGAACACCATGATCATTGTTATAGGGTGAACTGCTGGTCCTGTCCATGTGTTGGACAACTCCATGTCAATTGGTTTAGTAAATGATGGCACATTTGATTTTTCACATATTTCTTAGCTAGGGTGTAATAATGGCTGTGATAATTTCTGTTTTCATCCATGATCATTGTTATAGGGTGAAATGCTGTGTTTGTTAATGCTCCTGTCATACTTGCAGAACACCCGTGAAACAGCTTTTGCCCTCAGGAAGTTTTCACTCACCAAGGCCAAGAGGTACCTTGAGGATGTGATTGCCCACAAGTAGGCCATCCTACTCAGGCTAAGTCTCGCCACTCAAATGGGTAGGGACGCTGGCCTGTCAAGTCTACTAGATTCATTCTAGACCTTCTCAAGAGTGCAGAGAGCAATGCTGAGGTCTACAATTCTACTATGCTCTGTCTGACCTATCTTTGCTTTCATAGTATTATGGTAATTATGTGAATTTCTACGCTGCAGGTAAAAGGTCTTGATGTGGATACCCTCTGTGTGTTGCACATTCAAGTGAACAAACACAAATTCATACATCTAATCACTGGAGTAGGGATGCATCACTTACCTATAACCTTTGACTCATTTTGAACCCTGTTGCCGATTGGAGTACGAAGCTAGCCTCCATCTGCCGCCGTATCCATGGTGACGATTCCAGATGATGGACTCGGCTGGCCTCTATATTCTGCCATAGCCATTGCCAGCGAGAGAAAACGAGATGTATGACAGGTTCATGTGATGGATCCAGATGTATTAAGCTAAGCCTCACAAATCAGAAGCCATGTCTAATAGCAGTAGATCTTAGTACTAATTGCAATGATGTTTATGTGGCACAAATGAATATGAAGGAGAGATGTATATCAGTTACCTTCAATCCTGGTGCTGTTTCTAGGCGATGAATTACTGTACCATCTTCTTTCTCCTGTGCTATCCATGGTGCCGAGTGGGTTGCCGCCGAGACAAACTGTGCCGCCGAAAGAAACTGAGAACGGAGAGAGGGACGTGGTTTGTTGAGATCCTATAAATTAGGAAAGTGGAACTGAAATGGCCAAGGTGAGAAGAGAAGTAAGCCCATCACTAGTTTGCTAGTGGGCCATATTGGGCCGACGTGGCTCGCTAGGCGGCGGGCCGCCGAAGAAAACCATGGACGCACGCACACATGTTCGTCAACACCTGCACGCACGCACGCACAGCATGAACCTCCCGTTCGTCAACACCTACACGCACGCACGCACAGCATGAACGAACAAAGAAGCTAGCATGCATCATGCAGTCATGCTGATGCAGTGCAGCATATGGCATATGCTTTGCTTGGCCGGTTGGCCCGTTCCGTTCTGTCCCGTTTAGAACGAAAGGCTACTATATATCTACCGTTGTACGTCTACATGTACGTGTACGTGCCAGTGTTTCACGGGCATAGCTTGGGGCCTGGCTACTACGTACCTAGGTATATGATCGTACGTGTGTACTCCGTACGTGCTAATTACGTGTCGTATGCTCGATCGTGTTTGACGGATGGTTGTCGATTGAAAAAGATCTCGAGTAATAGTAAGCAGAGACTGCATACCAAGTTGTTGGTCATGACGTAGCACTATCAGTACGACACCACGACATGTACAATAGCAACTGAGCCGAGTTGTTGGTCATGCCGTGGCATTATCTCCCTGCCTCCTGCCTCCTGACGCCTCCCCTCCCATCTCCCCGTCGCACCCCCTCACGCCATCCGCATCCCGCCAGAGTGAATCACTAGCCTTGACATGACAGGAACTAAGCCGCCACTCGCACGTGTCGTCCGAGTGCACTAATAGGCCAACATGATAGTAATTTGAACCGAACACTCTCGCATCTCATTCGATGAGTGGACTGATAGGCCTAACATGAACCAAAGTGAACCGATCACTCTTACATGTACTCCGAGTGTACTAATATGCTTAACATGATAGGAAGTGTACCGATCGGTCTCATGTCTTTACATAGTGATGAACCACTAGGCATAACATGATAGGAACTAAGCCGCCATTCGCACGTGTCGTCCGAGTGCACTAATAGGCCAACATGATAGTAATTTGAACTGATCACTCTAACCATGTGTTTTAAAAAGTGTGAACGCGAGTTTTTCTTATTTTTAAGTTCTTGCTTTTTATTAGAAATTAGTAGTGTAACTCAAAACAATTAGCATGGATTATGGATGAGGAAAAGATTGTGGAGGGTGAAAAATAAATAAAATACATAGAATTTGGATATGAATGGTGATAGCCTCCCTAGCGGCAGATATGAAAAAAGAAATTAAAATAAATGGTGGCAACAAAATTTGTTGCCATGGGCCAGCATCAGCTAGGTCGGGCTCAACCACGGAGGGAGCCCAACCAGGCCGCGCCAGCCCAATTGGCCCAGGCGACGAGTGAGAGTAGGCATTGTATAGTTTGAGTTCGTTTGCTGCTACTTCTCCCGTTCTTTTATGTTGCGTTCATGCCTGGTCAGCGAGCGGGGTGGGACTAAACCAGTGCAGATGGCTGACTGCCTTATTCAATTGGCTTTGTTGGGCCATGACCTGATGGACAGGCCCAATTTGGACCGTTTGTAGGTGTTGGTTACCGGTCCCTTCTTCCCCGCTGCGCCGCATCAACCGGGTCAATCCAGCGTGCCGCCCCCTTTGAACCCTAAAGGAGCCGCCCTGAGCACTAGCCCTAGCCCACGCACCGCCATAGCTGCCGCCCCGAGCTCTACCCGCTGCAGTAGCTGATCTCTGCCTTCACCGCGTCACCGGCGTTTAGAACCCTCCACGACCTTCGCAGCGAGGTGAGTAATTCGTCGGTGCCCGACGCGCCCTCTCTCTCGCTCTCTCCCTTGCTGTTTTTGAACTCCAGCACGTGATGATGTGCTTTTCCTGTCCCGTGGTACTTGTTTCAGATCAGTATAAGCATGATTCATGAATGTATTGTTGCTACAGTATTCTTGATCTGTTATATTTGTAATCTTTGGATTAGATGGATCTTGACCACTGCCTGGATCTAGGCATCTAGTTACCCGCATAGGCTGCAATGGTGGAATCACACTAAGCAACATGCTCTGAAACTTAGACTGATGGAATCACACTAACCAAAATGGAAAATCTTCCCACTAAGTTATTCCCCAGGATCCATGGTAGGTTGATGGCTTCATGGGATGCGACCGTGATAACAAAAGCAACAATACTGGTGGCTAGGAAAGGAAGCATAATAATTTTCATGCCCAGTTGATGGATTTCTGTTCTCATCCAGACATTTCTTTCTTATTTACCATCTCTCCCTATGTTAGTCTTAACACTATAGTGCAATCCTGAAATTACTGAAGCTTCCTAGAGACACATGATGATTTACGAAACTGCTACGTCAAACTTCAGGTACCATGGATCTTGCAAACCACCTCAAGGAGTGGGACGAGATGGCTACCAAACTAAAGGCGGACTTCGAGGATACGAAATTGAAGTTATAGCTTGACCGTTCCGACGCTGACATAAGAACAAAACAAGTGCGACAATAAAATGAGCGGTACATAATTTCTCAGCGAAAACTGTTGGACGAAGGGTCAACCATTGAGCAGAATGACGTTGTTGTGAGAATGGAGGTCGCACTGGGTTGCTTGCTGAAGCAAGCGTTACATGACCAGCGTGCTGCCTTTGCTGAGAAGATGAAGCAGGAAAGCGCCGTCTTAAATCAATCCTTATCAAAGGTCCTTGAAGAAATTGATGCCAACATAAAGAAAGAGCGAGCCAACGTTGACTCCATGATTAAGCAGGCAGGGGAACAAATGGATAAGGAGTTGGAAAATGAGCGCTCAAAATTGAAGTCAATGATTCAGTCCTTGATCGAACAAGAGGGGGGCCGGTCCTTGATCCAAGAAGAGGAGGTCCGTGCCAACATGAATGTAGAGGTAACTACAGTACGCTAGCATTTCATATTTTGCATTACATAGATAGCCATTTGAACACCTCGAATCTTTACACTTTCAGGTACAAGATGGGATCTACATACCACGGAAATACATGCATATATTATTGGACAACGAGTGTGGCCCGGTATATGAAATTTTCATATTGTTTCTGTGAAAGAACTCCGTGTGGCCAAATTGTCCTTATTCGTCTAATCTGTTAGTGCAGGCTGTTGTAATGCGATTTATCCTTCACTCAGTGAAGGAACTTTATTCGGATCTGAAGAAGTACTACGATAGTCGAGAAGAATTAGGCCAGTTTACAATTGTAAAACCAGCCACTACTGTTGAGTTTGTCACGATGTTGGGGGCTTTGAAACCTTTTGGATACAGAGGAGACGGACAGTTGTACTACCTCAATCCTGCTCCTGGGAGTCAGCCATCAACTGGGTTAGTACCGATTGACGGACAAGAAGAGGTAAATGAATTGGTGCCTGCTCATGAAAAAGAGGGGACTAAAATTTGTCATCTGTACCTAGTGAAAGGATGTAACGACGATTTGTACGGCGTGAGTATTGGTTCCTCTCCACAAAAAAAAACTACTTCATACAAACATATATGTATAACATGACAGCAACTTAATGCAGGACATGTCGGACATGGAAACATACTACAATGAGGAAGAAGAACAAGGCTACTATGATGAAGAAGAACAACGTTGACTCCATGATTAAGCAAACAATAATGATTGGTATCTGGAAAAGAAGAAGAAGAAGATGGGCTTTCACTGAGTGCAGACTTGTTTTCATTTTTTTTGAAGACTTTGCAGACTTGTTTTCATGAACCTGCTTGCCTGTGTTAGTTGCGTTGTTGGGTCATGCACTATCTTGTTGCATTCATGATTAGGCAGCCTTGTGTCAATCAAGAAAGTAATAAGAATGTGTAAATACAGGATTCCATATGAATATGAATATGAATATGGTGTGGGTTTTGTTAGCTAGCGTTCAATTTTATACGTTACTGGTTACTGCACTGCCCATAACAGATTTGGTGTCAGGTTTGGTGATTGGGGCCATGGAATTTGTATGTTACTTGCAACGCATTATATGATATTCTGAGAGAAGAAACTAGCTTCACAGGTTTGTGCACTAGTCCTGATTGCATTTTGCTTCATTTATCTGTGTATCTGTAGTACTACAATTCAATGACATTACTTAGTTTTGTTAAAAATTTCTTTGTTAAAGCTGCCGTTACATCTCTTTTTTATGTCGCAGAAACTTAGAGAGATAATGGAAGAATTACACATGACTGGGTATTCTTAAGCTTTTTTTTAGAAGGAAGGTGTTCGTAAGCTATTAGTAAATCACTAAACCATCTCATGGAAAAAAAAATAGATAAGCTATGCTTTTGCTACTCTATTTTGAAGTTAGAAATATCCTACAGTAGATATTGTTTTGTTACTGTTAGTATGTAAACAGTGCACTGTGCACAAATCATTGCAGCTGACTTGCACGGTAGTACCCTTGTTGTGTTACCCAGATTATATTGACATATTTGGCAATTTGTACTGCTGATAATACTTTTGGTTTTGTACTTTCTTAGTATATCATGTGAATCTTTTCTTGTGCTCTCTGCCATACTGGCACTCTGGCAGGAGGACTCGTTGGTAGCACACTTTGAGTACCACAAGAAAGCAATTACATCTATCGAGTGGAGTCCACATGAAGCATCATCATTGGCTGTAACATCTGAAGATCATCAACTAACGTAACTCACTCTTCACCTTCCCCCATTCATGTTTTAGATGCACTGGATTTCTGAAATGTCTAGTATTTGCTGACACCTCTCCTGAATTTACTGGATTTAGAATTTGGGACCTTTCATTGGAAAGAGATGCGGAAGAGGAGGCTGAGTTCAGAGCGAAGATGAAAGAGCAGGCAAATGCACCTGAAGATTTGCCCCCACAACTTCTTTTTGCTCATCAGGTATTACTCCTTATGATGCCATTGGAAATTAATCGACTTATGGCGTCATCTTTTGTGGCTGTATCATTTTTCTTGCACAGTTTTGTTGCTTGTAAAGAGTGAATCACATGACACTGACTGTTTTGTATGAGCAGGGCCAGAGAGACTTGAAAGAACTGCACTGGCACCCACAGATACCGTCAATGATCATATCAACGGCAATTGACGGCTTCAACGTGTTGATGCCTTAATGCCTACCAACATTGATACAACCATTCCTGGCAACACTGATACAGCAATGGCATCTGCTGAGCCATAGGTGTTTCTGTTAGCAGGGCTCCCAGCTTATAATTCCAGGTTTATGCAGTGGTGTATCCTGAGTATTAGTTCGCATTTGTGTTGAGTGTGTTATGTTCGAGCATGATGGGAAAATTTTGGTTGGCTAACATTCTATGATATATGATAAGATTTAATATGTGCATGCTTTTGCCAGCATCTTGGATGGTAGTTGACCTAGCATATATCAAGTTATCAACCGATGGTTGCTGCATGATAGCATAGACAAGAAGGACGACAGCCTTCGTAGAGCGTGGTTGGCAGTCTGTTGCCGGCTTTGTTCGTTTTGGAAAATTCGGCAGCCGCTCATTTGTATATGCTGTTTTTTATAACAAACTTCATCGCATTTAAGAATAGCGTACAGAGAGGAGCCTAAAAGAAAAAGGCTCCCAATTTACAGAGACAAGCCTAAAAAATGAAATGATGGCCAAATACAAATATCAATGAGTTTGCCCCTTTTTTTCCCTTCATTCAGAATGCATGGAAAGTGCCGGAAAATGGGGCAGCATAGAAAGAACATACTTGGCTTCTACATTTCACAGTTTCCTGATCATATTATTGCAGCTTACAACATGACTTATAGGCATATAGATTTACAAAACTCACAATATTCACAAAACCTACTGGATAGCATAGGCTTCATCCCGGCTACGAGCAATGCAATCTCTGAAAATGCCAAGCCACCCACTGGTACACAGAGCGCAGTGAACAAAACTGCAGACCCAGACTACGAAAGCGAAATCTGCTTGAAAGATGGAACACAAATAGTTTGCCATCTTCCTTCCCAAGTGGATGCTAAGAAGCAGGTTGCATTTGCAGATCTTCATATTTCCAGACAACGTCCTTTAAGGTCTTGGAAAGGTTCTTGTAGAACTGCAGTAAAATAACAGTTAAGTAACAATATTGTTCAGAGGAAAGGTGCTAAATTTCCTCCTAAATAAGAAAAGGCACTAAAAGAAAAAAAATGTAAAATTGTGAATTTCAGTAACTTCTTCAGTACATGAATACATGTGTTTCCATTTGTTGGCATGATCTTTGCATGCAAGGTATACCTTTTGGAATTCCAGAGTGTCACCTTTTGCTTACCATATGAAGAGAGGGTGCAACTTGCAGTATCTGAATGAAAAATACATAATAAATGTTAGGTACAACCCTACAAGAAGATTTCTTAGATTATTTGCAGTTCATGATTTTTTATAACCTCGGTAGCAACATTGAGGTTTCCCTTCCTCCCTGCTTTTACTTTCTCGAGCCTCAACTGGTCACACAACAAAAGAGAACTTCAGAATGGCGGGCGCAGAATGATCTTTTTAAAGCTTTAGTACTTATTATCAAGAAGTCAGGACTTCAAGAATATATCAAAATAATCAGTTATTATAGAGTTGCAGGGAGGAACCTTGTAATTTTTCTTCTGAACACCAAATCCTAGAGGTTTTGCAGCTTCCTCAATCTTGCGTACAATTTCTTTCGGTGGACATTTTGATGTGAACCTTGTTTCTCTTTTGAATTCCTACAAAGTAAGTTGCAGAAGCATGATAATTAGAAAAAAAAAACTAAGAAAAACAAAGGAAATTCAAGTTCATATAACAGCCATGAGGCTATGTCCTTAGAAAATCATGGTGACTTAAGCTTGTCACACATTTCACTTTCAACATTCCAGGAGGAGTCTGGAGCATTTCATACCTGCTCCGAGTCAAATAGGTTCCCAAGATTTAGGCCTGATGATCTTGAAATCAGTTCAAATGCATTCAGAGCTACGGGTTCTTCTTCTTTCTTCTCTGTCACGTGGTGCTCCTGAATGAGGTCAAATAACAATTGGAAAAGTAGCCTGTAAGTAATATCTGTGACATTTTGCATGAGATAGAAAATAGAAATGCACCATTTACTCACTTCTGAATCATTGAAGACTGAATCCACATCATCCAATGGTGTGTCATATTTCTCGTCAAACTCCGACGCTTGTAGCCCTTTTTGAACCACTCATCCTCCAGTATTTCAGGGATTGTTATTCTCTGCCATGGTTTACCAAAACATTAGTCAGATGTTATGGAGCAAGATAGAATTATGAAGGCTCATCCTTCTTCAAACCAGACTCAGCACATCCTCATGGTGAAGATGAACCACAATCCAGTTGCAACTTTGCCTCCTTGACTGGAGGTTGCAACTCTTTCCTCACACAATTTTACGACTGTAGATGAGCGGACAGGGCACAAAACAAAGCAAGTGAGCTACTAAACATTGAATAACTATATATTTTACAAAGGATCAACACAGAAACAAAAACTAGGTCTGGCAATTATTCCCATAATTCAGCAACTGGTACAATTAGCAGGCTCTCAAGTCCTGAACAAACACAGTTACAAATAGCAACAAAGTCAAGAAGACTACAGTAACAGAGGAAGCCTCTCTAGGGATTACAATGATAAGACCACCAGATAAGCCTCATCATTGGCAAATCATATATCAAGCACATCTCCAGGGAGCTTTGATTCTTACAAATAAAGAGGACAAACATCAGTCATAACTACACATGCCTCGCAGATGGCCTGTTTTCAACTTAGATGAACTACCTCTTTTCTTATGGAGCATGTTCGCCGATTGTGACCCTTATCCTTACACAGGCTACATTTGACCTTAGATTTCTTCGTATTTGAAATTGACTTCAAATTTTTCTTCGGGGCCCCTCTTCCAGGCACATGCAAGGGATCCAGCACATTACTGAACGCTACAGAAGCAACATCTGGGGCTTGTGGCAGCACCGGACCATACCTCTCGCCTCTGTTATCTCCTTCATTTGGCAGGTTCATAGCAACTTCATCCTGCAGAACGTGTTTCAGCCGCTCATATGATTCAAGTGAACGAGATGCTGCGAAGGCTACACCTTGACTGATATTGCGTAGCTCACGGTACCTCTGTAGGCTTTCGGAATAGTCATACATGGTGCTCTTCCATTTCAGAGGAAATGCATTCTTCGCCCCCATTGTCCACCTTTTCAAAACACAATAGTCTGGAAGCTTGTCTTCATCCAGATAGCCCAATACAAAGAAGATGTGTGAGCAGGGGGTTCCAATCGATTGTAACTTACCACAAGAACAAGAAATTCCCTTCAGATTGCCTTCATCACAAAATTGACATTTGACATAGTACATCATGTCTCCTTTATCCTTCCTGCCAACAATATACTCACTCATATTATCGCCATCTAGAATGTCAATCGAAAAACACTTCTTGGCTGCCTTTATGCTGAACTGCACCGTGGCGAAAACTGTTGGAGTGAACGATTTCACGGCTTCTATCTCAATAATTGAAGCATCTGGTTCTATGCATGCCTCAGATTGCAATGCATCAGTGTCCAACTTTGCCTCATTTGTGCGCAGCCCTGAAAGGCAGTGCTCCACGTGCTTTACCATGTCAAGCAGTGTCATTTTACGATCTAGACGCATATGAAGCCTAGAGTTTAGGCTCTCACTCCGTTGGTTGCTCCTCAGTCCTAAGTAGCTCTTACCAGCATGATATGAAGCACACCAGATTTCCCTCATATCATACATCTGATACAACCATGACTCCTTATTTGTAACCTTATGCTTATCCAAAAATTCCTGCCATTTTCTCTCGGTCTCTTCTATGGACCAACAATCATAAAGGAAACTCCTGAATTCATCCTTGACAACATCATCCTTAAGATTACGCACAATGTTCTGCTCAATATGCCATATGCAGAGCCTATGCGATGAATTCGGCCAGACCAGCCTGATTGCTCTCTGCATAGCAAGGTCTCCATCAGTGATCACAGAGATCAGATGCTTCTGAATCATGGCCTCGGAAAATGTACTCAACAACCACACATATGACTCAATATTCTCATGAGAAATAATTCCACATCAAAAAATAACTGTGCTTCGATGGTGATTCACCCCAACAAAAGGAACAAGGGGTAGGTTGTACCGATTAGTTTTGTAGGTGCTATCAAATACAACGACATCACCAAATGCTTCATAATCAAGCAGACATTGACTATCACACCAGAATAGTCCCTTTAGGTGTCCTTCCCCATCAACCATGTACTTGAAAAAGCAATCAGGATCTCTGCGCTGAAGTTCCATCAGGTAACTGATGACTGTTTGAGCGTCATCGGTAGCAATTGTCTCCGCCTTATAGCGATGGCAGAAATTATACAAGTCCCTTGTTGTACACCCAACCTTATCATACCCACCATACTGCATTTCCAAAATATCCATTATCTTGTGTTTGCGGATCTCAGAACTCTCCATCTCCACAACCTCAACTTTCTGCTCATCGCTGATTCTTCTATGTGAACGTAGCAGACAAGCTCTGCTAGCGCCATCGGATAGTTGTGTTCATCGATGAAATCCTTCACATACCACTGCCCTGTGATCTGATCTCGTGCAATCACAAATTTAGCAAGACATCCAACACGGGTAATATTCCGCGACTTCCGCTTCTTAATCGCCCTCTTCAGCTACTTCTGTTCACGGAAACCTTGACGGCTGCAAACGAACTTCCGAAGAGTCATCTCATTGTGGCCATTGTCCCACTCACAATAGCTTCTCCTCACACTAAATCCTTTCTCAAAACCGTAGTTGTTATAGAACTGAAATCCTTCTTCTTCATTAGCAAACAACTTCTTGACAATTTCATTGTACTCCAGCAAAGACTCAAGATCTGACATTTCCTCCTGTATAGATGCTTGTATATTATGCAACAGGGAACAGTAAATTCCAACAAGAAAAGAGATGTGCAAAAGAATTTTTGTGATCATGCTGTAATAGTCCTAAAAAGAATTTTTATGTATCAGTTTAAATATTTATGAAACTTTTGAGTGTGATCATGCTGTAATAGTCCTGAAAAGAATTTTTGTGAACTACAGTCAGGCGCTAAGTTACACAAGCCAAGCACTAAGTCAGAACCTAGCAGGCTTAAGGAAAAAGACTCCAATTCGCAAGATAAGTACTACATTGAGTTACTACTTGGAGGATAATTGGAAACGCCTATGGGTACTTGCATTATGGATTGGAATAATGGCCGGACTGTTCACTTGGAAGTTCATGCAGTATCGCAACAGGTATGTCTTTAATGTGATGGGCTACTGCGTGACCACTGCAAAAGGCGATGCTGAAACCCTGAAGCTGAACATGGCAATTATCCTCCTCCCAGTATGCCGTAACACCATTACTTGGTTGAGAAATACAAGGGCTGCACGGGCATTACCATTTGATGATAATATAAACTTCCACAAGGTTAGTCATTAGTTTGTCGGTGCCTCTTTTTATCCTGCCAATATAGTTTCAGAGTTTCATGTTAATGAGTTAATTTGTACCTAAATCAGTTAATTTAGGACTGAAAGGAAGTAAATGGGCATTTGCATCTGTTCATGGTGATGCAGGATATTCAACTTTATTTTCACGTGCTTAAACTTATTTTTCTAAAAAAAAGATCATATACTTAGTGAGTCTGAATATAGGTGTTTTTTAGCAGAAAATACAGCAGGGGAGGCCCCCACTGTAGAAGTCTGAATATAGGTGTTTGCCCTTCTTGTACCTTTTATTCTATGTGTGTACTTATTGTACCAATTCATTGTGAGCCAAATAAATTTATTCAGTTTATCTAAAAAAAAGTATGTTCAGTTACTCATGTCCAGTGGGATGCTTAATTCTGTAACAGTTTATTTATGAATTATATGCAGAGCATAACAATTACGCAAAACACAAAATGTATTCTGGTTGATGAAGTGATCCATCCTCTCTGTACAGAAACACATCTAGTATTTCCTCTTCTTTTTTTTTTCCTTCAATGATAAAATATGCTTGCTCATCTCCAACTACCAAAGAATAGCTTTATCATAGTAGAAGATGGCCTATACTTAGTGGCTACAGGGATTTGAATTACATGGAAACCTACTCACTAGATGCAACATATGAAATATGAGACATTGACTAAGAAAACTAATAAAATAATTTGTTTTGTTGTTTTAATGGGCAGACTATTGCAGCAGCAATCGTTGTTGGTATAATCCTCCATGCAGGGAACCACCTTGTGTGTGATTTTCCACGGCTTATACATTCATCAAATGAGAAGTATGCTCCTCTGGGCCAGTACTTCGGTGAAACAAAGCCAACATACTTTACATTGGTCAAAGGAGTGGAAGGCATCACTGGTGTAATTATGGTTATCTGTATGATTATTGCTTTCACTTTAGCAACACAGTTATTTTATGTATCAGTTTAAATATTTATGAAACTTTATAAGGTGGGTATTCAGTCGTGAATAGCGAGAACTAAAAATAAAATTGGAATCCAAGAATGCAGCTTGCCAAGGTGGCACTCGTAGAAAACACCTAACTAATATGATCAGAGTAGGTTACTAAAGTGTAGACCAGATCGTTTGGGACTTCACTAACATATTGAGTAAACTATCTAACACAAGGCAAATCGATCCGGTCAATTTCGATTTGGCACTTTTGGGACCCCACTAACATATTGAGTAAACTATCTAACACAAGGCAAACCGATCTGGCCAATTTCGATCTGGCAACACAGCAACCTATGAGGAACACCAAGTGCCTACCCAAATCAAAATTGCACTGCCTGGATCTGAGTATTGCTTGTGTGTCAATATTTGCTTTGCTACATGGATTCACGGTAACGGCAAGATTACAAATATAAGACATGGATTCAGCACTAGACAGTAGACAGGAGCCCAAAAGATGCAAGCATAATATAGAAGCATTCGATCACGAGGCGACCACGACACGTGCTAGGGCGAATGAGGAGCAACGGATGCGCGCACCTTCAAATCGACCGCGTCCGGTGAGAGCACGATCGAGCCGAGCGGGCCGGCGACGACGAGGTTCGGCCGAACTGAACCGAGGCGGAGCGCGGCAGGGGCGTGCTCGGATCGATCCCGGACGACGCCGCGCTAAGCGATGGCGTCCCCGAAGCAATGGCGAGGGCGAGGGCGAGGTGGCGGCGGCTAGGTCTTGTGCGCAGCCTCGCGTCCTTGGCGGCGGCGGCGGCGTACAGCGAGAGGAAGTTGTGCTCGTGCGTCACCGCCTTGTAGTCGTGGAGCAGGAGAGGAGCGTCCTTGGCGGCGGCGGTGCGCGTGGGCGAGGGGTGCCGGGGGGAGGAGGGAGGAGCGACCGGTGGTGGCGAGGGCAGGCCGGTGGCGGCGGCGCTGCGCGAGGCGGCCGCGGCTAAGGCTGAGGGCAGGGAAGCCTCGCGTCCACGAAACTGCTTGCGTCCTTCGGGTGCGCGTGGGCGAGGCATGCGGGTTCGGTCGCGCGTGGGGGAGGGGTACCGGGGGGAGGGAGCCGCAATTACCGTATTAACCTTCCACTCATAAAATTAATTAGCGCTAATTAATTGCTTAGGAACTAAGAGGAACCAAGAAGTACCCCCACCACTGTAAAAGAGCTCATACAATATATGTAGTGCAGATAGTACAATGCAATGCAATATTCACTCTCCTAAATCGTAATTACTCCCTCCATCTCTAAATAGAAGGCACCATTTAACTTGTTGCGTTCTCAACATCATATTTTGACCATTAATTTCTCTTATAGTATGTAATTTATGGCAATAAAAGTTTGATCATTAGAAAATTCTTTTTAATACAAATCTAATGTTATGCTTTCGTACTATAAAATTTTTAAATGATTAGGCTAATTATTATTCAAAGATGTAACAAGATTTGAGTTTTCAAGTACGCGCATTCCTTGTATTTTTGAACGGAGGAAGTACTATACTACTGAATACTTACTCTTGTATATATGCATGCAGGAGTAGGACTAGTAGATTAACAGCACAAAAGGAACATGAGAAGTGAACTGAGGGTACATTGGTCGCTTAGATTCCTTCTAGTCAAATAATATACCTACCTAGGTTGCGGACCCCTACCCCCATGTTGCTCAATGCTCATGGAGCCTCCCTAACCCGCCACAGCCCCCCCCCCCCCCACCCACCCACGAGTGAACAAGAGGGAAGACAAAGGAGGATAAATTAAGAAGATAAAGCTAGGAGAGGGAGGAAGAAGAAGCATAAGCATTTTTCAAAACATTTTTGTAAAGGTTTTCACTTGCTTCCTTTCCACGCTACTCAATCTAAATGCACCTCGAGTTTGATCTCACCTAGTGGCACTGATAACCAATTACAAACAAGAAACCCCTCTTGTTAGTACGACTGTCTATAAACCCGATCGTGCACTTCTCTACACACCAATGGATGGTGAAATAAAATTACTTGCAAATATACATTTTCCTTGTGCATTCCATTCTATCTCCATGTCAATGATGCCCACACGAGCATCCAACTTCCATCTTCATCATCATCAACATATGATGAAGAATGATCATCCAAGTGTGGCTACCCACACCACCTTGATCATTATCCATAGCATGAGACTCCTCCATCTTCACTTCATCAAGCCACTTGATATCAGTTGTATCTTCACTTGGCTCGATCTCCATGAATGATATGGTCCACTTAGCTCCATATGGCCTTCACGGTCCATCAATCGTAACCTTGCTTGCTCTTCACTGTTGTCTTGGTCCACCAGCGCCAAGCCATCTACTCGCACTTCACCACCTCAACTAGATTGCCCTTCACACTTGCACACAGACCTTCGCAGCCAGGTCTCGTCTTGATCTTCACCATCTTGCCATATGAGACTATGCCATGTCCCATATTCAATAAGCTTCTTCTCATTTTCACTAGTTGAGCACTCCCAACACATGCACATGCCATTTCTCCAATATGGCCATCATGTCTTACTCAACCTAGTGTGTGGACAAATCACATGTTCATCTCACATGAAACCTCATTAGTCCACCTTTGGTGGTCACTCAATTACCAGAACCAAACCGGGACTTCCAATGGAGGAGATACAATTGTGGGAGTGCTTGCTCGTGGTCGGAGATGGAGGAGAAGAGGGGTGATAGATCTATAGGAGAGGTGGGACGGATAGGAGTCACAGTTGAACTGACATGTGGGGCTAATATGTATTGATTGGATATTCATGATCTGAAAAAATAACTCATTCAATAATATGAAAAGTTGTATTGGTGTCAGCTCAATACTACCCAATTGGGGGAGTTGTATTGGTGATCTACCAGAGATGCTCTTACTGATGACCTTTCTAGGAGGATACTTGTGAATGATTCAAAAAGAAGTTGTGCTCAATTTGGAGTCTGCTGACCACTAGAGAAGTAGAGAGCAATCAGTCATTGTGTGGATCAAAGGTGAGCTAATAGGCCCTTGCTCGGTTACTCCAATTAGAAGTACCCAAGAGAGATGACTCTTCGATACCTCGAGTAAAATTGAGCTTTTATTTAACCTCTCGTTCCATGAAACGATTCTACAAACCTATCCGAAACACTTGACTTTCTCCTTCCTTTCTTGGCACCAAAAAAAATCTTTCGCTGAGACAAGACGTCGGATGCTATGTCATTGATTTTTTTATGTTCCTGCAGAAAAGAGTATGAAAATAATGACTCAACAAAATGGCATACATAATAATGTCCGATATCTTCTCTTGTTCTTATGCTTTGCTTTCTTGATCTTTCGACTAGATTCCTTTAACCAAGTACATGGGTGAAGTTATTGTTTTTTACCCCGTACATGGATGTTTTTTTTAAATTACACAGTACAATGTAGACGTCCATAATATGCATGTACGCTCATCCCTATAAACACACGTACGCAAATCCTATCTCTATGAGCACATCCGAATGACTGAGTTGACAGATCACGAGATTCACGAAGTCATCACATGTGTCTCGTTGTCGACGGGGACGTCGCCTACCACTGAAAGCATAGTGCTCTTACATCTTGGAATAAATTCAGAAAAATACGAACACCCGTGCCAAGTCGAGGACTTTGAACCCGGATGGATAGGTTCTACTACAAAGAACCCAACCAACTAATCAAGGATCAGTTCACTGTACATGGATGACTTTAGTGGCGCCTGTAGGTGTGTGGAAAGTTTGAGAGCCCAATAGTTTTACGGTCTCCCCCACCTGGAAATCTTGGTCCTTCCAGTATTGTGGCTGCACAATCAACGGTAATATTTGACCGTGGTCCAGGACTCAGATACGATCCATCGACCTCACTGTCGGCCATGATTTGATTGGTTAACTTCACTAATTAACAATTTATTACGGGAAGCAACACAGAAAGGTCGTGGCTCTCTTTCGTCGTCTTATGTTGACAGACACACTTCATTTTCGCCGTAACTTTGAGAGTTGGAGTGATGTGCTATACGGAGTATGCATTATGCAACATTGATGTAGATGCACGTATTGGACACACTATGTACGCACGTGCAATCATAGGTACGCACGTGCGAGCAAAGGAAGGAAGTTTCCAGGCCATGATCGGACAGGAGGGTCAACACCAATTTTTGGACTGACAGTTGGCTTTAATTTGGAGGTTCATCAATCCAATAGGCTTGTGCCACGCCTATGTTTAATTAATGCTGTGCCGAGAAGATTTACACGGAGAACAATGAGGGATGGCCTGCTTAAGTAACCGTGCATTTGGTTGGGAGTTAAAGTGAGGTGGGACGGTTCAGTCTTTGATTTCTGGAATAGGACGGGATGGGACGGCTCTATTTTCTGTTTGATTGACAAGGACGGGATCAATCCATTTTGTGTTTAGTTGAAGAGATAAATAGGAATGGGATGGAGGGTGAATTTAACGCCGTTGGCTACTGTTTACTTAGGACCCACTTGTCATACTCTTTTTAATTTTTTATTTCTTATTCTCCCTTATCTTCTTTCTATGCGTGATGTCTTATCTTCTTTCCCGTGCTATGGCTGCTGCTGCTCATCGGACTTCGCCACGCTCGTACACTCCATGGCTGCGGCTCGTCAAACTCCCCCATGCTCGCACGCGCCATGGTTGCTGCTCGTCGGACTCGCCCATGCGTCGGAGCTTCGCGAGCTGGGGCCACGCCGCGCCGGAGCTGGGGCCGCACCGGAGCTCCGCGAGCTTGGGGCTGTGCCGTGCCGCACCGCACCGGAGCTCCGCGAGCTGGGGCCCGCGGGCGCCCGACCAGAGCTCGCCCGCGCCGGAGGAGGCCGCGCTCCCATTCGCCATCGTCTGGAGATGCTCACGCCGTCCCACGTCGTCGCAAGAGGACGTCCCCGTCCGCGTTTTTTTTCTGGGACGGGCTCGGTCCCAATTTCACCGAATATTCCATGGATATGCTCTAGGTGGGATATCCCAACTCCTAAGGACTCCCAACCAAAACAGTCAAAAAGTGGATCATCCCTCCCACCTCATCCCCAAACCAAACACTACGTGACAGGAGGCGTGGGTGAAGGATCGGATATCTCTGGTGCGATCACCGTGCAAAGTCATGCTTTATTATTATTTGGAAACCTGCGTACTCAGTGATCAGGGCGTCAAGACAAATGATAACTTGCTTTATTTGTTTGGCGCATCCGGATGTCCGGACAGATGCCCGCGACAGCTGATCTCAGTTTCTTGCTCTTGCTCCGCGCCGTGCGTCCCGCCCGTTTTGATTCCGCGCTGCCCGAATGACTCGCCCCACCCACACGCGGGGCCATCCGCGCCACTCTATTTCCCGCGCGAGCTCGAACTACCACGGCAAGATGGAGGAAAGGGAAGGGAGGGGAGGGCGAGGCGTGCCGAGCGAGGAATGCACGAGGTATGTAGGAGCCGAAGCCCTGCGGCAGGCCACTGTCCGCCAACCATCGGCGCCATTGCAACATTTGCAACACCCGATCTACTTTTAAAACATTCAAATGAAACATTTGCAACATACGTACAAAGACAGATGAAATACTTGAAACATGCGTCTGAAAAGCACCTGCAAAAAACCTGAAAACACTTAAAAAAGTTATTGCAAAACATATGCAACATCCAAATAAAATATTTACAACATATGTGTGAAACATATGCAACATCCAAATAAACACGCTTGCAACATACATCGAAAAAACAGATAAAACATCTGGAACAGACGTTTGCAACATATGCAACATCCCGATCTACTTTTGCAACATCCATATGAAACACTTGCAACATACATATAAAAAAACAGATGAAACATTTGGAATAGACGTTTGCAATATGCGCTTTCAGCAAAACCTAGCAGTAGGTAGGTGTGCACAGTGGGATCTAGCGCTAGGTCACGGTGGAGAAGGAGGATGGAGCCGCGACACCGTGGAGGAAATGGGGCTTGGGACAGAGATGGCGACGGAGAGCGCTCAGGGCCCACTGCACGAGCGAGGGAGGAAGGAGGCACGGTGGGAGGACGGTGTGGGGGAGTCGGAGAGTGCGGCGTTGGGGTACGGCTTAGAGAGGAGCGGGGATGGGACACAGAGAAAGACCGCCGGGAGCGCCGGCTCGGTAGTCGGTACGGGCATCTTGGTTGCGCACGGCGAGGAGAGGTCAATCTTATGGAGTGGGCAGCAGCTAGGCAGAAGTGGCCACGCGGCGTCCGGTCGAACGGACACCCGCTCCTGAATATTACTGTTATTTGTTGCTTGTGTGTACACCGAGCAGGAGGCTGAGCAACGGATATCTTTAAACGCTTCCCTGGGTCTTCAGACCCTTCCTTTTCTCCTTGGTCGTCTAGCGTGGTCGCAAAAACGGTCATCCATTAATGTAGGAATGTGTAGCATTGTCCCGTTTGCTCCCGGTTAAGCCGAGGCTTACCTAGATCCAGACTTGATGAAAATGTGCTTTTGTTGCGGAAAAAAAAACAGTACATTTTCGAGATTACTATTTTGAAAACTTTCCTTGTTCCAGTGCGAGGCCCAATTTTCTTTCCTTAGAGCTTCAGTGCAGAGAAGTCCATCAATTAATTGGGCCAAAAGAGGAGGCCGGCCTACTGGACCCTGCCGCGCGGCAGCAGAATGGATGACTAACGATCTGCTTATCCAAAATTAACTGGATCACTGGATGTCCCATCTTATGTTACTATTACGAATCTGAGGACACAACAGAGATTCCACGTTAATTCTCACGACGCCCTATGAAAAAAATATAATTCCTAAAAATTATCACAATAATTAGAAACATTGGCCTTTAATTTAGTAGGCTCTAATCACCATCACCAATGATAATTATTGGGTCTATTCTATTTATCTATCTTTGTCATTATAAAAACAAATACATGAAGTAACCTTCCAAATTTGCATCTAAGTTATCCACCCCGATCATTGGACCTAGAGTCCTTTTTAATAGAATAAAATTGAAAGTTTTAAATACAAGATATAATAAACAGTAGAATTTGAACATAACACATGGATGCCAACAACTAAGATGATTAAAAATTCAAAGCTAAAATATAGATTCATGATGCCATGAAAAGTGATGCAACCAAAGTTTATATAACTTAAGCTTAGGTTTCCATTAAATACATATTATGCTAGAAAACAAACAAATTCTAGATATCTAACTAGAGGTCCCCAACCTCGACACTAATCCTCATGAGATGTGCTAGAAAAAATAAATCCTAGAAATTCTCATGAAAAATAGAATTATGTGGTATTCAATTGGGTAAACTCTAATCACCATTGATAACTCATAACCATAGAATCTATTATGTTTTCTAAATAATTACCTACTTCGACAACTGTTAAAAACAACATAAAGTAGCCCATAGGTCTATATTTAAATTAGGTAGCTATGTTCTTGGTCTCAAGGTTGACCTAGTTGGCCTTGAGTTGCTCATACTTCTCGCGAAGATCAATAAGCCTCTTGCTCCTTAGGAGTCTATTGTAGAGGCGGTGCTAGGGGATACTCCGTGGATTAAAGTAACCCATCAAGCAGTCTTGAGATGGGTGGCAACTCCTCTGTGCTCTCATCGACAGATTTGGAGATGGATATGGACAAATTGCAAACCCTCTCTAAGATTTTAGTCATGCATAGGTCGGCAAGGTCAATCTCAAAGGAATTTTGAGGACATCAACCATGCCAAGATGTAGATGGATGTGGTGGATGAGCTCATCCTGGTTCACAAGCTGGGACGTAAGGGCCCGTGAACCACCAAAGAGCTCGTCGACATTGCCACCAGCCATGCCTCAGGCGAGGAGGCGGTCGAGGCAATGTTCGACCGCCCTAAGGGCAAGGCAAAGCAGGACGAGGACGCCGGCGAAGGCGCCTCCAACTGCCCCAACAAGAAGAAGAACAAGCAGCGGCGCGAGGGCTCGCTTGTGGCCACTACCGACCGCAAGGGGGGTCGAAAGCCCGCCGAGGGTACCCTAGACCACTTTGAGAAGCTGCTCGAAGGGGCATGCTTGAACCATGCTTTCCCCATCAAGCACCTATACAAGGATTGTGTCCTCATGAAGCGGTTCTTGTCCGGAGGCTCCAACAAAGGGGAGCATAGGAAGGAGCCTAAGCCGACCGTAGACGAGGCCAAGGGGAAGGACGGTGGATTTTCGATGCTGGATGGCTGCCTCATGATCTTCGGAGGGTCGGTGGCCTATGACTCCAAGCACCACCAGAAGCTTGCGCGCCGTGAGATCTATACGGCTGAGCCGGCCACACCTTCCTTCCTCCGATGGTCGAAGTCCGCCATAACGTTTGATCGGATCGACCACCCAGAAAGCGTCCCACAGCCAGGAAGATACCCGCTCATGGTTGACCCGATCATCAACACGAAGCGGCTCACCAAGGTGCTGATGGATGGAGGCAGTGGCCTCAACATCATGTACGCTGAAATGCTCGACGCCATGGGCATCGACCGATCGCACATCCGGCCGACCGGGGCGCCTTTCCACGACATCGTACCTGGAAAGCAGGCCGTGTCACTTGGGCAGATCGATCTGCCCGTCACCTTTGGGAATCTGACCAATTATGGGATGGAGACCCTTACCTTCGAGGTGGTCGGGTTCCACGGGACCTACCACACCATCCTGGGATGTCCATGCTACGCGAAGTTCATGGTCATCCCCAACTACACCTATCTAAAGTTGAAGATGCCAGGTACATGCGGGGTCATCACCATCGGCACCTCCTTCCAGCGTGCCTATGAGTGTGAGGTCGAGTGCTGCGAACACGCCGTGACAATTGTCGCCTCCAAAGAGCTTGCGGCCATTAGGGAGGAGGTCGTCGAAGAAGCGCCTAACCCCAAGCGGTCGGCCGTGTCTTTTGAGCCTATAGAGGGCGCCAAGGAGGTCCTCATAGACCCAATGGGTCTGAGGGCAAAGTGGTGTGGATCGGCACCATGCTTTCCTCCAAATAGGAAAGCGCGCTCGCCAACTTCCTCCATGCAAATAGAGACATCTTTATGTGGAGACCCTCGGACATGCCAGCCATTCCAAGAGAAGTCGCCGAACATGCCTTAAAGATCAGGCTAGGCTCCAAGCCAAGAAGCAGCGCCTGCGTCGCTTCGACGAGGAGAAACACAGGGCCATCGGTGAGGAGATTGCGAAGCTTTTGGTGGCCGGATTAATCAAGTATACCACCTCGAGTGGTTAGCCAATCCCGTTCTTATATGAAAAAAGAGTGGGAACTGAAGAATGTGTGTTGACTACACGGGTCTTAACAAAGCGTGGCCAAAGGATCCATTTCCTTTGCCACGCATAGACCAAGTAGTCAACTCGACCTCAGGGTGCGAAACCCTTTGCTTGCTTGATGCTTACTTCGGGTGCTATCAAATCACGATGAAAGAGTTCGACCAGCTCGTGACATCTTTCATCACCCCATTCAGATCGTTCTGCTATGTCACAATGCCGTTCAGCCTGAAGAACATGGGGGCTACGTACCAACGCTGCATGCTCAAGTGTTTCAGGGATCTCATTGGGCAGACCGTTGATGCCTACGTGGATGACATCGTGGTCAAGTCCAAACGGGCTGACCAGGTCATAGCCGACCTAGAGCAGACCTTCGTGAAACTCCGAGCAAACGGCATCAAACTCAACCCTGAGAAGTGCATTTTTAGGGTCCCAAGGGGTATGCTGCTGGGTTTTATCATCTCTGAGCGTGGCATCGAAGCCAACCCAGAGAAGATCTCGACCATCACAAAGATGGCCCTGATTCAGAACATAAAGGGGGTACATCGAGTTACAAGGTGCCTCGCCGCGCTCAGCCGCTTTATCTCATGCCTCGGCGAACAAGGTCTCCCCCTCTATCGATTTCTGAAGAAGGCCGACTGCTTCGAATGGAGGCCTAGGAGGCACTTGATAAGGTCAAGCAGCTCCTGACAAAGGCCTCGATCCTGGCCCCCCAACCAACGGGGAACCGCTTCTGCTCTACGTTGCAGCCACCACACAAGTGGTCAGCGCCGCCCTGGTGGTAGAGCGAGAAGAAGAGGGACACGCCCTCAAAGTGCAGTGTCCCTTATACTTTATTAGCAAGGTCTTGTCCGATTCCAAGACTCACTACACCCAAATCTAGAAACTCCTGTATGCTGTCCTTATCGCCAAAAGGAAGTTGCGTCACTACTTCAAGTCACATCCGGTGACGGTCGTGATGTCCTTCCCTCTAGGCGAGGTCGTCCAAAACCAGGATGCCACAGGAAGAATCGCGAAGTGTGCACTCGAGCTGATGAGTCAAGGCATTTCATATGCCCCTCGGATGGATCAAGTTCCAAGTGCAGAGTGGACCAAGATCCAAATGATGCCAGCAGTCGTCGACCAAGAGTACTGTACGATGTACTTCGATGGATTGCTGATGAAGAAAGGCGCTAGTGTGGGGCTGGTCTTTGTTTCGCCCCTTGGGGTACGCATGAGGTACATGGTTCACATCCATTTCCCCTCCTCCAACAATGTGGCCAAGTATGAGGCACTCATCAATGGCCTACTCATCGCCATGGAGTTGGGTATCCGGTGGCTTGATGTCCAGGGCGACCCCCAGCTGGTCATCGACCAAGTCATGAAGGAATCAAGCTGCCACAACTCCAAGATGGCTACGTATTACCGAGAAGTCCGCTAGCTGGAGGACAAGTTCGATGGTCTCGAGCTCAATCACATCCTGAGGTGTCTCAAAGAGATGGCCGACACGCTGGCAAAAATGGCGTTCGACCAAGAGCCGGTGCTGACGGGCGTCTTTGCCAGCGATTAGTACAAGCCCTCGGTCCGCTACGAGGAGCCAGAACAGACCAGTGATGGGTCACTTGCCCTGGGCTTGGGGGCTAACCAGCCAGCGGCTTCATCCGACCCCAAAGTCATGGAGCTTGACGAGGATCTAGCGATAGAGCCTGACCCTCAGGTCGACTGGAGGATGCCTTACCTCGACTACCTCTTCCTAGAGGTGTTGTCGATAGACAAAACAGAGGCTCAGCGACTCACGCGTCGCACCAAGTCCTTTGTCGTTATTGAGGGCAAGATCTATAGGCGAAGCCACACCGAGATCCTACAACGCTGCATCCCCATCGAACAAGGGAAGCAGTTGCTGAGTGATATACACGGTGGGGTCTGCGGGCACCATGCCGTGCCTAGGACCTTGGTCGAAAATGCATTTCGACAAGGCTTCTACTGGCTTACCACAGTAGCCAACGCTGAACAGATTATGCGCACCTATGAAGGGTGTCAATACTATGCTCGGTAGACCCACCTGCCAGCCCAACCACTCCAAAAGATCCCCATCACATGGTCGTTTGCGGTCTGGGTGCTCGAGCTGGTTGGACCTCTCAAGAGGGCACCCGGGGGCTATACACACTTGCTTGTCGATGTGGACAAGTTTACAAAGTGGATAGAGGCTCAATCGATCTCCACGATCAAGTCCGAGCAAGCCGTGTTGTTCTTCCTTCACATCGTCCTTCGCTTTGGAGTCCCAAACTCCATTATCATGGACAACAACATGCAGTTCAATGGGAAAAAGTTCCTCTGATTCTGTGATGAATACCACACCGCGTCGATTGGGCCACCGTGGCACACCCCCACATGAACAAGTAGGTCGAGCGCGCAAACGGCATGGTCCTATAAGGCCTCAAGCCTAGGATCTTCAACCGGTTGAACAAGTTTGGCAGACGATGGGTCATGGAGCTTCCCGCGATGCTTTGGAGCCTGAGGACGACCCCTAGTCGGGCCATCGGCTACACGCCATTCTTCATGGTTGACGGTTCCAAAGCTATTCTCCCGACCGACCTCGATTATGGAGCACCAAGGATTAGGGCGTACGATGAACAGGGAGCCAAGGCATCCCTCGAGAATGCCATGGACTAGCTAGATGAAGCACAACATTGCCCTCCTTCGCTCGGCCAAGTACCAGCAAGTGTTGCGCCGGTACCATAGCCGTCGAGTGTGGGAGCGGGCCTTCAACGTCGGGGACTTGGTGCTCCACCTCGTCCAGAGCAACAAGAACTACCACAAGCTCTCTCCGCCGTGGGAGGGACCGTACATCATCGCAGAGGTGCTCCAACCAGGCACCTATATGCTCAAAACCATCGGCGACGAAGTCTTCGTCAACGCCTGGAACATCGAACAACTACGTCGATTTTACCCTTAAATTTACGCAGGCTTTCTCTTATCGGTTTTGCTATTGACTCCTCGATCTTTAGTGACACCCGATCCTATAACACCCAAAAAAATTTACTACAAGTTAGCATTTAATTCTTAGCATTTATTAAATTTTCTAGGTATTTTTAACTAAGGCCAAATAATAAACATTGGTTAATAAAAGTAACTATAAGGTTTAGAAACATGTTTGTTGCATTCATGCCGAAGTATATTGTTTTTGGTTGAGTGTAGAGCTAGATGATTTGAAGTTGAATTCAAATTCCATTTGAATTTGGCTTAGAATTGAAAAATACATTTGGAAAAGAATTTGATTTTGAAAATTTTACCTTTCTTCATTTTCAGCCCAGCCCTAGATCTGGCCTGGCCCTCTTCTTCCTTTCCCTTCCCAGTTTTGGCCTGCTGGCGGCCTAGCAACCCTTCCCTTCTCTTCCTTTCTCGTTCCTGTTTTCTCCCATGGTCGGCCGGCTTCGCTCCAGCCCAGTCACCGGCCCGCTCCGCGCGCCTCCCTCTTTCTCCCACGCGCGCACCGCATCGTGCGGCCCAGCTCGCCCACATGCGCTGCCTATTTTCTTCTCTCACTACGCCACTAGCCTCGCGTGTCAGCGCCTTCCCTTCCCTTTCCTTTCTTCTTCCCCAGCAATTTCCTTTCTTTTCCCCAGCGCACCTTCCTTCTTCGGCGCCCGCCGATGGCGCTGCTCGGCATGGAAAGCCACCGCCGTCAGCCACACATGGCAGGAGACCAATCCCGCTTGCTCCCCTTCCTTTTTCCGTGCATCGCCCGACCTATAAAGCTCCACGCCACACCCCTTCCCTCTCCCATCCTCTGCTCACACTCCAGTTCTGCCATCGCCGCAATCCACCCTCACCCATGCCTCAATCACCGTCGATGACACCACTCGGAGCTCCGCCGTAATCCCCCGCGCCCGTAGGTACCATCCATTTGAGGTTTTGGTCACGCTTTGATCAGATTCATCCTCACCAGCGCCCTCACTCTCTCTCCAGATCACCGCCATCATCGACCCGCTTTCGGAGCCCTTCCCGAACGCATCCGTCGCCTTTCCCAGACTCATGGTGAGCTCCCCATCCTTCCCGTGCCTTCCATTCACTGTTTCGTGCTCTGGAACATCGTACTGGTGACCTCCAGACCCGCTGGCCATGGCACCGCCATGGGATCAGCAGCCCGCCATGTTCCCCCCGCCTTGGAAGCGCCTCCATCGTGTTCATGAGATCTCGTAGATCATTTAGGTGTGCTTGGTTGTCTCGGGAATGGCCGGAACCACCGTACCAGGGGTTTGCCGCTGTGGTAGCCTTGTCGACGGCCATGGCATGCTTGCCGACATTCCTGTGCAGTGGCGCAGGTCTCACCCGTGCCTCCTGTGCCATCAGATCGGCACTGGACGGCCTAGATCCAACCATACCGGTTGGATCATAACCAGTCCACCATGGACCCGTAGACCCAGCCATAGTGCCGTGTCAGCAGGTCCACTGAGCCACGTGGTGCACCGCACTAATCCCAGCGTGCCATGTGTCATCCAGTCAGCACCGCGGTCAAACCCGCAGTCAAACCGTACCCTTTTTGCATTAAAGCCCTTTTGTTTTCATAGAATCAACCCGCAGTCCAGATTACTTCAAAATAAATGCATATCAGTCCTATTTTTATTCGTTTAGGTCCCTGTATTTTCCAGAATTAGTACCCGCAGTCCTATAACCATGTATATTCATATTTTTAATTGTTTTAATTCAAAAATAAGTTCAGTTTATTTACAGGAATGCCATTACATCTTATTTCATGCATAACTTTCACGTTTTAAGTGCGATCTGAGTGATTATTTCACTCACGTGTTCGTAGCAATACGTAGAATAGATTTATAAGCTTTTCAACTTATGTTTTTACTGTTTGGTGTAATGTTCTAATAGAAGTCTATCTTGTATGCATGTAATGATTGGAATGATGCTTGATTGGTGATTTGGAACACGATTAGAGGGTGAGCCATTTGAGGTGACAAAGGACCCATAGCAGGATTAGCAGTACTTCTAGGACAACTTTGAAGAAGGCAAGTGTACCAAAGGCCCCTTGTACCTATGAACAATTACTATTCATATTCATGCATGTGTTTAATTTGATATACCCTTAAGGACTTTACCTAGATGAATTCTTGTACCACATATCCTTATTACGTATGGTTTGGGTATGCATTTTGGGTAGATGCTGCAGCGCTGAACATAGAATAATAGTTAAACATGACTAAAGACATTATGCAATATGATAACATGAAGCTTTTTAGCAATAGATAGGGGGCTAGAGTACGGGGTTGAGTACTCTAGTGCCTCTCCATAAGGACTTAATCCTGAAGCGGCAACCCAGGAGGTTCCGTACAACCCCGAGTGTCATATGGCTCTGACTTTAACCTATTAACTAGATTGTACTAGCTTGTCTGTAGCTTCCAGTAAGGGTAAGAGGGTATCTTTCCTTTTTCTGCTAGGATGTGTGCACTGTGCTGTGTTGCCCACGTGTGCCACTCCTTAGTAGCTACGACTTGTTAATGCGACTAGCTAAGGGTTTCATAGTGAAACCCTACCACACTTCCTAGGTAGAGGTGTAGTGGGCCTTGCAAACCCTGGCATTGGGAATCACCGCTCGGTGGGTAAAGATGTACAATTTCTACAAAAATATTTGACCTATTATAACAGCCGTGCTCACGGATACGAGCGGTCTAGATCCTTCAAGATTAGTGGTTACTGTGGGTAGTGGATGGTTAGGAATTGAGATAAACATGACTATACTTTGACATCACTTGGGAATTGGGACTGTTCATTAAAGTAGTGATTCAGGATGCTAAAATTTGATCAACTAAACTTGCGAACCGCAATCAAACAGTGTCAAGTCTTTTGAGCCTCATAGATCCGTTTGATATACTTGCTAAGCATGGTGAGCTTACACTTGCTTTATATCCAATGAAAATCCTAGATGGGTAACAGATAATGGATATGAAGAGTTCCCAGAGGATGTCCAGGACTACTAGGAAGACGTTCACCAGTTGGAGTCCCTGTGGCAAATTGGGCTAGTTATTCCGCTGTGATTGTAATAATATTGCCATTGAGCAAACTTTGTATTAACTTTATGATGAGATATGCGATGTAATAAGTACTTTACTTTGATACTATTGCATTTTGTGATATATGTGTGTGTTTGGACATCCTGAGCGCACATATATGAATACTTGGTTTTGCTATGCAAAATTGGGTGCAACAAATTGGTATCAGAGCTATAACTGACTGTAGGACGATCAAGCTAGTTAGAAATGGATGTTTCTAGGATCACATTATCTTTATTTTACTACCTTTAATTTGCTATAAAATTTTTGCTTATATTATGTTCTTTATCTGTTGCCAAAAGTTACTTTATTCTAATACTCAACCTTTTTCATTCTTATAGATGGCCCGCACCAAGTAGACCCCACGCAAGAGGACCATCGTGATGCCCACCTAGAGGCCAAGGTTCACATTGGGCAAGTGTGTCCCGGCACATCTGGTGGAAGCTCTAAGGAACCTGGAAGAGGAACCACCTATGGAGGTGCCCATGGGGGAACCTCTAGAGGACATGCTAGAAGATCCAATGGATGAAGAAATAGAAGAGGGGCCCATGTTTGAGGAGCCCATTGAGATAGAGGAGTCTGAGGAGGAAGCTATGGAAGAGAATGGATAAGGTGGCTAGGAGGGAGCTGGTGACCCTGATGATGGAGATGACTCGGATGATTCTGATTCGAATAGAGGTGATGATGGTGGAGATGGTAATGGTGGTTGAAAGGATCAAGATGCCCAAGAGGGGGGGGGTGAATTGGGCTAATTCTAAATTCTCTTGCAATAATCAAATCCTACGGATAGCCCAATTAACCCCTTGTGCCTTGAAAAGTGTTTCTATCAAATTAATGCACAACAAACTCGCAACCTATGTTCCAAACTTACTCTAGCAAGCAATTCTATGGATGTAAAACAAGTATTGAATTGCTCAAAGTAAATACTCAAAGTAAAAGCTCAAAGTAAATAGAGAGAGAAAGGAACGCGATGATGTTTTGCCGAGGTATCAGAGAGTCGCCACTCCCCACTAGTCCTCGTTGGAGCACCCGCGCAAGGGTGTAGCTCCCCCTTGATCCGCGCAAGGATCAAGTGCTCTCTACCAGTTGATTCTTCGACACTCCATCGCGGCGAATCACCCAAAGCCGCTCACAACTTGAGTTGGGTCACCCACAAGCTCCGCCGGGTGAACACCAAGCTCCCAATCACCACCAAGCCATCTAGGTGATGGCGATCACCAAGAGTAACAAGCACGAACTCTCACTTGACCACGCGAAGCCTAATGAGAAGATGGATGCACACTTTGCTACTCTTGATTTGCTAGTGAGGCTACTCTCTTGGATTCTAAAATCACAAACACCTCACTAGGACCTTGCTCTTCTTGGCACTCACAAACGTGTTTCTCAGCTGTTGGAATGAGCAAAAGTAACTCCACACACGAGTGGAGCTTCTATTTATAAGGCAGCCTGAAAAACGAACCGTTATGAGCTTCTACGGGGTGACCGGACGCTCCGGTCGTGTTGACCAGACACTCCGGTCAGTTCAACCCGCGAACCAGTAGTAATGAGTTGACCAGACGCTGGCAGGGTCCGATCAGCACTGACCGGACGCGTCCGGTCACATAAAACCCTTACTGGAACCTTACTAGAGTCGACCGGACACTGGATACTCAGGGTCCGGTCAGTACTGACTGGACGCGTCCGGTCACACTTTCTCAAGTCTGGACCCTTACTGGAGTCGACCAGATGCTGGCCCTCAGCGTCCGGTCACATTGACCTTCCAGCGTCCGGTCACACCAGACTTGTTCTCCTCAATCAAATGAACTGACCGGACCCTGCTGCCAGCGTCTGGTCGCACCGGAGCCAGCGTCCGGTCAGTATTTGACCCTCCATTCACTTCCAACTCTCGATCATTTGTGAATGAAGTTTGCTCCAAAGGATCTTAGGCATTCATAGGAGCTACCTAGAGCTAGTTTTAACAAGTGTGCACCACACCTAACTCACTAGACTCAACTAGGTCAAGCTACTCGTCCATACCCCCCTTAATAGTACGGCCAAAGGAAAAACAAAGTCCTAAACTACTCTAAGTGTCTCTCCAACTCCAATCGACACTTAGAACTAGTCATCCTTAACCTTGTCGTCCATCCTTTGAAAACCAAAATGATTTCCATCGTAGGGGCATTACAACCTCGATTGCCCAATCGATCTCCATTACCATGACCTAACTTAATTGCCTCTGCAAAACACACGTTAGTCATAGTAATCTTGTATTGACATTAATCACCGAAATCCAACTAGGGGCCTAGATGCTTTCAATCTCCCCCTTTTTGGTGATTGATGACAATACCACCTCGAGTATGTTAAAGAGTGAGGTTTTTGATGGGCTTGGTTCATATAAGCTTTTGTCAATAGGAACAAAAGTGTTAGTCAAGCTTATATGACCCAAGCCAACATAATGTACTCAAAGGATATGAATTAAGCATGAGTACAAATAACAAAGCTCATTTGCTTCGAAGTATAAACGCGGAAGCAAAAGCAAATGAGCATAATACAAGTGATATGACATTTAAATAATGCAAAGTAGAAATCACACATGTCATATATCACAATCACGTAGATAGCACTATCACATATATATAATAGTATGCATGAAAGTAAACACACGAATGCATAAGTAATAGTGTATCACACAAATAAAATTCCAAATGTATATAATAAGCTAATACGAGATAACTAGCTCCCCCTAAAACTCGCTCCCCCTGAGTCTACATACTCAAACCCTCTCCCCCTTTGGCGTCAAACACCAAAACCTAAGGGTCGGTCGGCGGGGCTACAGCGGACGAGTCGGGCGCTGAAGTACGTGGAGCAAGATGGAACTGAGCGCCATCATCATCTGACCCTGAGCTCTGAACTGACTGACCCTCTGAAGCAGGAAGTGTTGCTGAAGCGGTCTGGGTCTGAGCTGGGGCTGGTGCTGCCTGTGAAGCTGCTAGTATGTCTGTCGTAGGATCTGACGAGGCGACAGACGAGGGGAGCCTCTGAGTAGTCATGATAGCTGGAGCAGCTGTAGATGGACCGGCGGTATGCATATGAGGCGGAGTAGGCATGCCGGTCAACTCGCTGAAGGATGCTCCAAGACTTCTGGAGACTGACGTGTCAGGCACGAATAGCGAGGGTGACTGCTCTGGTGAGAAACTCGTGTGATATGGAGTGAACTGTGGGGCAACCACCGGTGAGGACAACCACTGGGACACCTGAACTGTAGGTGAAGCAAATGTAGCTGGAGGCTGTCCCTGACTCTGAAGCCCACTGGGCTGTATTGCTGGAGTCGTCGAAGTGGTAGGAGGCTGAGTTGATTATTAGGAACCCCCAACGTAACAAATAAGGAAACATAAAAAGAGTCCCGATGTCACGCGAGATCCACTGACCGAACGCTCCGGTGGTAGCGACCGGACGCTACCACCCAGCGTCCGGTCGATTCTAGAGAGGTCCAATTCCTCTAGAATCGGGACCGGACACGTCCGGTGGTCCATGACCGGACACAGGCAGGGTCCAGTCAGTACAACTTGTTCTTCCTTCGATCGACCAGACGCTGAACCCTTCCTGACCGGACGCACAGACGCAGCGTCCGGTCACTCCTTCACTAGCAGTTCACCTCCTGTGAACTGACCGGACGCTGGACAGCAGCGTCCGGTGCAGCGTCTGGTGCACTTTTTTCAGCAGATCTTCAAACTTCCTTTGCGCTACCTGTTCCCAATCAAGTCCCAACTTGAATAAGATCCAAATAAACACCAATTGGGACTGATGTGAGTGACCTCTCTCAAACCCTCATATTTTTCAAAATATTTTGCCTTAGGCTATAATTCTTTTTTAAGAAAATAGGCAACAAAAGGGCAAATGGAACAAAACGACAAAACAACATTCATGCATATGCAATACTTGTAAGTAAATCTAGTTGCTTGTCAAGTTTGATCCAAGGTTAAGCTTCTTCACACGCTTTTCGACGGTTATCTTAACCATGTTAGACAAGCCCTATATGCATTGCCACAAATTAAGCATGTTGTATATTACAATGAATGCAAGGGACAACACAAGCTCAATTTTTAGTGAAGTTACTAAAATCAAGTACATTGAGCTCATTCCGCAATCTACAAAATGTAGCCTCATCTAGCGGTTTAGTGAAGATATCCGCTAATTGATCTTCGGATCTTACACCTTCTAGTGATATATCATTTTTAGCCACATGATCTCTTAGAAAGTGATGGCGGATATCTATATGCTTGGTGCGAGAGTGTTGAACTGGATTATTTGCAAGTTTTACCGCACTTTCATTGTCGCACAAAAGAGGTACTTTCTCTAGAACTACTCCATAGTCTAGCAAAGTTTATTTCATGTATAATATTTGTGCACAACAAGCACCCACGGCAATGTATTCCGCTTCGGCGGTGGACAAAGCCACACTATTTTGTTTCTTGGAGGACCAAGACACAAGTGATCTACCAAACAAATGGCACCCTCCAGATGTGCTCTTTCTATCAACTTTGCATCCGACGTAATCTGAATCGGAATAGCCAATTAATTCAAATAAAGCTCCTTTGGGATACCAAAGGCCAATGCTTGGTGTGTGCTTAAGATACCTAAGGATTCTTTTTACGGCAATTAAATGTGTTTCCTTAGGAGTAGCTTGAAATCGAGCACACATACACACACTAAACATGATGTCGGGCCTAGATGCGGTTAAATATAACAAGCTACCAATCATAGAACGGTAGATAGTTTAATCAACCGGGTTACCTCCCTCATCTAGGTCGAGATGTCCATTTGTAGGCATTGGTGTCTTGATTGGCTTACATTCATCCATCTTGAATCTCTTGAGAAGATCTTTTGTATATTTCTCTTGAGAGATGAAGATGCCTTCTTTCATTTGCTTGACTTAAAAACCAAGAAAGAATGTAAGCTCACCAATCATTGACATCTCAAACTCCTTCGACATCAATTCACCAAATTCTTTGAATGAGTCTTCATTTGATGATCCAAAGATGATATCATCAACATATACTTGACAAATGAAGATATGCCCATCAAGCTTCTTGGTGAATAGTGTGGTGTCGACCTTCCCATTGGTGAAGCCCTTTTCAATGAGGAAGTCCTGAAGGCGCTCATACCAAGCTCTTGGGGCTTGCTTAAGCCCATATAGTGCCTTGGACAACCTATAAACATGATTAGGATATCTAGGGTCTTCAAACCTGGGAGGTTGATCAACATAGACTAGTTCATTAATAAAGCCATTTAAAAATGCACTTTTCACATCCATTTGATATAGTTTCATTTCATGATGTGATGCATATGCAAGAAGGATATGGATGGCTTCTAATCTTGCAACCGGTGCAAAGGTCTCTTCAAAATCCAAACCTTCAACTTGAGAGAACCCCTTTGCAACTAGTCTTGCCTTGTTCCTCACAACAACACCTTGATCATCTTGCTTGTTGCGGAACACCCACTTCGTTCCAATGACTCTTGCACCTTTTGGTCGCTCTTCAAGAGTCCAAACTTCATTGCGAGTGAAGTTGTTCAACTCTTCATGCATGGCAATGATCCAATCCGGATCTTTAAGAGCTTCTTCTACCTTGGTAGGCTCATAGCAAGAGACAAAAGAGTGATGAGCAATAAATGAAGTAAGTTTTTGAGATCGAGTCATTACACCCTTTGATGGACTCCCTATGATGAGATCTTGTGGATGATCTTGTAGGAGAGGTGTATTTCTTCTATTGACCACTTGAGGAGGAGGTTGTGGAGCATCAACATCTTGTGCTTGTACCACCATTTGCTCATGGGAGATATGAGTATCTTCATTTTCTACTCTCCCATCTTTTTCACCATCTTGTGGTACACTTGATGAAGAAGGTTGGTTAATGACTTGTACATCATCTTCATCATCTTTTGGCTTCATGTCTCCCATCGGAATATTCTTCATAGCCTCCCTCAATGGTTCATCACCTACATCATCAAGATTTTCATGTGCTCCTTGGGAGCCGTTAGATTCATCAAATTCTACATCATATGTTTCTTCAACCAAGCCAGTGGCACGATTAAATACTCTATATGCTTTGGACTTCAATGAGTAACCAACAAGAAAACCTATATCACAACGTCTTTGAAACTTTCCTAGGTGTTGCCGCTTCTTGTAGATGTAGCACTTGCAACCAAACACCCTAAAGAAGGAGACGTCCGGCTTCTTCCCATTGAGCAACTCATACGGTGTCTTGACAAGGAACTTTTGAAGAAATAGGCGGTTGGATGCATAATATGCGGTGTTGATTGCTTCCGCCCATAGAGCTTCAGGGGTGTTGTACTCATCTAGCATTGTCCTTGCAAGAGTGATCAAAGTCCGGTTCTTCCTCTCAACTACACCATTTTGTTGAGGAGTATAGGTTGCGGAGACTTCATGTTTGATTCCAACTTCATCACAATAGGATTCAATATTTGTGTTGTCAAATTCTTTTCCATTGTCACTTCTAATCTTCTTGAGCTTCACTTCAAATTCATTTTGAGCTCTCTTGGCAAACTTCTTGAAACAAGATGCAACTTCGGATTTGTCATGAAGGAAGAACACCCATGTATACCTTGAATAGTCATCCACAATCACAAGACAATAGAGATTTCCTCCCAAACTCTTGTATGTTGTTGGTCCAAATAAATCCATGTGTAGGAGTTCTAGCACTCTTGTGGTTGACATGAAAGCTTTGGTTGGATGAGTGTTTGCAACTTGCTTGCCGGCTTGACATGCACTACAAAGCTTGTCCTTCTCAAACTTCACATCCTTCAACCCTCTCACCAAATCATTCTTCATAAGCTTCTTGAGTGAGCTCATCCCAACATGAGCAAGTCTTCTATGCCATAGCCACCCAAGTGTTGTTTTGGTGAATAGGCAAGTCTTCAAGTTTGCATCTTCGGAGGTGAAGTCAACTAGATATAAGTTGTATCTAAATCCATTGAATATCACTTGATTGTCATCTACCTTGGATACAACAACCTCCTTCTCGGTGAATAAGCATTGAAAGCCAAGATCACACAATTGCCCAACGGATAGCAAGTTGAAGCTTAATGAAGCAACATAGAGCACATTGGAGATGGAATGATCATTTGATATTGGCACTTTGCCCAATCCTTTAACCTTGCCCTTTGAATTATCTCCAAATATTATTTTCTCTTGTCCATCTACCTCTTCATCTAGTGAGGTGAACATACGAGGATCACCGGTCATATGTTGAGTGCAACCACTATCAATAACCAATGACTTCCACCGGTCTTGTAGTTCACCTACACACATGAGATTCAAACTTTAGGAATCCAAACTTGTTGAGGGCCCTTCACCTTCTCAACAAGTGACTTAGCCACCCAAATCTTCTTAGGCCTACTCTTGTTGGGGGGTCTTAAGAACATGACTTTCATCTTTCCACTAGAATCTTTTCTAAGCATGTAGTGAGCATTGAAGGCAAAGGGTCTAGCATGCTTGGGCAAGGGTTGTGGTGGTGGAGTTTGACACTCATGAGCAAAGTGGCCTTCTTGTCCACACTCAAAACATCTCTTTGGCTTTGGCTTTGGCTTTGATTGTTGGTGTTGAGCTTGAGCCTTCTTCTTCTCTACACTTGCCATATATCCAATGCCACTTCTATCCATCTTCATGATGGTATTCATGAGTAGCTCACTTTGGAGATGCTTGCCTCTAGCAAACTTGCTCGATCCCACCTTGAGATGCTCTTTCTCCATCTTGAGCTTCTTGTTCTCTTCCTTGAGAATATCATTGTTCTTCTCTTCCTTGAGTTTCTTGTTTTCTTCTTTGAGCTTCTCATTCTCAAAGATCAACTCTTTGTCATGATCAAGAGTTTCTAGCACAATGGTGTTGTGACTTTTCATCTCTTCAAGATCTTTCATGAGCTTCTCATTGTCACTCTTGAGCTTGACATACTCATCATAGTCATTGCACTCAACCACTTGCTTGCCTTTGCTACTAGATCCATGCTCAATGCTCTCACCAATTAAATCATCACATGAGGTAGCTATATCAATCTTAACAACATGGTTAGTAGCATCATGTGGCTCATTTGGTAAGAATTCTTGTGCAATAACAAGGGTATCATAATTGATCTTTAGAGTTGTATATTCATCTTTTAGCTTGTTGTGACTAGTGATAAGCTCATTGTGCACCCACTCAAGTTTATCATGTTTATCTTTAAGCTCTTTCTTAGAAGATTTGAGCTCCTTGAGTTTGGATGATATAGAATCATTTGTTTCTTTGAGCTCATCATTAGCCTTTTCTAATGTATCACACTTAGCTAAGAGTGAATCATTTTTAGCATCAAGTTTTTCATTTGTAGCTCTACTCTTTCTAATGATCTTAGTGTATTTTCTTAATATTTTGACAAGATCATCATATGTAGGTGAGTCATCATCGCTATCGCTATCATCATCACTAGCTTGCTCATCATCACTACTATCATCACTCTTAGTTACCTTGTGTTCACCCTTGGCCATAAGGCATAGGTGTGTAGAGGATGATGGCGATGGTGGCGGTGAGGATGCAAGATCAATAGCAATGGCGGCCACCTTCTCATTATCACTCTCATCATTGGATGATCCACTTGATGAATCAATGTCCGTGAGCCAATCACCGACAATGTAGGCCTTGCCACTCTTCTTCTTCTTGTAGAAGTCCCTCTTTTTGCCATCTCTCTTCTTGTATGGCTTGTTCTTTTTCTTTTCATCTTCATCGCTTGAATCATCTTTCTTGCCCTTGTTTTTTAACTTGTCTTTCTTGGGCTTTGTGCATTGATGAGCTAGGTGGCCAAGTTCACCACAATTGTAGCAATCCATCTCGGAGATTGGCTTTCTTCTTGAGCTAGTAAAGAACTTCTTCTTCTTGCCATCAAACTTGATGCCACTCTTGTTTAGCCTTTTTAGCATCTTGGTGGTCTTCTTCACCATGAGAGCAAGGCTCTCTTCATCATCTTCATCACTTGAGCTCTCATACTCAAGTCTTGCTTTGCCCTTATCTTGGCTAGCTTTGAATGCTAAGTCCTTCTCTTTCTTCTTTGTAGAGGATGAGCCATCTTGTGGCGTGATGTGCATGTACATCTCATGAGCATTGAACTTTCCCAAGATTTGTGTCGGTGTAGCAGCGGAAAGATCACCTTGATGTAGCACGGCCACAATGTGCCCATATTTATCTATGGGGAGGACACTCAAGATTTTTCTCACAACGTCGGATGGTGACATTTGAGTAAGTCCAAGCCCATTGACTTCCTCTACAAGAACATTTAAACGAGAATACATCTCATTAGCACTTTCTTTGGGAAACATCTCAAAAGAATTTAGCTTTTTAATTACAAGATGATAGCGTTCCTCATGCTCACTCTTGGTTCCCTCATGGAGCGCACAAACGTCCGACCATAGTGCATGGGCGTCTTTGTGGTTCCTTACACGATTGAACACAACTTTGCAAAGGCCTCTAAAGATGGTGTTGCGAGCCTTTGCATTCCATTTTTCATAGTTCACTTCATCGCCTTGAAGTTGTGCGGCATTCTTAGGTGTTGGGAACCCTTGAGAGGCGGCTCTAAGAATTCCAACATCTAGAGCTTCTAGGTATGCCTCCATGCGAATTTTCCAATATGGAAAATCATCTCCCTCAAAGATAGGAGGAGGTCCATCCCTGTGAGACATCTTACTCTAAGCGATTAAGTTTAAAAACATGAGCACGAGGCTCTGATACCAATTGAAAGGATCAAGATGCCCAAGAGGGGGGTGAATTGGGCTAATTCTAAATTCTCTTGCAATAATCAAATCCTACGGATAGCCCAATTAACCCCTTGTGCCTTGAAAAGTGTTTCTATCAAACTAATGCACAACGAACTCGCAACCTATGTTCCAAACTTACTCTAGCAAGCAATTCTATGCATGTAAAACAAGTATTGAATTGCTCAAAGTAAATACTCAAAGTAAATGCTCAAAGTAAATAGAGAGAGAAAGGAACGCGGTGATGTTTTGCCGAGGTATCGGAGAGTCGCCACTCCCCACTAGTCCTCGTTGGAGCACCCGCGCAAGGGTGTAGCTCCCCCTTGATCCACGCAAGGATCAAGTGCTCTCTACGGGTTGATTCTTCGACACTCCGTCACGGCGAATCACCCAAAGCCGCTCACCACTTGAGTTGGGTCACCCACAAGCTCCGCCGGGTGAACACCAAGCTCCCAATCACCACCAAGCCGTCTTGGTGATGGCGATCACCAAGAGTAACAAGCACGAACTCTCACTTGACCACACGAAGCCTAATGAGAAGATGGATGCACACTTTGCTACTCTTGATTTGCTAGTGAGGCTACTCTCTTGGATTCTCAAATCACAAACACCTCACTAGGACCTTGCTCTTCTTGGCACTCACAAATGTGTTTCTCAGCTGTTGGAATGAGCAAAAGTAACTCCACACACGAGTGGAGCTTCTATTTATAAGGCAGCCTGAAAAACGAACCGTTATGAGCTTCTGCGAGGTGACCGGACGCTCCGGTCGTGTTGACCGGACACTCCGGTCAGTTCAACCCGTAAACTAGTAGTAATGAGTTGACCGGACGCTGGCAGGGTCCGGTCAGCACTGACCGGACGCGTCCGGTCGCATAAAACCCTTACTAGAACCTTACTGGAGTTGACCGGACGCTGGATACTCAGGGTCCGGTCAGTACTGACCAGACGCGTCCGGTCACACTTTCTCAAGTCTGGACCCTTACTGGAGTCGACCAGATGCTGGCCCTCAGCATCCGGTCACATTGACCTTCCAGCGTCCGGTCACACCAGACTTGTTCTCCTCGATCAAATGAACTGACCGGACCCTGCGGCCAGCATCCGGTTGCACCAGAGCCAGCGTCCGGTCAGTATTTGACCCTCCATTCACTTCCAACTCTCGATCATTTGTGAATGAAGTTTGCTCCAAAGGATCTTAGGCATTCATAGGAGCTACCTAGAGCTAGTTTTAACAAGTGTGCACCACACCTAACTCACTAGACTCAACTAGGTCAAGCTACCCGTCCATACCCCCCTTAATAGTACGGCCAAAGGAAAAACAAAGTCCTAAACTACTCTAAGTGTCTCTCCAACTCCAATCGACACTTAGAACTAGTCATCCTTAATCTTGTCGTCCATCCTTTGAAAACCGAAACGATTTCCATCGTAGGGGCATTACAACCTCGATTGCCCAATCGATCTCCATTACCATGACCTAACTTAATTGCCTCTGCAAAACACACGTTAGTCATAGTAATCTTGTATTGACATTAATCACCGAAATCCAACTAGGGGCCTAGATGCTTTCAGTGGTAATGGTGGTTATGGTGGTGATGATGGAGGAGATGGTGGAAATAGGGGTGATGATAGTGATGATGATCATAATGCATTGCTGGCTCAAGGGTGGACCGCGGAGATCCACTATGACTTGGAGGGTGATGCCTACTACCACCTAAAAGCTCTAGTTTGGTTTTGGTTAATTGATGAAACCCTAAGTGCTAACCTAGTTTATTAAAGTGATTATGAGATAGGTAGCACTACTCCAAGTGATGAAGCAATGACGAAGATCATGACGATGATGATGGCATAGTGATGATCAAATGCTTGAGCTTGGAAAAGAAGAAAGAGAAAAACAAAAGGCTTAAGGCAAAGGTATAAATAGTAGGAGCCATTTTGTTTCGGCGATCAAGACACTTAGCGAGTGTGATCACATTTAAGATCGATAGCCATACTATTAAGAGGGGTGGAACTCGTATCGAAATGAGGTTATCAAAGTGCCACTAGATGCTCTAACTCATTGCATATGCATTGAGGATCTAGTGGAGTGCTAACACCCTTGAAAATGTTTGTGAAAATATGCTAACACATGTGCACAAGGTGACACACTTGGTGGTTGTCATATTTGAGAAAGGGTGAAGAAGATAGAGTTGAAAAGGAGTTAGTCGTGCTGGTTACAGAGTGACCGGACGCGTCCGGTATGGTGACCAGACACGTTCGGTATTTGGCGACGAACTCAGCGACTGGACGTGTCTGGTCACCACACCGGACACGTCCGTTGTGAATCAGCAAACGTAGTGTTTGGCAGAACAGTTCATCAGACACTGGCAGCGTCCAGTCTAGTGTGACCGGACGTGTCTGGTCGAGCGTGGATGCTTACTGTACTTGATCAGACACTGGGGCTCAGCGTCCGGTCAGTTTCTAACAGACACGTCCGGTCGGCCCTAGGGCTTACTGGACTCGACCGGACGTAGCGGCTCAGCGTCCGATCATTTGTGTTTGAGCGTCCGGTCGTCGGCAGAATGGGCAGCTACAGCTATGTTGGTTTGAACTGGACACGTGGTAGTCTGGGAGCTACCGGACACGTTCGGTAGGCTAACCGAACGCGTCCGGTATTCACAATCAGAGCGTCTGGTGCTGCGTTCGGTGCATTCTGACTGGAGCGTCCGGTCGATGCGCAGTCAGCCAAATAATTGAGCCAATGGCTCTATTTCGTGGGGGCTTCTATTTAAGCCCCATGGCCAGCTCAAGCTCACTCTCTTGCACATTTTCATTAACATAGCAATCTTGTGAGCTTAGCCAAAGCACTCCCACTCATCTCCATCATTGATCCATCATCATTGTGAGATTGGGAGAGAATCGAAGTGCATTGCTTGAGTGATTGCATCTAGAGGCACTTGGTATTCGTGTTGCGCTGCGGATTTTGCTTGTTACTCTTGGTGGTTGCCACCACCTAGATGGCTTGGTGCAGTGGTGGAGGATCGACACGAGTTGGTGATTGTGAGGGGAGTTGTACCTTCCCCGGCAGAGTGCCGAAAGGTAACTCTAGTAAATTGCTCGTGTCTTTGAGTTACCTCACTTGTGGGGAGGTTCTTACGGTGTCCAATCGTGTGGACAAGGTTTGTGAAACACCTCTTAGCCGTCGAACCACCAAGTGTTGGTCGACACAACGGGGACATAGCGTGTTGGCAAGCACGTGAACCTTGGGAGAAAATCAGTTGTCTCTTGTCATTTGCATTCTCCCGGTGATTGGCTTAATCTTCATCTTGTGATTGGTTTATTCCTCTACACGGCGGTATAATCATCCTACTCACTCATTTATATTTTTGCAAACTAGTTGTGACAAGCTCTTTAGTGTAATCAGAATTGAGAGCTTGCTTTGTTGTTTTAAGTTCATCTAGTGGAGCTCTTTAGAGTAGCAAGTTTGAGAGCTCTTAGTGAGTAGTAACATTGCAAGTTGTGTGCCGAGTAATCATTGCAACTAGAATTGTTGGATAGGTGGCTTGCAACCCTTGTAGAGCTAGAGCAAGTTTGCATTTCGCCTTTTGTCATACTAATCAAATTGCTCTAGTTGATTTGTAGATTTTTAAATAGGCTATTCACCCCCCTCTAGCCATACTAGGACCTTTCACCACCCCAAGCTTCTCGCACTTGTACATCGCTACCACGCCAGAGGCACTATTTAGTACAGGATGGAGCATTGGACCCACCCCGACTACACCGGCTTCTGGGAGATAGAAGTGTACATCCACATGGGTACTCGGGTGCGCTACATCCACCGTGCCATCACTGCATGGCTCACACATGCGGCCATCATCAGGGACACAGCTCGACATGCATTGGTGGTCAACCGCGACCGCCACTTCGATGACATCGCCTGGGAGGACGATCGATATCTTCCCCATCGTCGGAGTGGCTAGTCTACATGCAACATCACTGCACCACTTGGAGAGGCGAACCTGAGACTGATGCCTACCTTGTTGTGCTTGGCGGAGACCAACACTGACTTGGATCAGGCCCTAGACGAGCTCGATGTCATGGGGAAGGCCTATCTGCAACTTGCCCATGAGAACGCTACACTGAAGCAACAACAAGGAGGTCCAGATGTGGAAGCGCAAGGTGTACCTGCTCAGTCACCCCCAAGGAACAGAGGAGAGTTTGGAGACCCCAACACCAGCACCAACGTCGACCCATACCCATAGGAGGAAGTCTTAAAAATATGTAATAAACACGCGTAGATGCACGAGAGAGTGTTTAGCTTCTTTCTTTTAATGGTTGAACAAGTGTTACTTGCATGGTTGGATGTTTATCATTATGAACAATGCTTGATTTGGATCTTTGATATGATTGTGATGACTTGTGGGCATGTCCATGGTCATTTAGTTAAGGTTAAGGTTTAAGGATATTATGAATAAATAGTTGGGTTTCGTTTTATCATGCTGTCCATTCTGTATCATTCTGAGCAGTCCGTATTTATCAGTTCATATCTCATGTTCTAGCTGTTCAATGGTCATGAAAATTTTATGGAGATAAGTAGACTTCAACATATTTCTTTTGTCTCTAGAATCACCTCAATACCTATTATAAATTGTGAGATACAGCTGTTGTAAGTTGAGGTTTCTGTGCTGTCAGAATTCTGGAACAGTACTGCTTGTCGTCTATATTTGACTAAGTAAACTTCAGAATCTGAAAAAGTGTTCTAAATGAAAGTTGTAGAGAATTTCATAAGATTTCTAGAAAGGTAAAATACGCAATCAGATGATAAACAGAGAGTGAGATATACTCATTTTACTGCACTGCTGTTGTCCAACTCGCCGGAATAGTTCAGAACAATTATCTTCTTGTATACCCTACATATATCTCTTGTCTTGATCTTGTGACACCTACTCTTGTTATACCATTATCTTTTAAGGGTTATATGCTTGGACATGTGAGACTTATATGATGCATCTACAGATGGTGAACACTAGGAGGAACAACCAGGGAGGCGAGGACCTGCCACCACCTCCTCCAGTCACTATGGAGCAGCTGATGATGATGTAGACACAGTTGCTTCAGCAGATGGCCCAGAACATGCAGAACATGGGGCATGGGAATGGGAATGCACCCCCTCACGTTAGAGATAAGAGGGGAGAGTTCCTAAAAGGACACCCACCTGTATTCAAGCACTCTACCGACCCACTCCAGGCTGACGACTGGCTACGTGCCATTGAGAGGCAACTGGAGATTGCCCAGTGTGATGATAAGGAGAAGGTTCTATATGCTTCTGGACAGTTGCAAGGAGCTGCATTGGATTGGTGGGACTCATTCCACTTCGGCCATACCAAAGCTAATCCCATCACTTGGGCCGAGTTCCGCAGTGCCTTCCGCTCTCACCATGTACCTACGGGACTGATGAAGCTAAAGAAGGAGTTCTTGGCTCTCAAGCTGGGGAGCATGACTGTTGCTGAATATCGTGATAAGTTCATATAATTGTCATGGTATGCACTAACTGAGGTAGATGAGGACGAGAAGAGGCAGGAGCTATTTATGGAGGGCCTAAATGATGGTCTCCAGTGCCGGTTGTTGTCTCATACTTTTGCTAGCTTCCAGCAGCTGGTGGATAAGGCTTTGGTGATCGAGAACAAGCGCCGCCAGATGGAGGACAAAAAGAGGAAGTTTCAAGGACAACAATATGGGAGCAACTCTCGCTTCCGTGCCAATCCTCAACAAGCTCAACCTCAGCAGCGCTATCAAGGTCAGTCAGGTCCAGTCAACCGCAACCAGCAACCCCAGCATGCACACCAGCAGCAGCAGTAGTACAAGGCACCAGCTCAGCACCAGTAGCAGTCCAACAATGTACCTATGAGGAACAATGCCCCCAATGCTCCACAGAAGAATGGCGCACCAAAAGCGCCAAATGCAGTTAATGATAATAAATGCTTCAATTATGGAGAGTCGGGACATTACTTCAACAGATGCCCCAAGAGGACGGCTAACATGCAGCAGAATTATGTTCGGGGGAAGGTGAATCATGTGACTACTGAAACAGCTCAGGAGGCACCGGATGTGGTGATCGGTATGTTTCCGATCAACTCAAACTCAGCTATAGTACTTTTTGATTCTGGTGGTTTGCATTCCTTCATAGCATATACATTTATAGAGAAACATGGTATTCCAGTAAGTGTTATGAAGAAACCCATGTTAGTTAGCTCACCTGGAGGGGAAATGAAAGCAGAGTGGATATGCTTAGCTGCTAGTCTCAGCATAAGGGGGTAGAATTTCAAAGAAACCTTGTAGTCATAAACTCATCTGGTATCGATGTCATCTTGGGTATGGATTGGTTAAGATTGCAGGAGGTAGTTATTAATTGTGGTAATAGTTCCATGAATCTTACCACTCCATCCGGAGAGAAAGTTGAGTATGTGGCAACACAGTTAGCTGCAGAAATCTGCCTGGTTAATCAGCTAGAGGGCACAACCTTAGAGGATATAAGGATAGTAAACGAATATACAGATGTCTTTCCTGAGGAATTACTAGGTATGCCACCTGAACGAGACATCGAGTTTATAATTGAACTTTTACATGAAACTACACCCATAGCTAAGAGACCCTATAGAATGGGAGTGAATGAATTAGCAGAACTTAAGAAACAATTAAGGGAATTGTTAGATAAGGGTTATGTTCAACCTAGTTCTTCACCTTAGGGTGCACCAGTACAATTTGTAGAGAAGAAAGATGGTACACAGAGAATGTGCATAGATTACAGATCATTTAATGAGGTCACAATTAAGAATAAGTACTCACTGTCTAGAATCGATGACTTGTTTGACCAGTTGAAAGGGGCTTTTATGTGTTTTCCAAGATCGACCTTCAATCTGGATACCATCAGTTGAGAATAAGGCGCACTGACATCCCCAAAACTGCTTTTGTGACCCGATATGGACTATATGAGTTCACAGTCATGTCCTTTGGTCTAACAAATGCACCTGCTTACTTCATGTATTTGATGAACAAAATGTTCATGGAGTATCTTGGCAAGTTTGTCGTCGTGTTCATTGATGACATATTAGTGTACTCTAAGAATGAAGAAGAACATGAAGAACATTTGAGGTTGGTGTTACAGAAGCTTAGAGAATATCAGCTTTATGCTAAGTTTAGCAAATGTGAGTTCTGGCTAAAAGAAGTATCTTTCCTTGGTCACATAATCTCTAATGGAGGAGTAGCAATAGATCCCAAGAAGGTTAGAGATGTGTTGAGTTGGAATCCACCTCAGGATGTTAGTGAGATTCAGAGTTTTCTTGGTATGGCTGGGTACTATAGGAGATTCATCGAGGGATTCTCTAAATTAGCCAAGCCCATGACTGCTTTGTTAGAGAAGAATGCAAAATTTGTATGGACTAAGCAATGTCAGGACAGTTTTGAGGAGTTAAAGAAGAGATTGACTTCTGCCCCAGTGCTCATCTTACCTAATCTCACCAAAAGCTTCTCCATCTATTGTGATGGCTCACGGCAAGGTCTAGGTTGCGTTCTTATGCAAGAGGGCAGAGTTGTTGCCTATGCATCCAGACAGCTGAGAAAACATGAGTTAAATTATCTGACTCATGATCTGGAGTTAGCGGCTGTGGTACATGCTCTCAAAATTTGGAGGCATTACCTGATTGCTCATAAGTGAGATTTATGCGGACCATAAGAGTTTGAAGTATATATTCACATAGTCAGATCTGAATCTGAGGCAGCGTAGATGGCTATAGTTAATCAAGGATTATGATTTGGATATACACTATCACCCAGGAAAGGCTAATGTTGTAGCGGACGCCTTGAGTAGGAGGAGTTATGTGAACATGGCCTATACAACTCAACTACCTAAAGAGTTGTGTGAGGAGTTCAAATACCTGAATTTGGGTATTGCGGCTAACACCATGGAGTTAGAGGTAGAACTTACTCTAGGACGAGAGATTTGTAAGGGACAGCTGAATGATGAGAGGATCAAGGATATTGCTGAACGTATAGTAATTGGTAAAGCTCCAGGATTCCACATGGATGATCAAGGGACAATATTGTTTGGCAAAAGGATTTGTGTGCTAGAAGTGAAATCAATTAGGGAGGCTATTTTGAGGGAAGCTCATGACTCGGCCTATTCCATACACCGGGAGTACTAAAATGTATCTTGATCTTAAAGAGAGATACTGGTGGTATGGACTAAAGAGAGATGTAGCTGAACATGTGGCCATATGTGACATGTGCCAAAGAGTAAAGGCAGAATGTCAGAGGCCAGCAAGTTTACTACAACCTATGAAGATACCCGAGTGGAAATGGGAAGAAGTTGGAATGGACTTCATAGTTGGATTACCCCGTACGCAGAGAGGATTTGACTCTATCTAGGTAATTGTAGACTGTGGGGTGTACGACCCCAGATACCCATGGCAAACCACATGGGCTGCGCCCCCAGGGGTGGCCCAGCCCACAAGACGAAGCCTTGCGGGGCACGACTCTGCTCGGCGCCTCCCGTAGACACCGGGAAGATATCCTGAAGATACTACGAGATCTGTTAGGATATGTATGATCCCAAGATTCCTATAATCAGTTATTACTTTCCAGTTATCTCTTAGATCTAACTGACTTGTAACCCTGCTCCCCGGACTATATAAGGCGGGCAGGGACCCCCTCCAAACTCACGTAATATCATACGATAGCTAATACAAACCAATAGACCATAGGAGTAAGGTATTACATCATATTGACGGCCTGGACCTGTCTAACTCATGTGTCTCTGTTGCCTTCTTGTTCTTGATCTCACGCTCCTCTGCGATCAATCTACCTTCATGGGATACCCCTCGAAGGACTGCCGACGATATTCTATCGACAGTTGGCGTGCCAGGTAGGGGTGTGCGTGCTATTTCCTTGTCGAACAAGATGGTTTTTTTCCGCAGGCTCTTTGTCCCTTCCACAGCCCAGCTAGATCTTCACGGTTGGATCCATCTCATGGGTCATCAACGCTGACGGAGTTGGAGAGCTCCTCGAGCCGGGGCAGATCGGTTTTGCACCGACCACCCCCGCACCTGCAACAGTAGATCCGATCTCGGAGCTGATTCCGAGGTCTCCTTCAGCAACGACTCACCTTCCGCTTCCTCGCTACTAGAGGAGGCAGATCAACAACGACAATCTGATCGAATCCATCGATCGGGTCGGACTGAAGCTCGCCGATTGTCTCTCCATCGCCGAATCGGCTATGGACACTCTGTTTCAGTGCTGACCACCCTCTGATTTAGATCTATCGGAGGCTGTTTGGGAAACTGCAGGGGTTACGGCCCTACCCTTTGGGTTCACCAACACCGCCGCCGCTTACCAACATGCCCTGAGGGGCAAACTCACCGACCAGGTGGATTGTGCCCATCTACTCGCTGACCAGGTCGCCGTCCAGCTTCCGCCAGCCGTCAACATGCTACACTTAGGCTAGAGCCCCAGGGTGCCCCTCTAGACCATCCTGGAAGAAACTCCGAGCTCTGAGTCTTAGGGCTCTATGGAGACCCTCATCGAAACCTTCTCCGAGCAACTCCTCCTTCCACCCTTCTGGGGTGGTGAGATCTTCAACGTCAGCATCGACAGCCCTCCTCGGAATGGCAAAACCGAGGAGGAGCGCGTTGCTCAGGAGAACAGGAATGTCAACCGCGCGTGTCGACGAAATATGGTCGGCAGTCTACCTAGGGGTATGCCCAAGGTAGTAGATTGTCGGTAGACAGATGCGCAAGCCATAAACAAGATGGTGACGCAAGACAGACACGAGGTTTTATCTTGGTTCGGCCGCCAAGAAGGCGTAATACCTACGTCATGCGTCTGATTGTATTGCTGTATGTCAATGAGAGATGTTTTTTAGAGGGGTCCCCTGCCCACCTTATATAGTCCGGAGGCAGGGTTACAGATCTAGAAACTAATCCTAGCCAGTTACAATTGCCATAGGTGGCCGGATAAGGATTCCTATTCTAACCAACCAGGATCTTGCTTGATCTCCAAATCTGCCTTGACTCCTTGCGTGGGACTCCGAACAGGTTGCCCCGGCCGCGCGTCATCATCTGGTGGACCGGACCCCCTGATCTAGGCCGGCCCAAGCCTAGCCGTAAGGGTATAGGGGTTAATATCCCCACAGCTAGTCCCCGAGCACCATGTATTATGCTGCGACACGTCGTTCAATCTCCTTCGACTAATGCGATCCGTCTTTATGTCATCTCCAACTGATTGAAACATTGACTAATCGAATGCGCCAGTATTCTGGTCAGAACAGAGAGCAGTAGACCACGATTATAGCCGAAGATTCCGGTTGTCCGAAGAATGCATGGTGCTCTTAAAGAAAAAAGAAAAAGATTTCTTTCCTTATCAAGTGTGCCCACTTGTATTTCTGATAAAAAATGTAAGTGACCCTTGGACAGTAGTAATCCTGGCAATCAGTCAAAGCGTAGGGGTCGATAAAATAAACACATTCACCACAAGGTGAAGTGTGCCCACTTAGTCCCCGAGCCTGGTAGTAGGTGACGTAGGCACGTGGAGCTAGGGTCTAAAAGGAATTTCCAATGAAGTTAAGAATCCAATCGTCGTACAAACAATACGAGATGCATCGGCAGGTGCATCGTACCGATGTAGTCCCCGAGCTTGCTAGAGGGTGAAGTATAAGCCTTGTAGCAAGGTCCAAATAAAATACCTCTTGACTGTATGTGAGTACACATCACATGTAGCCAAGGAGAGCAGTCGCCGATCAGTGGTCGGAACAGTCCCCGAGCATGGTAGTGGTCAGAGCAGTCCCCGAGCACGGTAGTGGTCGGAGTAGTCCCCGAGCACGGTAGTGGTCTGGACAGTCCTCGAGCACAGTAGTGGTCTAGGCAGTCCCCGAGCACGATAGTGGTCTGCGCAGTCCCTGGGCACGATAGTGGTCTGGGCAGTCCCCGAGCACAACAGTGGTCTAGACCATCCCTGAGCACGAGACATGCGGCGAAGAATCAAATGCCACTTGTACTATTATTTGGTGTATTTTTTTATCTTCTTACTCTGTCAAGTCCAATCTGACATGTCTGGTCAAAAAAGTAGATGGGTATAGCACGTCATACTGCCTTCTTGTCCTTTCAAGCAAACAGTCACTTGGCACCTGTATGGAGGTGCGTCAGTGTGGGCCCTCTCACACTAGCAACGAAGAGGCGCCTACACTGATAACGAAGAGGCACATATATTGGCATAGATCTCGAGGTTGTGAAAACAACCATCTGCGGCGCGTGCGCACATCTCCCTAGAATCTTGGGCAGACGAAACGGCGGAACTCTTGGTTATTTATAATATAGAACTGGTAAGTTACTTTTTACCAAACCCCATTACCATTCGCCGCCGCAACCTTCTTCTTCCTCTTGCCAACCCTAATACCGCCAAAATCATCACCAATCACTCCTCCACCATATCCACCTTCATCAGCAAGGGCGGATTCATGGCGAAAAGTGACGCCCAGAAGAAAGCCGGAGTCATGGCGAAGGAGTGGTGGAAGTCAAGAAGCAACGAGCAGACCATCGAAGACCTCGTCATCATGGGAGTACTCCACAACAAGGAACTCGCAGGATGGCACGTGCCAGAGGGCGAAGGGTACCCTGATCCACAACCAGGTGAGATTGTGGTTTTCGAAGATTTCTTCAAGCGGGGTTTTGGGGTTCTAGTGCACCCTTTCCTTCAGGGGCTCTATCTGTATTATGAGATTGGAATTTGCAATCTGCATCCCAACTCGATTCTTCTTGTCTCCACCTTTATTCATCTTTGCGAAGCATATGGTAGCTTCCAGCCCCATTTCGACTTCTTTCGCCATGTTTTCTGTCTGCAGAAGAAAGGAAGCGGTGGCTCAAAGATAGCTGGAGGTGTGTACCTCAATCTGCATGATGGGATGAAGGCCCAGTACCTACACTGCCCTTGGAACACGTCGCTGGACGACTGGTACAAGAAGTGGTTCTACATCTGGGAAGAGCCAAACACGATCACACTGTGCGACGTGGGGTTCATTCCGGAGAAGAAGAATAGCTGGTCGAAGAAGCTCGAGCACCTGGAACAGATCCCAGAACTACTTGGGATGATCCCGTGGAGGAAAATGGACGGTCCGAGCGTGGTCGAAAACTTCATCAGCCAAAGGATCCAGCCCTGCCAGAGGAGGGTACATCCTGACTACGAGTACCAAGGTAGCGTAGACCCAACGAGGACCAGGCAAGAGGCGCTTGACAAGATTGAAGTCAAAGCCAGAATGGAGGGCTATTTAACTTAGCTGATCCAAATTATGTCAGATTGAGGGACATCGAGCACGCTTTCAAGCTCACCCGACCTCCCCCAAAGGTAAATCATTCTGCCTTGTACCCATAGTGTTATGTTGTAACAGAAACTTACTGTGTTATCTCCTTTGTATTTCCCAGATTAATGGTCGTGATAGAGCAACAATGTTCGTATCGCCACCCCCTGGCGTAGATTGGCCACAAGTTGGCGGCCCAACCTCCCAGACCAGCACCAGGACCAAAGATGTCGACTGGGCGGTGCTCGGAGTTGGAGAGAAGGCAGCGGCCAAGGCTGCTGGTAAGCGGCCGGTGGCCAGCAAGCGTCGTCAGGTGATCTTCACTCTGTCGGATGATGACATAGAGGAGGGAGAGAATGCAGACATCTTCTGACTTGTCCGTCGAAAGAGGAGGATGCAACTAGAGTTGACGGAGCAAGGGGGCTCCTCCATGCCGGTGGGACCCACATCGCCGACCACTGCGGTGCGAAGGACAAGCGGTGGAGGGGTCGAGCACCAAGCCCCAACATCGGTGCTGGATGTAGAGGGAGACCAGGTGTCACCCGCACAGCACGTGGAGCAAGCACGGCCGAAGAGACGAACCGCAATCAAACAGTGTCAAGTCTTTTGAGCCTCATAGATCCGTTTGATATACTTGCTAAGCATGGTGAGCTTACACTTGCTTTATATCCAATGAAAATCCTAGATGGGTAACAGATAATGGATATGAAGAGTTCCCAGAGGATGTCCAGGACTACTAGGAAGACGTTCACCAGTTGGAGTCCCTGTGGCAAATTGGGCTAGTTATTCCGCTGTGATTGTAATAATATTGCCATTGAGCAAACTTTGTATTAACTTTATGATGAGATATGCGATGTAATAAGTACTTTACTTTGATACTATTGCATTTTGTGATATATGTGTGTTTGGACCCTGAGCGCACATATATGAATACTTGGTTTTGCTATGCAAAATTGGGTGCAACAAATTGGTATCAGAGCTATAACTGACTGTAGGACGATCAAGCTAGTTAGAAATGGATGTTTCTAGGATCACATTATCTTTTTTTACTACCTTTAATTTGCTATAAAATTTTTGCTTATATTATGTTCTTTATCTGTTGCCAAAAGTTACTTTATTCTAATACTCAACCTTTTTCATTCTTATAGATGGCCCGCACCAAGTAGACCCCACGCAAGAGGACCATCGTGATGCCACCTAGAGGCCAAGGTTCACATTGGGCAGTGTGTCCCGGCACATCTGGTGGAAGCTCTAAGGAACCTGGAAGAGGAACCACCTATGGAGGTGCCCATGGGGGAACCTCTAGAGGACATGCTAGAAGATCCAATGGATGAAGAAATAGAAGAGGGGCCCATGTTTGAGGAGCCCATTGAGATAGAGGAGTCTGAGGAGGAAGCTATGGAAGAGAATGGATAAGGTGGCTAGGAGGGAGCTGGTGACCCTGATGATGGAGATGACTCGGATGATTCTGATTCGAATAGAGGTGATGATGGTGGAGATGGTAATGGTGGTTGAAAGGATCAAGATGCCCAAGAGGGGGGGGGTGAATTGGGCTAATTCTAAATTCTCTTGCAATAATCAAATCCTACGGATAGCCCAATTAACCCCTTGTGCCTTGAAAAGTGTTTCTATCAAATTAATGCACAACAAACTCGCAACCTATGTTCCAAACTTACTCTAGCAAGCAATTCTATGGATGTAAAACAAGTATTGAATTGCTCAAAGTAAATACTCAAAGTAAAAGCTCAAAGTAAATAGAGAGAAAGGAACGCGATGATGTTTTGCCGAGGTATCAGAGAGTCGCCACTCCCCACTAGTCCTCGTTGGAGCACCCGCGCAAGGGTGTAGCTCCCCCTTGATCCGCGCAAGGATCAAGTGCTCTCTACCAGTTGATTCTTCGACACTCCATCGCGGCGAATCACCCAAAGCCGCTCACAACTTGAGTTGGGTCACCCACAAGCTCCGCCGGGTGAACACCAAGCTCCCAATCACCACCAAGCCATCTAGGTGATGGCGATCACCAAGAGTAACAAGCACGAACTCTCACTTGACCACGCGAAGCCTAATGAGAAGATGGATGCACACTTTGCTACTCTTGATTTGCTAGTGAGGCTACTCTCTTGGATTCTAAAATCACAAACACCTCACTAGGACCTTGCTCTTCTTGGCACTCACAAACGTGTTTCTCAGCTGTTGGAATGAGCAAAAGTAACTCCACACACGAGTGGAGCTTCTATTTATAAGGCAGCCTGAAAAACGAACCGTTATGAGCTTCTACGGGGTGACCGGACGCTCCGGTCGTGTTGACCAGACACTCCGGTCAGTTCAACCCGCGAACCAGTAGTAATGAGTTGACCAGACGCTGGCAGGGTCCGATCAGCACTGACCGGACGCGTCCGGTCACATAAAACCCTTACTGGAACCTTACTAGAGTCGACCGGACACTGGATACTCAGGGTCCGGTCAGTACTGACTGGACGCGTCCGGTCACACTTTCTCAAGTCTGGACCCTTACTGGAGTCGACCAGATGCTGGCCCTCAGCGTCCGGTCACATTGACCTTCCAGCGTCCGGTCACACCAGACTTGTTCTCCTCAATCAAATGAACTGACCGGACCCTGCTGCCAGCGTCTGGTCGCACCGGAGCCAGCGTCCGGTCAGTATTTGACCCTCCATTCACTTCCAACTCTCGATCATTTGTGAATGAAGTTTGCTCCAAAGGATCTTAGGCATTCATAGGAGCTACCTAGAGCTAGTTTTAACAAGTGTGCACCACACCTAACTCACTAGACTCAACTAGGTCAAGCTACTCGTCCATACCCCCCCTTAATAGTACGGCCAAAGGAAAAAACAAAGTCCTAAACTACTCTGAGTGTCCTCTCCAACTCCAATCGACACTTAGAACTAGTCAGTCCTTAACCTGTCGTCCATCCTTTGAAAACCAAATGATTTCCATCGTAGGGGCATTACAACCTCGATTGCCAATCGATCTCCCTTACCATGACCTAACTTAATTGCCTCTGCAAAACACACGTTATTCATAGTAATCTTGTATGACATTAATCACCCGAAATCCACTAGGGGCCTAGATGGCTTTCAATCTTCCCCCCTTTTTGTGATTGATGACAATACCACCTCGAGTAGTTAAAGAGTGAGGGGTTTTGATGGCTTGTTCATATAAGCTTTTGTCAATAGGAAAAAAAGTGTTTAGTCAAGCTTATATGACCCAAAGCCAACATAATGTACTCAAAGGATATGAATTAAGCATGAGTACAAATAACAAAGCTCATTTGCTTCGAGTATAAACGCGGAAGCAAAAGCAAATGAGCATAATACAAGTGATATGACATTTAAAATAATGCAAAGTAGAAGAAGCACACATGTCTATATCACAATCACGTAGATAGCACTATCACATATATAATAGTATGCATGAAAGTACCACACGAAATGCATAGTAATAGTGTATCACACAAATAAAATTCCAAATGTAATATAATAAGCTAATACGAGATAACTAGCTCTCCCCTAAAACTAAACTCGCTCCCCTGAGTCTACATACTCAGAAACCCGTCTCCCCCTTTGGGCGTCAAACACCAAAACCTAAGGGTCGGTCGGCGGGGCCTACAGCGGACGAGTCGGGCGCTGAAGTACGTGGAGCAAGATGGAAATGAGCGCCATCATCATCTGACCTCTGAGCTCTGAACTGACTGACGCCTCTGAAGCAGGAAAGTGTTGCTGAAGCGGTCTGGGTCTGAGCTGGGGCTGGTGCTGCCTGTGAAGCTGCATAGTATGTCGGTCCGTAGGATCTGACGAGGGCGACAGACGAGGGGAGCCTCTGAGTAGTCATGATAGCTGTGAGCAGCTGTAGATGGACAGGCGGTATGCATATGAGGCGGAGTAGGCATCGCCGGGTCAACTCGCTGAAGGATGCTCCAAGACTTCTGGAGACTGACTGTGTCGGCAACGAATAGCGAGGGTGACTGCTCTGGTGAGAAACTCGTGTGATATGGAGTGAACTGTGGGGCCAACCACCGGTGAGGACAACCACTGGGACACCTGAACTGTAGGTGAAGCAAATGTAGCTGGAGGCTGTCCCTGACTCTGAAGCCCACTGGGCTGTATTGCTGGAGTCGTCGAAGTGGTAGGAGGCCTGAGTTGATTATTAGGGAACCCCCAACGTAACAAATAAGGGAAACATAAAAAGAGTCCCGATGTCACGCGAGATCCACTGACCGAACGCTCCGGTGGTAGCGACCGGACGCTACCACCCAGCGTCCGGTCGATTCTAAGAGAGGTCCAATTCCTCTAGAATCGGGACCTGACACGTCCGGTGGTCCATGACCGGGACAGGCAGGGTCCAGTCAGTACAACTTGTTCTTCTCCTTCGATCGACCAGACGCTGAAACCCTTCCTGACCGGACGCACAGACGCAGCGTCCGGTCACTCCTTCACTAGCAGTTCACCTCCTGTGACTGACCGGACGCTGGACAGCAGCGTCCGGTGCAGCGTCTGGTGCACTTTTTTCAGCAGATCTTCAAACTTCCTTTGCGCTACCTGTTCCCAATCAAGTCCCCAACTTGAATAAGATCCAAATAAACACCAATTGGGACTGATGTGAGTGACCTCTCTCAAACCCTCATATTTTTCAAAATATTTTGCCTTAGGCTATAATTCTTTTTTAAGAAAATAGGCAACAAAAGGGCAAATGGAACAAAAACGACAAAACAACATTCATGCATATGCAATACTTGTAAGTAAATCTAGTTGCTTGTCAAGTTTGATCCAAGGTTAAGCTTCTTCACACGCTTTTCGACGGTTATCTTAACCATGTTAGACAAGCCCTATATGCATTGCCACAAATTAAGCATGTTGTATATTACAATGAATGCAAGGGACAACACAAGCTCATTTTTAGTGAAGTTACTAAAATCAATACATTGAGCTCATTCCGCAATCTACAAAATGTAGCCTCATCTAGCGGTTTAGTGAAGATATCCGCTAATTGATCTTCGGATCTTACACCTTCTAGTGATATATCATTTTTAGCCACATGATCTCTTAGAAAGTGATGGCGGATATCTATATGCTTGGTGCGAGAGTGTTGACTGGATTATTTGCAAGTTTTACCGCACTTTTCATTGTCGCACAAAAGAGGTACTTTCTTCTAGAACTACTCCATAAGTCTAGCAAAGTTTATTTCATGTATAATATTTGTGCACAACAAGCACCCACGGCAATGTATTTCCGCTTCGGCGGTGGACAAAGCCACACTATTTTGTTTCTTGGAGGACCAAGACACAAGTGATCTACCAAAACAAATGGCACCCTCCAGATGTGCTCTTTCTATAAACTTTGCATCCGACGTAATCTGAATCGATAGCCAATTAATGTCAAATAAAGCTCCTTTGGGATACCAAAGGCCAATGCTGGGTGTGTGCTTAAGATACCTTAAGGATTCTTTTTACGGCAATTAAATGTGTTTCCTTAGGAGTAGCTGAAATCGAGCACACATACACACATCTAAACATGATGTCGGGGCCTAGATGCGGTTAAATATAACAAGCTACCAATCATAGAACGGTAGATAGTTTAATCAACCGGGTTACCTCCCTCATCTAGGTCGAGATGTCCATTTGTAGGCATTGGTGTCTTGATTGGCTTACATTCATCCATCTTGAATCTCTTGAGAAGATCTTTGTATATTTCTCTTGAGAGATGAAGATGCCTTCTTTCATTTGCTTGACTTAAAAACCAAGAAAGAATGTAAGCTCACCAATCATTGACATCTCAAACTCCTTCGACATCAATTCACCAAATTCTTTGAATGAGTCTTCATTTGATGATCCAAAGATGATATCATCAACATATACTTGACAAATGAAGATATGCCCATCAAGCTTCTTGGTGAATAGTGTGGTGTCGACCTTCCCATTGGTGAAGCCCTTTTCAATGAGGAAGTCCTGAAGGGCGCTCATACCAAGCTCTTGGGGCTTGCTTAAGCCCATATAGTGCCTTGGACAACCTATAAACATGATTAGGATATCTAGGGTCTTCAAACCTGGGAGGTTGATCAACATAGACTAGTTCATTAATAAAGCCATTTAAAAATGCACTTTTCACATCCATTGATATAGTTTCATTTCATGATGTGGATGCATATGCAAGAAGGATATGGATGGCTTCTAATCTTGCAACCGGTGCAAAGGTCTCTTCAAAATCCAAACCTTCAACTTGAGAGAACCCCTTTGCAACTAGTCTTGCCTTGTTCCTCACAACAACACCTTGATCATCTTGCTTGTTGCGGAACACCCACTTCGTTCCAATGACTCTTGCACCTTTTGGGTCGCTCTTCAAGAGTCCAAACTTCATTTGCGAGTGAAGTTGTTCACTCTTCATGCATGGCAATGATCCAATCCGGATCTTAAGAGCTTCTTCTACCTTGGTAGGCTCATAGCAAAGAGACAAAAGAGTGATGAGCAATAAATGAGAGTAAGTTTTTTGAGATCGAGTCATTACACCCTTTGATGGACTCCCTATGATGAGATCTTGTGGAGGATCTTGTAGGAGAGGTGTATTTCTTCTATTGACCACTTGAGGAGGAGGTTGTGGAGCATCAACATCTTGTGCTTGTACCACCATTTGCTCATGGGAGATATGAGTATCTTCATTTTCTACTCTCCCATCTTTTTCACCATCTTGTGGTACACTTGATGAAGAAGGTTGGTTAATGACTTGTACATCATCTTCATCATCTTTTGGCTTCATGTCTCCCATCGGAATATTCTTCATAGCCTCCCTCAATGGTTCATCACCTACATCATCAAGATTTTCATGTGCTCCTTGGGAGCCGTTAGATTCATCAAATTCTACATCATATGTTTCTTCAACCAAGCCAGTGGCACGATTAAATACTCTATATGCTTTGGACTTCAATGAGTAACCAACAAGAAAACCTATATCACAACGTCTTTGAAACTTTCCTAGGTGTTGCCGCTTCTTGTAGATGTAGCACTTGCAACCAAACACCCTAAAGAAGGAGACGTCCGGCTTCTTCCCATTGAGCAACTCATACGGTGTCTTGACAAGGAACTTTTGAAGAAATAGGCGGTTGGATGCATAATATGCGGTGTTGATTGCTTCCGCCCATAGAGCTTCAGGGGTGTTGTACTCATCTAGCATTGTCCTTGCAAGAGTGATCAAAGTCCGGTTCTTCCTCTCAACTACACCATTTTGTTGAGGAGTATAGGTTGCGGAGACTTCATGTTGATTCCAACTTCATCACAATAGGATTCAATATTTGTGTTGTCAAATTCTTTTCCATTGTCACTTCTAATCTTCTTGAGCTTCACTTCAAATTCATTTTGAGCTCTCTGTGGCAAACTTCTTGAAACAAGATGCAACTTCGGATTTGTCATGAAGGAAGAACACCCATGTATACCTTGAATAGTCATCCACAATCACAAGACAATAGAGATTTCCTCCCAAACTCTTGTATGTTGTTGGTCCAAATAAATCCATGTGTAGGAGTTCTAGCACTCTTGTGGTTGACATGAAAGCTTTGGTTGGATGAGTGTTTGCAACTTGCTTGCCGGCTTGACATGCACTACAAAGCTTGTCCTTCTCAAACTTCACATCCTTCAACCCTCTGCACCAAATCATTCTTCATAAGCTTCTTGAGTGAGCTCATCCCAACATGAGCAAGTCTTCTATGCCATAGCCACCCAAGTGTTGTTTTTGGTGAATAGGCAAGTCTTCAAGTTTGCATCTTCGGAGGTGAAGTCAACTAGATATAAGTTGTATCTAAATCCATTGAATATCACTTGATTGTCATCTACCTTGGATACAACAACCTCCTTCTCGGTGAATAAGCATTGAAAGCCAAGATCACACAATTGCCCAACGGATAGCAAGTTGAAGCTTAATGAAGCAACATAGAGCACATTGGAGATGGAATGATCATTTGATATTGGCACTTTGCCCAATCCTTTAACCTTGCCCTTTGAATTATCTCCAAATATTATTTTCTCTCTTGTCCATCTACCTCTTCATCTAGTGAGGTGAACATACGAGGATCACCGGTCATATGTTGAGTGCAACCACTATCAATAACCATGACTTCCACCGGTCTTGTAGTTCACCTACACACATGAGATTCAAACTTTAGGAATCCAAACTTGTTGAGGGCCCTTCACCTTCTCAACAAGTGACTTAGCCACCCAAATCTTCTTAGGCCTACTCTTGTTGGGGGGTCTTAAGAACATGACTTTCATCTTTCCACTAGAATCTTTTCTAAGCATGTAGTGAGCATTGAAGGCAAAGGGTCTAGCATGCTTGGGCAAGGGTTGTGGTGGTGGAGTTTGACACTCATGAGCAAAGTGGCCTTCTTGTCCACACTCAAAACATCTCTTTGGCTTTGGCTTTGGCTTTGATTGTTGGTGTTGAGCTTGAGCCTTCTTCTTCTCTACACTTGCCATATATCCAATGCCACTTCTATCCATCTTCATGATGGTATTCATGAGTAGCTCACTTTGGAGATGCTTGCCTCTAGCAAACTTGCTCGATCCCACCTTGAGATGCTCTTTTCTCCATCTTGAGCTTCTTGTTCTCTTCCTTGAGAATATCATTGTTCTTCTCTTCCTTGAGTTTCTTGTTTTCTTCTTTGAGCTTCTCATTCTCAAAGATCAACTCTTTGTCATGATCAAGAGTTTCTAGCACAATGGTGTTGTGACTTTTCATCTCTTCAAGATCTTTCATGAGCTTCTCATTGTCACTCTTGAGCTTGACATACTCATCATAGTCATTGCAACTCAACCACTTGCTTGCCTTTGCTACTAGATCCATGCTCAATGCTCTCACCAATTAAATCATCACATGAGGTAGCTATATCAATCTTAACAACATGGTTAGTAGCATCATGTGGCTCATTTGGTAAGAATTCTTGTGCAATAACAAGGGTATCATAATTGATCTTTAGAGTTGTATATTCATCTTTAGCTTGTTGTGACTAGTGATAAGCTCATTGTGCACCCACTCAAGTTTATCATGTTTATCTTTAAGCTCTTTCTTAGAAGATTTGAGCTCCTTGAGTTTGGATGATATAGAATCATTTGTTTCTTTGAGCTCATCATTAGCCTTTTCTAATGTATCACACTTAGCTAAGAGTGAATCATTTTAGCATCAAGTTTTTCATTTGTAGCTCTACTCTTTCTAATGATCTTAGTGTATTTTCTTAATATTTTGACAAGATCATCATATGTAGGTGAGTCATCATCGCTATCGCTATCATCATCACTAGCTTGCTCATCATCACTACTATCATCACTCTTAGTTACCTTGTGTTCACCCTTGGCCATAAGGCATAGGTGTGTAGAGGATGATGGCGATGGTGGCGGTGAGGATGCAAGATCAATAGCAATGGCGGCCACCTTCTCATTATCACTCTCATCATTGGATGATCCACTTGATGAATCAATGTCCGTGAGCCAATCACCGACAATGTAGGCCTTGCCACTCTTCTTCTTCTTGTAGAAGTCCCTCTTTTTGCCATCTCTCTTCTTGTATGGCTTGTTCTTTTTCTTTTCATCTTCATCGCTTGAATCATCTTCTTGCCCTTGTTTTTTAACTTGTCTTTCTTGGGCTTTGTGCATTGATGAGCTAGGTGGCCAAGTTCACCACAATTGTAGCAATCCATCTCGGAGATTGGCTTTCTTCTTGAGCTAGTAAAGAACTTCTTCTTCTTGCCATCAAACTTGATGCCACTCTTGTTTAGCCTTTTTAGCATCTTGGTGGTCTTCTTCACCATGAGAGCAAGGCTCTCTTCATCATCTTCATCACTTGAGCTCTCATACTCAAGTCTTGCTTTGCCCTTATCTTGGCTAGCTTTGAATGCTAAGTCCTTCTCTTTCTTCTTTGTAGAGGATGAGCCATCTTGTGGCGTGATGTGCATGTACATCTCATGAGCATTGAACTTTCCCAAGATTTGTGTCGGTGTAGCAGCGGAAAGATCACCTTGATGTAGCACGGCCACAATGTGCCCATATTTATCTATGGGGGAGGACACTCAAGATTTTTCTCACAACGTCGGATGGTGACATTTGAGTAAGTCCAAGCCCATTGACTTCCTCTACAAGAACATTTAACGAGAATACATCTCATTAGCACTTTCTTTGGGAAAACATCTCAAAAGAATTTAGCTTTTTAATTACAAGATGATAGCGTTCCTCATGCTCACTCTTGGTTCCCTCATGGAGCGCACAAACGTCCGACCATAGTGCATGGGCCGTCTTTGTGGTTCCTTACACGATTGAACACAACTTTGCAAAGGCCTCTAAAGATGGTGTTGCGAGCCTTTGCATTCCATTTTTCATAGTTCACTTCATCGCCTTGAAGTTGTGCGGCATTCTTAGGTGTTGGGAACCCTTGAGAGGCGGCTCTAAGAATTCCAACATCTAGAGCTTCTAGGTATGCCTCCATGCGAATTTTCCAATATGGAAAATCATCTCCCTCAAAGATAGGAGGAGGTCCATCCCTGTGAGACATCTTACTCTAAGCGATTAAGTTTAAAAACATGAGCACGAGGCTCTGATACCAATTGAAAGGATCAAGATGCCCAAGAGGGGGGGTGAATGGGCTAATTCTAAATTCTCTTGCAATAATCAAATCCTACGGATAGCCCAATTAACCCCTTGTGCCTTGAAAAGTGTTTCTATCAAACTAATGCACAACGAACTCGCAACCTATGTTCCAAACTTACTCTAGCAAGCAATTCTATGCATGTAAAACAAGTATTGAATTGCTCAAAGTAAATACTCAAAGTAAATGCTCAAAGTAAATAGAGAGAGAAAGGAACGCGGTGATGTTTTTGCCGAGGTATCGGAGAGTCGCCACTCCCCACTAGTCCTCGTTGGAGCACCCGCGCAAGGGTGTAGCTCCCCCCTTGATCCACGCAAGGATCAAGTGCTCTCTACGGGTTGATTCTTCGACACTCCGTCACGGCGAATCACCCAAAGCCGCTCACCACTTGAGTTGGGTCACCCACAAGCTCCGCCGGGTGAACACCAAGCTCCCAATCACCACCAAGCCGTCTTGGTGATGGCGATCACCAAGAGTAACAAGCACGAACTCTCACTTGACCACACGAAGCCTAATGAGAAGATGGATGCACCACTTTGCTACTCTTGATTGCTAGTGAGGCTACTCTCTTGGATTCTCAATCACAAACACCTCACTAGGACCTTGCTCTTCTTGGCACTCACAAATGTGTTTCTCAGCTGTTGGAATGAGCAAAAGTAACTCCACACACGAGTGGAGCTTCTATTTATAAGGCAGCCTGAAAAACGAACCGTTATGAGCTTCTGCGAGGTGACCGGACGCTCCGGTCGTGTTGACCGGACACTCCGGTCAGTTCAACCCGTAAACTAGTAGTAATGAGTTGACCGGACGCTGGCAGGGTCCGGTCAGCACTGACCGGACGCGTCCGGTCGCATAAAAACCCTTACTAGAACCTTACTGGAGTTGACCGGACGCTGGATACTCAGGGTCCGGTCAGTACTGACCAGACGCGTCCGGTCACACTTTCTCAAGTCTGGACCCTTACTGGAGTCGACCAGATGCTGGCCCTCAGCATCCGGTCACATTGACCTTCCAGCGTCCGGTCACACCAGACTTGTTCTCCCTCGATCAAATGAACTGACCGGACCCTGCGGCCAGCATCCGGTTGCACCAGAGCCAGCGTCCGGTCAGTATTTGACCCTCCATTCACTTCCAACTCTCGATCATTATGTGAATGAAGTTTGCTCCAAAGGATCTTAGGCATTCATAGGAGCTACCTAGAGCTAGTTTTAACAAGTGTGCACCACACCTAACTCACTAGACTCAACTAGGTCAAGCTACCCGTCCATACCCCCCTTAATAGTACGGCCAAAGGAAAAACAAAGTCCTAAACTACTCTAAGTGTCTCTCCAACTCCAATCGACACTTAGAACTAGTCATCCTTAATCTTGTCGTCCATCCTTTGAAAACCGAAACGATTTCCATCGTAGGGGCATTACAACCTCGATTGCCCAATCGATCTCCATTACCATGACCTAACTTAATTGCCTCTGCAAAACACACGTTAGTCATAGTAATCTTGTATTGACATTAATCACCGAAATCCAACTAGGGGCCTAGATGCTTTCAGTGGTAATGGTGGTTATGGTGGTGATGATGGAGGAGATGGTGGAAATAGGGGTGATGATAGTGATGATGATCATAATGCATTGCTTGGCTCAAGGGTGGACCGCGGAGATCCACTATGACTTGGAGGGTGATGCCTACTACCACCTAAAAGCTCTAGTTTGGTTTTGGTTAATTGATGAAACCCTAAGTGCTAACCTAGTTTATTAAAGTGATTATGAGATAGGTAGCACTACTCCAAGTGATGAAGCAATGACGAAGATCATGACGATGATGATGGCATAGTGATGATCAAATGCTTGAGCTTGGAAAAGAAGAAAGAGAAAAACAAAAGGCTTAAGGCAAAGGTATAAATAGTAGGAGCCATTTTGTTTCGGCGATCAAGACACTTAGCGAGTGTGATCACATTTAAGATCGATAGCCATACTATTAAGAGGGGTGGAACTCGTATCGAAATGAGGTTATCAAAGTGCCACTAGATGCTCTAACTCATTGCATATGCATTGAGGATCTAGTGGAGTGCTAACACCCTTGAAAATGTTTGTGAAAATATGCTAACACATGTGCACAAGGTGACACACTTGGTGGTTGTCATATTTGAGAAAGGGTGAAGAAGATAGAGTTGAAAAGGAGTTAGTCGTGCTGGTTACAGAGTGACCGGACGCGTCCGGTATGGTGACCAGACACGTTCGGTATTTGCGACGAACTCAGCGACTGGACGTGTCTGGTCACCACACCGGACACGTCCGTTGTGAATCAGCAAACGTAGTGTTTGGCAGAACAGTTCATCAGACACTGGCAGCGTCCAGTCTAGTGTGACCGGACGTGTCTGGTCGAGCGTGGATGCTTACTGTACTTGATCAGACACTGGGGCTCAGCGTCCGGTCAGTTTCTAACAGACACGTCCGGTCGGCCCTAGGGCTTACTGGACTCGACCGGACGTAGCGGCTCAGCGTCCGATCATTTGTGTTTGAGCGTCCGGTCGTCGGCAGAATGGGCAGCTACAGCTATGTTGGTTTGAACTGGACACGTGGTAGTCTGGGAGCTACCGGACACGTTCGGTAGGCTAACCGAACGCGTCCGGTATTCACAATCAGAGCGTCTGGTGCTGCGTTCGGTGCATTCTGACTGGAGCGTCCGGTCGATGCGCAGTCAGCCAAATAATTGAGCCAATGGCTCTATTTCGTGGGGGCTTCTATTTAAGCCCCATGGCCAGCTCAAGCTCACTCTCTTGCACATTTTCATTAACATAGCAATCTTGTGAGCTTAGCCAAAGCACTCCCACTCATCTCCATCATTGATCCATCATCATTGTGAGATTGGGAGAGAATCGAAGTGCATTGCTTGAGTGATTGCATCTAGAGGCACTTGGTATTCGTGTTGCGCTGCGGATTTTGCTTGTTACTCTTGGTGGTTGCCACCACCTAGATGGCTTGGTGCAGTGGTGGAGGATCGACACGAGTTGGTGATTGTGAGGGGAGTTGTACCTTCCCCGGCAGAGTGCCGAAAGGTAACTCTAGTAAATTGCTCGTGTCTTTGAGTTACCTCACTTGTGGGGAGGTTCTTACGGTGTCCAATCGTGTGGACAAGGTTTGTGAAACACCTCTTAGCCGTCGAACCACCAAGTGTTGGTCGACACAACGGGGACATAGCGTGTTGGCAAGCACGTGAACCTTGGGAGAAAATCAGTTGTCTCTTGTCATTTGCATTCTCCCGGTGATTGGCTTAATCTTCATCTTGTGATTGGTTTATTCCTCTACACGGCGGTATAATCATCCTACTCACTCATTTATATTTTTGCAAACTAGTTGTGACAAGCTCTTTAGTGTAATCAGAATTGAGAGCTTGCTTTGTTGTTTAAGTTCATCTAGTGGAGCTCTTTAGAGTAGCAAGTTTGAGAGCTCTTAGTGAGTAGTAACATTGCAAGTTGTGTGCCGAGTAATCATTGCAACTAGAATTGTTGGATAGGTGGCTTGCAACCCTTGTAGAGCTAGAGCAAGTTTGCATTTCGCCTTTTGTCATACTAATCAAATTGCTCTAGTTGATTTGTAGATTTTTAAATAGGCTATCACCCCCCTCTAGCCATACTAGGACCTTTCACCACCCCAAGCTTCTCGCACTTGTACATCGCTACCACGCCAGAGGCACTATTTAGTACAGGATGGAGCATTGGACCCACCCCGACTACACCGGCTTCTGGGAGATAGAAGTGTACATCCACATGGGTACTCGGGTGCGCTACATCCACCGTGCCATCACTGCATGGCTCACACATGCGGCCATCATCAGGGACACAGCTCGACATGCATTGGTGGTCAACCGCGACCGCCACTTCGATGACATCGCCTGGGAGGACGATCGATATCTTCCCCATCGTCGGAGTGGCTAGTCTACATGCAACATCACTGCAACCACTTGGAGAGGCGAACCTGAGACTGATGCCTACCTTGTTGTGCTTGGCGGAGACCAACACTGACTTGGATCAGGCCCTAGACGAGCTCGATGTCATGGGGAAGGCCTATCTGCAACTTGCCCATGAGAACGCTACACTGAAGCAACAACAAGGAGGTCCAGATGTGGAAGCGCAAGGTGTACCTGCTCAGTCACCCCCAAGGAACAGAGGAGAGTTTGGAGACCCCAACACCAGCACCAACGTCGACCCATACCCATAGGAGGAAGTCTTAAAAATATGTAATAAACACGCGTAGATGCACGAGAGAGTGTTTAGCTTCTTTCTTTTAATGGTTGAACAAGTGTTACTTGCATGGTTGGATGTTTATCATTATGAACAATGCTTGATTTGGATCTTTGATATGATTGTGATGACTTGTGGGCATGTCCATGGTCATTTAGTTAAGGTTAAGGTTTAAGGATATTATGAATAAATAGTTGGGTTTCGTTTTATCATGCTGTCCATTCTGTATCATTCTGAGCAGTCCGTATTTATCAGTTCATATCTCATGTTCTAGCTGTTCAATGGTCATGAAAATTTTATGGAGATAAGTAGACTTCAACATATTTCTTTTGTCTCTAGAATCACCTCAATACCTATTATAAATTGTGAGATACAGCTGTTGTAAGTTGAGGTTTCTGTGCTGTCAGAATTCTGGAACAGTACTGCTTGTCGTCTATATTTGACTAAGTAAACTTCAGAATCTGAAAAAGTGTTCTAAATGAAAGTTGTAGAGAATTTCATAAGATTTCTAGAAAGGTAAAATACGCAATCAGATGATAAACAGAGAGTGAGATATACTCATTTTACTGCACTGCTGTTGTCCAACTCGCCGGAATAGTTCAGAACAATTATCTTCTTGTATACCCTACATATATCTCTTGTCTTGATCTTGTGACACCTACTCTTGTTATACCATTATCTTTTAAGGGTTATATGCTTGGACATGTGAGACTTATATGATGCATCTACAGATGGTGAACACTAGGAGGAACAACCAGGGAGGCGAGGACCTGCCACCACCTCCTCCAGTCACTATGGAGCAGCTGATGATGATGTAGACACAGTTGCTTCAGCAGATGGCCCAGAACATGCAGAACATGGGGCATGGGAATGGGAATGCACCCCCTCACGTTAGAGATAAGAGGGGAGAGTTCCTAAAAGGACACCCACCTGTATTCAAGCACTCTACCGACCCACTCCAGGCTGACGACTGGCTACGTGCCATTGAGAGGCAACTGGAGATTGCCCAGTGTGATGATAAGGAGAAGGTTCTATATGCTTCTGGACAGTTGCAAGGAGCTGCATTGGATTGGTGGGACTCATTCCACTTCGGCCATACCAAAGCTAATCCCATCACTTGGGCCGAGTTCCGCAGTGCCTTCCGCTCTCACCATGTACCTACGGGACTGATGAAGCTAAAGAAGGAGTTCTTGGCTCTCAAGCTGGGGAGCATGACTGTTGCTGAATATCGTGATAAGTTCATATAATTGTCATGGTATGCACTAACTGAGGTAGATGAGGACGAGAAGAGGCAGGAGCTATTTATGGAGGGCCTAAATGATGGTCTCCAGTGCCGGTTGTTGTCTCATACTTTTGCTAGCTTCCAGCAGCTGGTGGATAAGGCTTTGGTGATCGAGAACAAGCGCCGCCAGATGGAGGACAAAAAGAGGAAGTTTCAAGGACAACAATATGGGAGCAACTCTCGCTTCCGTGCCAATCCTCAACAAGCTCAACCTCAGCAGCGCTATCAAGGTCAGTCAGGTCCAGTCAACCGCAACCAGCAACCCCAGCATGCACACCAGCAGCAGCAGTAGTACAAGGCACCAGCTCAGCACCAGTAGCAGTCCAACAATGTACCTATGAGGAACAATGCCCCCAATGCTCCACAGAAGAATGGCGCACCAAAAGCGCCAAATGCAGTTAATGATAATAAATGCTTCAATTATGGAGAGTCGGGACATTACTTCAACAGATGCCCCAAGAGGACGGCTAACATGCAGCAGAATTATGTTCGGGGGAAGGTGAATCATGTGACTACTGAAACAGCTCAGGAGGCACCGGATGTGGTGATCGGTATGTTTCCGATCAACTCAAACTCAGCTATAGTACTTTTTGATTCTGGTGGTTTGCATTCCTTCATAGCATATACATTTATAGAGAAACATGGTATTCCAGTAAGTGTTATGAAGAAACCCATGTTAGTTAGCTCACCTGGAGGGGAAATGAAAGCAGAGTGGATATGCTTAGCTGCTAGTCTCAGCATAAGGGGGTAGAATTTCAAAGAAACCTTGTAGTCATAAACTCATCTGGTATCGATGTCATCTTGGGTATGGATTGGTTAAGATTGCAGGAGGTAGTTATTAATTGTGGTAATAGTTCCATGAATCTTACCACTCCATCCGGAGAGAAAGTTGAGTATGTGGCAACACAGTTAGCTGCAGAAATCTGCCTGGTTAATCAGCTAGAGGGCACAACCTTAGAGGATATAAGGATAGTAAACGAATATACAGATGTCTTTCCTGAGGAATTACTAGGTATGCCACCTGAACGAGACATCGAGTTTATAATTGAACTTTTACATGAAACTACACCCATAGCTAAGAGACCCTATAGAATGGGAGTGAATGAATTAGCAGAACTTAAGAAACAATTAAGGGAATTGTTAGATAAGGGTTATGTTCAACCTAGTTCTTCACCTTAGGGTGCACCAGTACAATTTGTAGAGAAGAAAGATGGTACACAGAGAATGTGCATAGATTACAGATCATTTAATGAGGTCACAATTAAGAATAAGTACTCACTGTCTAGAATCGATGACTTGTTTGACCAGTTGAAAGGGGCTTTTATGTGTTTTCCAAGATCGACCTTCAATCTGGATACCATCAGTTGAGAATAAGGCGCACTGACATCCCCAAAACTGCTTTTGTGACCCGATATGGACTATATGAGTTCACAGTCATGTCCTTTGGTCTAACAAATGCACCTGCTTACTTCATGTATTTGATGAACAAAATGTTCATGGAGTATCTTGGCAAGTTTGTCGTCGTGTTCATTGATGACATATTAGTGTACTCTAAGAATGAAGAAGAACATGAAGAACATTTGAGGTTGGTGTTACAGAAGCTTAGAGAATATCAGCTTTATGCTAAGTTTAGCAAATGTGAGTTCTGGCTAAAAGAAGTATCTTTCCTTGGTCACATAATCTCTAATGGAGGAGTAGCAATAGATCCCAAGAAGGTTAGAGATGTGTTGAGTTGGAATCCACCTCAGGATGTTAGTGAGATTCAGAGTTTTCTTGGTATGGCTGGGTACTATAGGAGATTCATCGAGGGATTCTCTAAATTAGCCAAGCCCATGACTGCTTTGTTAGAGAAGAATGCAAAATTTGTATGGACTAAGCAATGTCAGGACAGTTTTTGAGGAGTTAAAGAAGAGATTGACTTCTGCCCCAGTGCTCATCTTACCTAATCTCACCAAAAGCTTCTCCATCTATTGTGATGGCTCACGGCAAGGTCTAGGTTGCGTTCTTATGCAAGAGGGCAGAGTTGTTGCCTATGCATCCAGACAGCTGAGAAAACATGAGTTAAATTATCTGACTCATGATCTGGAGTTAGCGGCTGTGGTACATGCTCTCAAAATTTGGAGGCATTACCTGATTGCTCATAAGTGAGATTTATGCGGACCATAAGAGTTTGAAGTATATATTCACATAGTCAGATCTGAATCTGAGGCAGCGTAGATGGCTATAGTTAATCAAGGATTATGATTTGGATATACACTATCACCCAGGAAAGGCTAATGTTGTAGCGGACGCCTTGAGTAGGAGGAGTTATGTGAACATGGCCTATACAACTCAACTACCTAAAGAGTTGTGTGAGGAGTTCAAATACCTGAATTTGGGTATTGCGGCTAACACCATGGAGTTAGAGGTAGAACTTACTCTAGGACGAGAGATTTGTAAGGGACAGCTGAATGATGAGAGGATCAAGGATATTGCTGAACGTATAGTAATTGGTAAAGCTCCAGGATTCCACATGGATGATCAAGGGACAATATTGTTTGGCAAAAGGATTTGTGTGCTAGAAGTGAAATCAATTAGGGAGGCTATTTTGAGGGAAGCTCATGACTCGGCCTATTCCATACACCGGGAGTACTAAAATGTATCTTGATCTTAAAGAGAGATACTGGTGGTATGGACTAAAGAGAGATGTAGCTGAACATGTGGCCATATGTGACATGTGCCAAAGAGTAAAGGCAGAATGTCAGAGGCCAGCAAGTTTACTACAACCTATGAAGATACCCGAGTGGAAATGGGAAGAAGTTGGAATGGACTTCATAGTTGGATTACCCCGTACGCAGAGAGGATTTGACTCTATCTAGGTAATTGTAGACTGTGGGGTGTACGACCCCAGATACCCATGGCAAACCACATGGGCTGCGCCCCCAGGGGTGGCCCAGCCCACAAGACGAAGCCTTGCGGGGCACGACTCTGCTCGGCGCCTCCCGTAGACACCGGGAAGATATCCTGAAGATACTACGAGATCTGTTAGGATATGTATGATCCCAAGATTCCTATAATCAGTTATTACTTTCCAGTTATCTCTTAGATCTAACTGACTTGTAACCCTGCTCCCCGGACTATATAAGGCGGGCAGGGACCCCCTCCAAACTCACGTAATATCATACGATAGCTAATACAAACCAATAGACCATAGGAGTAAGGTATTACATCATATTGACGGCCTGGACCTGTCTAACTCATGTGTCTCTGTTGCCTTCTTGTTCTTGATCTCACGCTCCTCTGCGATCAATCTACCTTCATGGGATACCCCTCGAAGGACTGCCGACGATATTCTATCGACAGTTGGCGTGCCAGGTAGGGGTGTGCGTGCTATTTCCTTGTCGAACAAGATGGTTTTTTTCCGCAGGCTCTTTGTCCCTTCCACAGCCCAGCTAGATCTTCACGGTTGGATCCATCTCATGGGTCATCAACGCTGACGGAGTTGGAGAGCTCCTCGAGCCGGGGCAGATCGGTTTTGCACCGACCACCCCCGCACCTGCAACAGTAGATCCGATCTCGGAGCTGATTCCGAGGTCTCCTTCAGCAACGACTCACCTTCCGCTTCCTCGCTACTAGAGGAGGCAGATCAACAACGACAATCTGATCGAATCCATCGATCGGGTCGGACTGAAGCTCGCCGATTGTCTCTCCATCGCCGAATCGGCTATGGACACTCTGTTTCAGTGCTGACCACCCTCTGATTTAGATCTATCGGAGGCTGTTTGGGAAACTGCAGGGGTTACGGCCCTACCCTTTGGGTTCACCAACACCGCCGCCGCTTACCAACATGCCCTGAGGGGCAAACTCACCGACCAGGTGGATTGTGCCCATCTACTCGCTGACCAGGTCGCCGTCCAGCTTCCGCCAGCCGTCAACATGCTACACTTAGGCTAGAGCCCCAGGGTGCCCCTCTAGACCATCCTGGAAGAAACTCCGAGCTCTGAGTCTTAGGGCTCTATGGAGACCCTCATCGAAACCTTCTCCGAGCAACTCCTCCTTCCACCCTTCTGGGGTGGTGAGATCTTCAACGTCAGCATCGACAGCCCTCCTCGGAATGGCAAAACCGAGGAGGAGCGCGTTGCTCAGGAGAACAGGAATGTCAACCGCGCGTGTCGACGAAATATGGTCGGCAGTCTACCTAGGGGTATGCCCAAGGTAGTAGATTGTCGGTAGACAGATGCGCAAGCCATAAACAAGATGGTGACGCAAGACAGACACGAGGTTTTATCTTGGTTCGGCCGCCAAGAAGGCGTAATACCTACGTCATGCGTCTGATTGTATTGCTGTATGTCAATGAGAGATGTTTTTTAGAGGGGTCCCCTGCCCACCTTATATAGTCCGGAGGCAGGGTTACAGATCTAGAAACTAATCCTAGCCAGTTACAATTGCCATAGGTGGCCGGATAAGGATTCCTATTCTAACCAACCAGGATCTTGCTTGATCTCCAAATCTGCCTTGACTCCTTGCGTGGGACTCCGAACAGGTTGCCCCGGCCGCGCGTCATCATCTGGTGGACCGGACCCCCTGATCTAGGCCGGCCCAAGCCTAGCCGTAAGGGTATAGGGGTTAATATCCCCACAGCTAGTCCCCGAGCACCATGTATTATGCTGCGACACGTCGTTCAATCTCCTTCGACTAATGCGATCCGTCTTTATGTCATCTCCAACTGATTGAAACATTGACTAATCGAATGCGCCAGTATTCTGGTCAGAACAGAGAGCAGTAGACCACGATTATAGCCGAAGATTCCGGTTGTCCGAAGAATGCATGGTGCTCTTAAAGAAAAAAGAAAAAGATTTCTTTCCTTATCAAGTGTGCCCACTTGTATTTCTGATAAAAAATGTAAGTGACCCTTGGACAGTAGTAATCCTGGCAATCAGTCAAAGCGTAGGGGTCGATAAAATAAACACATTCACCACAAGGTGAAGTGTGCCCACTTAGTCCCCGAGCCTGGTAGTAGGTGACGTAGGCACGTGGAGCTAGGGTCTAAAAGGAATTTCCAATGAAGTTAAGAATCCAATCGTCGTACAAACAATACGAGATGCATCGGCAGGTGCATCGTACCGATGTAGTCCCCGAGCTTGCTAGAGGGTGAAGTATAAGCCTTGTAGCAAGGTCCAAATAAAATACCTCTTGACTGTATGTGAGTACACATCACATGTAGCCAAGGAGAGCAGTCGCCGATCAGTGGTCGGAACAGTCCCCGAGCATGGTAGTGGTCAGAGCAGTCCCCGAGCACGGTAGTGGTCGGAGTAGTCCCCGAGCACGGTAGTGGTCTGGACAGTCCTCGAGCACAGTAGTGGTCTAGGCAGTCCCCGAGCACGATAGTGGTCTGCGCAGTCCCTGGGCACGATAGTGGTCTGGGCAGTCCCCGAGCACAACAGTGGTCTAGACCATCCCTGAGCACGAGACATGCGGCGAAGAATCAAATGCCACTTGTACTATTATTTGGTGTATTTTTTTATCTTCTTACTCTGTCAAGTCCAATCTGACATGTCTGGTCAAAAAAGTAGATGGGTATAGCACGTCATACTGCCTTCTTGTCCTTTCAAGCAAACAGTCACTTGGCACCTGTATGGAGGTGCGTCAGTGTGGGCCCTCTCACACTAGCAACGAAGAGGCGCCTACACTGATAACGAAGAGGCACATATATTGGCATAGATCTCGAGGTTGTGAAAACAACCATCTGCGGCGCGTGCGCACATCTCCCTAGAATCTTGGGCAGACGAAACGGCGGAACTCTTGGTTATTTATAATATAGAACTGGTAAGTTACTTTTTACCAAACCCCATTACCATTCGCCGCCGCAACCTTCTTCTTCCTCTTGCCAACCCTAATACCGCCAAAATCATCACCAATCACTCCTCCACCATATCCACCTTCATCAGCAAGGGCGGATTCATGGCGAAAAGTGACGCCCAGAAGAAAGCCGGAGTCATGGCGAAGGAGTGGTGGAAGTCAAGAAGCAACGAGCAGACCATCGAAGACCTCGTCATCATGGGAGTACTCCACAACAAGGAACTCGCAGGATGGCACGTGCCAGAGGGCGAAGGGTACCCTGATCCACAACCAGGTGAGATTGTGGTTTTCGAAGATTTCTTCAAGCGGGGTTTTGGGGTTCTAGTGCACCCTTTCCTTCAGGGGCTCTATCTGTATTATGAGATTGGAATTTGCAATCTGCATCCCAACTCGATTCTTCTTGTCTCCACCTTTATTCATCTTTGCGAAGCATATGGTAGCTTCCAGCCCCATTTCGACTTCTTTCGCCATGTTTTCTGTCTGCAGAAGAAAGGAAGCGGTGGCTCAAAGATAGCTGGAGGTGTGTACCTCAATCTGCATGATGGGATGAAGGCCCAGTACCTACACTGCCCTTGGAACACGTCGCTGGACGACTGGTACAAGAAGTGGTTCTACATCTGGGAAGAGCCAAACACGATCACACTGTGCGACGTGGGGTTCATTCCGGAGAAGAAGAATAGCTGGTCGAAGAAGCTCGAGCACCTGGAACAGATCCCAGAACTACTTGGGATGATCCCGTGGAGGAAAATGGACGGTCCGAGCGTGGTCGAAAACTTCATCAGCCAAAGGATCCAGCCCTGCCAGAGGAGGGTACATCCTGACTACGAGTACCAAGGTAGCGTAGACCCAACGAGGACCAGGCAAGAGGCGCTTGACAAGATTGAAGTCAAAGCCAGAATGGAGGGCTATTTAACTTAGCTGATCCAAATTATGTCAGATTGAGGGACATCGAGCACGCTTTCAAGCTCACCCGACCTCCCCCAAAGGTAAATCATTCTGCCTTGTACCCATAGTGTTATGTTGTAACAGAAACTTACTGTGTTATCTCCTTTGTATTTCCCAGATTAATGGTCGTGATAGAGCAACAATGTTCGTATCGCCACCCCCTGGCGTAGATTGGCCACAAGTTGGCGGCCCAACCTCCCAGACCAGCACCAGGACCAAAGATGTCGACTGGGCGGTGCTCGGAGTTGGAGAGAAGGCAGCGGCCAAGGCTGCTGGTAAGCGGCCGGTGGCCAGCAAGCGTCGTCAGGTGATCTTCACTCTGTCGGATGATGACATAGAGGAGGGAGAGAATGCAGACATCTTCTGACTTGTCCGTCGAAAGAGGAGGATGCAACTAGAGTTGACGGAGCAAGGGGGCTCCTCCATGCCGGTGGGACCCACATCGCCGACCACTGCGGTGCGAAGGACAAGCGGTGGAGGGGTCGAGCACCAAGCCCCAACATCGGTGCTGGATGTAGAGGGAGACCAGGTGTCACCCGCACAGCACGTGGAGCAAGCACGGCCGAAGAGACATGCCTTTGCCACATCATTCCATGCTTCCATTATGTAAGTATTAGTAACTTTGATGTAAGCTTGTAATTTTCATTGATTATGGTTGCCTTCTGAACCATATCTCAGATATACCAGGTCGGCGTCCACCGAAAATCCAGATCAACTAGCCGGGAGCAGCATAGCTCCGCCGACAATTGCAGAGAAGACTGCCCAGCAGCTGGCCATGGAGGAAAACATAGTAGAAGGTCCACCGGAGCCTCAAACCACGAGCGGTAGTACAACAGTCCCCGAGCAGGGGGTCGAGGCAAGAGCCGAGCCAAGCACAAATGCTCCGAGCACTAACCCTGCTGAGGGCGACACTTTAGCACCAAGGGTAACAGACCAAACTGAGGAGCAGCAGCCGTAGGTGATAGCACAGAGAATGTTTGCCGATGCTACGACCCGTGGGAAGGCCATAGTGATCGCAGAAGCTGCAAACTCTGGACAAGCACCGCTACCCGAAGAAGAGGCCGAAGAGGACGAAGTAGAGGAGGTCCTGGGCCATCCCCAAGGACAAACAACAACATGTATATGTGTCACGCTGGCGGAACGACCAATGAGTTGTTCATGAGGAAATCCCAGAGGTCGAAGAGACCATGAAAGTTGAACGAGCGGCGAAACGTCTAGGTGACGGAAGTCCAGGTATGCTTTGCTTGACCACCTGGTCTTGCTATCCAGTCAAACTGTCTTACTTAGCTTTTTACATGCAGGACTTAATGAAGACCGCAAGGTACCGAAAGAAGTGCTTCGACCAGATTGAGGGGATCACAGCAAGCAATAAAGAACTGGCGGCCGAAGGTGGAACGCTTGCGCCACCAACTTGAAGCCGCCAACCATGAGAGGACGGAGCAAGAGGCGCAGAACCAGAACCTAGGTCGTCCAGCTCAGTAACAAAGAGCAGGAAAGAACAAGTAAGTTGTCACTTTATCACAACGAGTGCATGACACGTGTTGTTGCATTGTTGGTAGTAACAGCTGTAGTGCAGGCTTAGAAGCCGAAGTAGTCCGTCTCCAAGAGGAGAATAGCCGTGTGGTCATAGAGTAGTGATCGCCTGAAGGAGGACAACAAGAAACTGGCGCATGACCAGTCGCAACTCTGGGACCACACAACCAAGATGAAGGAGGAACTGAAAAAGTAAGTGTTCCAGACCACCTTGCTCACTTTTGTTGCCCGCCTTATCTTGTCGTGGCATGACGTTTTAATGTCTTGTGCGATTTGCAGTTTTAAAAGTCAATGCCAAGAAGCATCTGGAAGCCGTGATAAAAGAACGTGACTGGCTGGAAGGCGCAGTGCCAAGAGATCACCAAGGATCGGGACGCATGGAAGAAACTGGTGCCAGGAAGTGGCAACGGGCATTTTGCCAGTCCTCAACCTTATCGATCCAGCGCTTACAGAGGACGTGCCAGGGACGCCACAGCTCGGACTGGTCGATAGATGCCGAAAGGCATGGGGATGGTTCCAAGAGTTCGTGAAGGAGGCGGGTGAGTACACAGGCGCACATGTACTAAGCATGGTGCGTGCTCACTACCCCTTGATCGATCTCAAATGCCTGGAGGCTGGATACCCGAAGGAGATAGATCCAGACAAGGCTGAGGAGCTTCGGATGACCCAGCTGGACTTGTCGGCAAAAATAATTGGCGACATTAACCTGTGTGGAGGCGGGACAGCACCTGTACAGGGTATGCCATCAACAAGTCAGCTAGAAGCGCCATCAGTTTTGAGCCAACCGGCGAAGCCTGCGGTCTCGACCAGCCAGGCATCGGCGGGGCCATCTTCTTTAGCTCGACCAGTACAAGAGTCTCCGAGACTCGAGCAGGATGTCAGGAGCAGCGAGCAGCAGGTGCCACGTGCCCCGACCAGCCAATAGGATAGGCTATAGCTGTAGAAGAAGATGTAGTTGTGTTATTGTAAACTTGTACCTTTTCAGGCAAGCTTGTAATAACGTAACTGTATATCATCATAAGCTTGTTTGTTTTGTATAAAACGCATTTAAGCTTGAAACTCAGTGTTGGTGTAACTAAGTGAGAACATGTTAGCGTTCTGTTTAGTTGTACCAGTTTAGTCGACACGTCATCCTGAAAGGTTTGTACGGCCCTGGTTTGCCATGTGGTCGGAGTGTGAGGTGCGTGACCTGTGCACACATAGACGCGGACAAGTCAAACCAGAGGGGACCTGCCGATCACCCGTAGCAGTAGAGAGCAGATCCCATGCACGCGTTGGGAGGAACCGGAGACAGGGCCTGCTCCGAAAACCCAGGAAGGAATGGTGGTCGGATTTTGACTGGTTGAGTTAGAATAACCGTAAAATTCGAAGTGACACATTAGAGTGGTCGGAGAAATCATAATAGCTTTATTGAATTAAATCGAAAGTACAAGAGGAGTACATATCTTAGTAGTTAAGCATAGAAACGCCTAAGCTTGTCGATGTGCCATGAATTGGGTACGTCCGTACCGTCCAGGTGAGCTAACCTAGTAAGACGTTGGTCGTGTGACTTCCTTGATCATGAAGGGCCCTTCCCATGGAGTTGCGAGTTTATGGACACCAGCCTGATTCGTCTTCCACTTCAGGACCAGGTCCCCGACCACGAAGAACCGCTCTTTAACGTTCTTGTTGTAGTACCTGCGCAAAACAGCAAGGTATTTGGCTGTACGTACGCAAGAATCAAGCCGCTTCTCTTCTGCACTATTCACTTCTAGCTCCCGCACTTCATTGACCTTGCCTTCGTCGAAGTTCTCTACCCGTGCTGATCTGAAAGCTATATCTGCTGGGAGGACTGCCTCAGCACCGTAAACCATAAAGTATGGTGAGACGCCGGTATTACGACTGGGCTGGGTTCTGAGGCCCCAGACCACGGCTGGTAACTCTTTGAGCCATCTTCCGGGAGCTTTGTCATTTTCTCTGTACATCCTCTTCTTCAGTGCATCCAAGATCATACCGTTTGCCCGCTCGACCTGTCCATTAGCTCTAGGGTGCGCCACCGAGACGTATTTTACTACTATGCTCCTTTCATCGCAGAAGTCCCAAAAAGCGTTCCCGGTGAACTGAGTACCCAGATCAGTGATGATGCTGTTGGGTATGCCGAAGCGGTGGATGACCTGGTCGAGGAACATGACAGCCTTTTCTGAGGATGCCTGTACCAGAGGCATGTACTCTATCCACTTAGAAAATTTGTCGATCAGCACAAAGACACATGTAAATTTCCCAGGAGCCGGTTTGAAGGGCCCGATCATATCCAGTCCCCAGCATGCGAAGGGCCAAGAGGCTGGTATTGTCTGGATCTCATGTGCTGGTACGTGGATTCTCTTGGCGAAGAACTGACAACCCTCACAGTGGCGGACTAGCTTCTCTGCATCGGCTACCGCTGACGGCCAATAGAACCCTGCTCGGAAAGCCTTGCCAACCAGCGTTCTCGAGGCCGCGTGGTTGCCGCAGGAGCCAGAGTGGATTTGGTCCAGGAGATGTTCGCCATCCTCCTGGGTTATACACTTCATCAAGATTTCCTCCTTTGCGTTCTTGCGCCATAATTTGCCATCGACGAGCAGATACTGCTTACTAGCGACGCATCAGGCGCTCGTTTTCTGTCCGATCAGTGTAACCGCTGCCATCTGTCAGGTACTTGATGAAAGGTACTCTCCAGTCGGGCTCATTAGTGGTCGGAGGTGGCTCGGTGGTGCTTGACGCCGGAACCGTAGCCACCAATAGCTGGTCTGGAGGCTTGTCGACCGTGGGATCTTCCTCTTCGATGGAAGGCGTGAGCAGGTCTTGAACGAATACGCCATGTGGGACTTTGGCTCGGGATGATCCTAACTTTGACAGCGCATCTGCTGCTTGATTTTTGTCCCGGACCACGTGTGTGTACTCGATGCCATAGAACTTGCCTTCCAGCTTTCTGATCGATTTGCAGTATGCATCCATCTTTTCGCTGGTCGTGTCCCAGTCCTTGTTGAGTTGGTTGATGACCAGAGCCGAGTCTCCATAGACATAGAGACGTTTAACACCGAGCTCGACCGCAATGCGCAAACCATGTAGGCATGCTTCATACTCGGCGGCGTTATTAGATGCTGGGAAATAAATCCTGAGGACGTACCGGAGCTGCTCCTTGGATGGTGACACGAAAAGGACTCCTGCTCCTGCACCGTCGATGTTGAGAGAGCCGTCAAAGTACATCTTCCAATACTCATCGGGCCCCTGAGAGGCAGGTGTGCTTAAGTCTGTCCACTCGACGATGAAATCGACGAGTGCCTGAGACTTGATTGTAGTACGGCTTGCAAATTCCAAGGAGAAAGGGCATAGCTCCATTGCCCATTTGATGATGCGCCCGTTCGCAGTCCTTGTTGCGAATGATGTCTCCCAGAGGGTACTCGGTCATGACCACCACACGATATCCGTCGAAGTAATGTTTCAACTTTCGGGATGTTATCAGTATGGCGTAGATCAGTTTCTGAATCTGTGGGTACCTGGTCTTGGATTCATTGAGTACCTCACTGATGAAATAGATTGGTCGCTGTACCTTGTAGGCGTGGCCAGGCTCGTCGCGCTCGACCACCATGGTAGTGGAGACCACCCGATTAGTTGCCGCAATGTAAAGTAGGAGAGTTTCATCTTCTCTGGGAGCAGTGAGGACCGGAGGTGATGTAAGGTATTGTTTCAGCTGTGTGAAGGCAGCGTCTGCTTCCTCCGACCACTCAAACTTCTCGGATGCTTTGAGCAGCTTGAAAAACTGGTAGTCCTTTTTCTCCTAATCTTGATATGAAACGACTGAGAGCAGCCATGCATCCGGTAAGCTTCTGGACATCCTTCACCTTTTTGGGCGGCTTCATGTCTAAGACAGCTTTGACTTTCTCTGGGTTAGGGCGTATGCCGTCGTAACTGACGAATGTTGCCAAGCAGTATACCAGAAGGAACACCAAAGATGCACTTCTTTGGGTTTAATTTCCATTGGAATGTATTAAGGGCTGCAAAGGTGCGTTCCTAGGTTGTCAACAAGGGTATGTGCTTCCTTGGTTTTGACAACTACATCATCAACATAAGCCTCGACGAGGTCGTCTTTTATCTCGTCTTTGAGGCAGGCCTGTATGGCGCGTTGGTAGGTAGCCCCGGCGTTCTTGAGCCCGAACGACATGGTCGTGTAGCAGTAGGCGCCGAAAGGCGTGATAAAAGATGTCTTGATCTGATCGTCCTTTTTGAGAGCGATCTGGTGATAACCAGAGTAGCAATCGAGAAAGGAAAGCAGCTCGCAACCGGCGGTTGAATCTACGACCTCGTCTATGCGAGGTAAGCCGAAGGGGTCCTTAGGGCAGTGTTTGTTGAGATCAGTGTAATCAACGCACATTCTCCATTCATTATTCTTTTTGCGTACAAGAACCGGGTTGGCTAACCACTCCGGATGATACACTTCTTTGATAAATCCGGCTGCCAAAAGCCGTGTAACTTCTACCCTAATCGCCTCCTTCTTGTCGCGAGCGAACCGTCGTAGCTTCTGCTTGATAGGTTTGGCCTTGCCGTTGACATTCAAGGAGTGCTCGATCAAGTTCCGAGGTACACCGGGCATGTCAGCAGGTTTCCATGCGAACACATCCACGTTGCTCCTCAAGAACCTGACGAGCGCGTCTTCCTATTTGGGATCCAGGTTGGCCCCGATAAGGGCCGTTTTGCTGGGATCACCGTCGACCAGCTGGATCACCTTGTGCTCCTTGGACTTGATGTTCTTGCGTGGAGCCTCGAGCTCTGGGATCTCTAGGTGGTCGGCTGAGGTCTTCTTGGCGTCGAGCATGGTCTCGGCCATGCGAATAGAGAGGTCGTGAGCCTCTGCTATTTTGAAGCTGTCGTCCTCGCAGGTATAAGCTGCGTATACGTTGCCCCTGAGAGGTTAGAACTCCTTTCTCGGTAGGCATCTTGAGCACCAGATACCTGTAATGAGGTATGGCCATGAACTTGGTGAGCGATGGTCGACCAAGGATAGCATGGTAGGTGCCGTCGAAGTCAGCGACCACGAAGTTGACGTAGTCGGTGCGGAAGTGGTCCTGGGGTCCCAAATTGCACAGGTAGCGTGATCTGCCCGAGAGGTGTAGAGCTCTGTCCGGGGAGAACACCCCAGAACTGTGCCTCGTATGGCTTGAGATCCGCCTGGGTTATCTTCAGGGCTGGCAGACTGTTCTTGAACAGTATATCGATGGAGCTGCCGCCGTCAATCAGCACTCTGTCGAACTGAACCTTGTTGATACAAGGATCGAGGACCAGGGGAAAACGTCCTGGCTCAGGTATTGCGGCCCATTGGTCCTTTCTGCTGAAGGAGATCTCGCGGTGAGACCAAGGAGGGAGCCACGGATCGGTGATGAGGTTGTCGGTGTTGGCCACGTTCAAGCAAGCGCGGGCGAGCAGCTTGCGTTCTCGTTTGGTCTCGATGGACACTTTGCCTCCAATGATGGTGTGCACGCGATCGGTTGGCTTGACGTACTTGTGACGGGGATCTGCGTCTTCATCGTCGTTGTCCTCGTTGCGCTGTTCCCCTGCGTCGTTAGGCTTGTCGGATGTATCCGGAGCCTGTTGACGCGTGTAGATAGACTTGAGAACGCGGCAATTCTCCATGGTATGGTTTGACTTGGGATGGAGCTGGCAGGGCCCTTTCAATGCTTTGGCGTAGTCTTCTTCGTAGTTACGACGTCCGCCACCTTTTTTAACGGTGTTGACCTCGCCGTCGTCTTCCCGAGCACGCTTGCCCCTGTAATCGTCACGGCGGTTACGCCGCTGATTACGTTGGTCGCGGTGGTCGCGGGAGTCGTTGCGCTGGTTGCGGCGGTCAAAATTGTCGTTCCGACCACGGTTGCCGTGGTAGTCGTCGCGGTGTGGGGGGTGGTCGGAGCGTGGAACCCTTGCTGCTTCTTCGATAATTATCTTTTTAGCGTCGTCGGCGTCCGCATATTTCTTAGCAGTGGCCAGGAGCGCTGTGACTGATTCAGGTCTCTTGCGGAGGAGCTTGTCCCTTAGGGCAGTCGTGGAAGCGGAGGCCAGTGATGAAAGCCTCGATTGCCTCGTTGTCGGAGATTGACGGGACCTTGATGCGCATCTCCGAGAAACGCCGGACGTACTCGCGTAGTGGCTCATCTTTCCGATCTCGAATCCATTGCAGATCATATTTGTTCCCGGTTGCTCGCAAGTTGCAATGAAGTTGTCGATGAAAGCTTGCTTGAGCTCCTACCAAGAATCGAAGTAGTTCGCCGGCAAGCTGACCAGCCATTGGTGGCCTGCATGGCCGACGGCGACTGGGAAGTAATTGGACATGACGTGCTCGTCAGCCATGGCTGATCTGCACGCGGTTTCGTAGAGCATAACCCATAATTCGGGGTTCTCCTTGCCGTCGTACTTCTGAAGCTTCTCGAGCTTGAAGTTCTTGGGCCATATGACTTGGCGAAGGTGAGAAGTAAACTGCTTCAAACCCAGAGGGCCGTGGGTAGTATCGTATTCCATACGGCGATGACTTTCAGTGGGATGCACGATCGTGGGCTCTCTGGTTGATGCGATCGCGCAGATCGCGTTCTCCGAGGTAATGGCGGAGATCGTTATTGCCATCACGGCGATCCCGGATGCCACCCTGGTTAGCCCTGCGACCGCGGATATCACGGCGATTGTCACGGTTGTCTCGGCGGTTGTCATCCCGGTAGTTGCGGCGGTTGTCGTCCCGACCACCATCATGGCCACCGTTTCCGCCTTGACTGGTTGTCTGAGGGGTCATCGTTGCGCGAGCCACGTTGGTTGAGTGGCTGTGAGCGACTCGAGTACTGGCGGCTGTGGCTTGACTCGACTGAGACGGATGGAGCCCGGGCTTGATTTACAATCTCTGCGGTCTGAGCCATAGCAGCCGTCAGATAAGCTTGTATATCATCGCGAACTGCCTGGGTTTCTGGGGTATTGGGTAGCCGTTGCATTGTCGCCATAGCGACGGCTACGTTGGCGCTTGGAGTCCTGAAGACCTGTTTGTCCCCCACCCTATCGAAGGCATTGTTGAGGTCGCGTGGCTGGACCCTTATGCGTCGTGCCTCCTCTTCTGCTTCGGCTTCGATTTGTCGGCGATTAAACCGGTCAATATTGCGTGCTTCACGTGCAAGCCTTTCTTGTTCTGTTTCGCCAACTGCCGGTGGTTCGTCATTACTGACAACATTGATCAAGTCCCCTCGCCTTGGTGGGAAAGACGGGAATTGTGGGAACCCCGGGGCGTGGTCTGGGATATCCAGATCGTATTCAACGCCTTCATCGTCATGATGCTGGAGCTCGGTGTGGACGGAGGCATTAGATGCGATGCCAGACGAGGAGCTGGAGCCACCCTCTTGGACTGTGTGGACGGATCCTTCTCGATAATCCTCAATCCGGACCATGTTGACGAAGTTGCACAGGCCATAGGGCTGGGCCTGGTAGTTCTCCGTCGAGGCTTCGTACTCGGAGAGCCGGAGACCCATCGCGGAGGCTGGCCGAGCGACGAGTGGAGCGCCCTTCAGGAGTAGATGTGACCACGAGATCCGTACCGAGTCGTGTAGGACGACTGGCCCGAGCTGGTCGGGTAGATCTGTTGTGGGTAGCGGTTACCTGCTCATTAGGTTGACTTTGAATTGAACTTACCAGAGCTAGGGTTTCAGCAAGTTTGGTGCCGACCCGATCGATGGAGTCGAGCAGGTCGGTGTTGTCGATCTGCTTCCCTTTGTAGCGAGGAAGCGGACGACGGGTTGTCGGCGTGGCTGAAGATGATGCGGGCGTGGTCAGAGCCAGATGTACCATGGTCGGAGCCAGATCCACCGTGGTCGAGCCGTACCCACCGTGGTTGGAGCCGTAGCCGATGCAGGTGAAGCAGTGGTCGACGCAGATTGAATCCGCGCCTCCTCCGTGGTCATGGCGATGAAGTCGTCGGAGCCGGTGGTCCAGGTGATCTGGCCGACGGTGAACGTGAGGCCGTTCGGCGTAGCCATGGAGCCAGGAGATGATGACCATCTTGTTCGCTTGGAGAGCAGTACGCACACCCCCTACCTGGCGCGCCACTGTCGACGAAATATGGTCGGCAGTCTACCTAGGGGTATGCCCAAGGTAGTAGATTGTCGGCAGACAGATGCGCAAGCCACAAACAAGATGGTGACGCAAGACAGACACGAGGTTTTATCCAGGTTCGGCCGCCGAGAAGGCGTAATACCTACGTCCTGCGTCTGATTGTATTGCTGTATGTCAATGAGAGATGTTTTTTAGAGGGGTCCCCTGCCCGCCTTATATAGTCCGGGGGGCAGGGTTACAGATCTGGAAACTAATCCTAGCCAGTTACAATTGCCATAGGTGGCCGGATAAGGATTCCTATTCTAACCGACCAGGATCTTGCTTGATCTCCAAATCTGCCTTGACTCCTTGCGCGGGACTCCGAACAGGTTGGCCGGGCCGCGCGTCGTCTTCTAGTGGACCGGACCCCCTGATCCGGGCTGGCCCAAGCCTAGCCGTAAGGGTATAGGGGTTAATACCCCCACAGCGCGCAGCGCCGTGAAAACGAGCGTGCCCTTGCGATGGTCGAGGCCGCTCGTGACAACCAATTCGACTCGCAAGGAAGGCCACTCCATCGCAACCTTGACGAAGAGTTTCTCCATGTTGACGGCCACGATGTTTTTAAGACTCCAAGTGCCAATCTGGCGGTGGCCGCCAACGAGCTTGCCCGCCTCCCACAAACGCCCGAGCTCGCCAAAGTCACCGCTATGCTAAAAGCGGCACACTATCAAGTCAACGAGATCCGAGAGGATCAGAGACCTTTGTGCTCCATGAGCACGATTTGATGATCAGTTGTGCCGAGATCCAATCGCTGCCCCAGTCAAAGCCGCTTTGCCGACCAGTCATTACCTCCCTAGGGAGGAGCCGGGGGCCACCGCGCCGAGCATCATGACCAGCACAACTAGGAGGTCGAATAGGATGCTCGCATGCACCTCAGTAACCTCCGGGATGCACGACGATGTATTGAGCAACGTCGCTTCGGTCGCCACGAAGAAGAAGTACGCCGCCGCCATGAGTATGAGCTAGAGTATGGTAATCCGGACTCAGCTCTGGAGCTGATCGCTGCCGGCAACACTGCAGACAACGGCACCGACAACCCAGAAGGGCCCCCAGCTTTCACCAGGGCGCTCCGAACACTCTAGTGGCCCCGTGGTTTTAAAATCACGAGGGTCGAGCCCTATGAAGGAAGAATAAACCCAACTCAATGGCTGCAGGTTTATGCCACTGCTGTCCGCGCCACCAGAGGTGACACCAACATCATAGCAAATTATCTCCCTGTCATGCTCATGCCAGCCGCCATGAGTTGGTTCACAAGCCTTGCCCTGGACTCCATCGGGTCTTGGGAAGAGCTGAAGAAAATCTTCACCGACAACTACATGGCTACATGTATGCGGCCGGGCACCAAGCATGATCTAAACTGCATTACCCAAAAGCCATTAGAGCTCCTCCACAGCTACATCAGATGCTTTTCCGAGATGAGGAATTCTATTCCCAACATCATGGAAGCTGAGGTCATCTCGACGGTGCAAAGTTGGCAGAGTTATACATCTTTACCCCCTCCACAAGAACGCCAAACACAAGATGAAAGGCGTCTGACAAAAGTGCCACATTTCATTCCAGTCAAGATAACTTATTCGGTGCAAAGTTGGTAGAGTTATACATGGAAAGGATTGTATGTTTACATGGAGTACCAAAGAAGATTGTTTCGGATAGGGGTACACAGTTCACATCACATTTTTGGTAGAAATTGCATGAGTCCATGGATACGAAGTTGAACTTTAGCTCAGCTTACCATCCTCAGATAGATGGGTAGACCAAGAGAACAAATCAGATCTTAGAGGATATGCTAAGAGCTTGTGCTCTGCAGTATGGGACAAGTTGGGATAAGAGTTTGCCCTATGCCGAATTCTCGTATAATAATTGCTACCAAAAGAGTCTTAAGATGGCACCATTTGAGGCATTGTATGGCAGAAAGTGTAGAACCCCATTGTTTTGGAATCAAACGAGGGAAAGTCAAGTCTTTGGACCAGATGTTTTGCAACTGGCAGAAAAACAAGTACAAACAATAAGGCAAAACTTGAAGGTTGCATAGTCTCGATAGAAAAGCTATGCGGACACGAGAAGAAGAGATTTGGTGTTTGAAATCGGTGACTGTGGGGGTATTAACCCCTATACCCTTACGGCTAAGCTTGGGCTGGCCCGGATCGATGGGTTCAGTCCACCCGAAAGATGACGTGCGGCCCAGTTAACCTGATCGGAGTCTCGCACAAGGAATCAAGACGGATTTGGCCGACCAAGCAGGATCCTGGTCGGTTAGAATAGGAATTCCTTATCCGGCCACATATGGCAATTGTAACTGACTAGGATTAGTTTCCAGATCTGTAACCCTGCCCCCGGACTATATAAGGCGGGCAGGGGACCCCTCTAAAAAACATCTCTCATTGACATACAGCAATACAAATCAGACGCAGGACGTAGGTATTTACGCCTTCTTGGCGGCCGAACCTGGGATAAAACCTCGTGGTCTGTCTTGCGTCACCGTCTTGTTTGGGGCTTGCGCACCTGTCTGCCGATAATCTACTACCTTGGGCATACCCCTAGGTAGACTGTCGACCATATTTCGTTGACAGTGGCACGCCAGGTAGGGGGTGTGCGTACTGCTCTCCAAGCAAACAAGATGGTCATCATCTCCGGCTCCACGGCTACGCCCAACGGCCTCACGTTCACCATCGGCCAGATCACTTTGGACCACCGGCCCTGACGTCTCCATCACCATGACCGAGGCGTGTATTGAACCTATGCCGACGACTACTTCACCTGCATCGGCTACGGCTCCGACCACGGTGAATGCGGCTCCCGACCACGGTGAACACGGCTCGACCACGGTGAACACGGCTCCGACCACGATGAACACAGCTCCGACCACGATGGATCTGGCTTCGACCATGGTACATCTAGCTCCGACCACGCCTACAGCCACGCCGACAACCCGTCATCCGCTTCCCCGCTACAGAGGGAAGCAGATCGACGACACCGACCTGCTCGACTCCATCGATCGGGTTGGCATCAAACTCGCTGAAACCCTAGCTCTGGTAAGTACGATTCAAAGCCAACCTAACGAGCAAGTAACAGCTCCCCACAACAGATCTATCCGACCAGCTCGGGCCAGTCATCCTGCACGGCTTGGAACAGATCTTGTGGTCGTATCTACTCCTGAGGGGCGCTCCGCTCGTCGCCAGCCAGCCTTCGCGACGGGCCTCCGACTCTGCGAGTACGAAGTCCCAATGGAGAACCACCAGGTCCAGCCCTACGGCCTGCGAAACGCCGCCTCTAGCTACGCATACAACCTACGACGCCACTCGGATCTATGTCCTATACACCGATCTCGTCCGAAGCCATGCAACATGTCAACATGGTCCGGATTGAAGATTATCAAGAAGGATCTGTCCACACAGTCCGATATGGTGACTCCAGCTCCTCATCCGGCATCGCATCCAACGCATCTGTCCACACCTAGCTTCAGCGTCACGAAGATGAAGGCGTCAAATACGATCTGGACTACCAGACCACGCCCCGGGTTTCCCCCAATTTCCGTC